>NW_004444230.1:590761-664227 GCF_000243295.1 Trichechus manatus latirostris | reverse complement strand
GTTTCAGATGATCTGGGGTTTGGCTGTTTAAGGTGGCGGAACGCAGGTAGGTGCCTCAGTCACATCTCTCTGCAGCTTCTGTTCTCAGCTCCTCACATGGGCGAGGTAGCACACTCCGAGGTCAAGTCCATGTCAAACGTAAGGGACTCTGGAGAAACAGACAGGAAAGCCAGTTCAGTGGCAGTTGCCTCACCCCCGCAGCTGGCAGGGCACACATCCCTACCAGAGAACAGAAGCTTGGGCCACTACTGTTCTCCCACCTCCTGCCACCTAAGGCCAAGACCTGGTCAGATAATCCAGACTTATTCTCCTCCCCCGGGAATCTGCCATCTGTTTTTTTCCCATTTTTTTTTTTAATACTGTGGCAAAATATATATAAAAAGAGTTGCCATTTCAACCATTTTTACATGTACGATTCACTGACATTAGTTATGTTCACCACATTATTCAACCATCACCACCACCTGTTTCTAAATTTCCCACCCTCCATTTTTGAAGAAGATCTAAGGCTGCCCTGTTCCATACGGCGGCCTCAAGCCACCTGACATGTGACTAGTGAGCACCAGAAACGCGGCTAGTCCGAATCCAGATGCGCTGCAGGTGTAACGTCCCCATGGGAATTCAAGGACTTAGTACAAAAAAAAAAGAAGGTAAAAATATCTTGTTAATTTTTTATTACATGTTCAAATGATAATATGTTGGATTTCTTGGGTTAAATAAAATATATTATTAAAATCAACTTCACCTGTTTCTTTTCCCTGCTTTTAGAAGAAATGTGGCTACAAAAAATTTGACAATGACACATGTGGCATGTATTCCATTTCTACTGGAGAGCCTCCTTCTACCTTCTACAACCTTCTAGAGCCTCCTTCTGACAATCTGTGTGACCAGCTCTCGACTCTACAAGCAAGCATCACAGAGAGAAAACTGACTTTTCTCACAGGACAAAGTCTGTTAACCAAATACTCACCAAATTGCCCTCCTGCTGAGGGTTCAGCACCTTCACCATTATTTCCAAACTGCATCAATGAATCTAAAGTGCGGGGGGACATCGGCAGGTCAATGGTATTGCTGCAGGTCGTTCTGTAGGAAATGGGGAGCAGCAGGAGGGGAAAGGGCCGGGTTGACAAGACACAATGGAGAAAAAAAAAAAAAAGAACAGAACACACACACACAAGCCATCAAACTCTGGTCTCCAACAGAAAAATAAAAGCTCAAGCTTTTTAAACACACAAGGTCACTTTGAGTACTAAACATAGCCCAGGGGCTGCCAACCCTTCACAAGATAACTCTTGCCCAGTGTTCTATTCCCAGGGATGAGGACATTAGAAATGGAGGCAAACTTGGGAAAAGAAGCCACTTACGGTGTCACACAGATAAACTTGGTCTTCAGGTATGGGGCAGCACCTAGGAAGGAAAAGAAAACTTCAGCTTACTGATTGGGACTTGGGAGGATGGGCAGGAGGAAGCCACTGGCCTCACCAGGGCTAACCTGAAACTCACTACATCCTGAAGCAGAGATTTTTTTTTGACACAACCACTGCCTCCTCTCCAGTGTTGCCCTCCCCTCCTTATATACTATTTGATGTCCTAGGTGCTGGTAGCTTTGAAATTCAATTCCTTCCACAAAGCTTTCCTGACCACAGAGACCTGTCAGCATTCCCTTGTCCCACCTGAGTCTAGACTAATGCCAACCTTGTGTGCAACCTTGTGTGTATGTAAACATTGAACTGCCTGTCTGTGGCCTGAGGACTCTGCGTCTCTTAGATAACTTCTCTGCATGCAGGAATCAGGCCTGTGTAGTCTTTGCATGGGGTCCAACTCAGATAACAGCGTCACCGAGTCTTTAAGAGAACATGGGGACTGCTAATGCTTGTGGTTCCAATGCCAAGAGCTATACCTTCTACTCCTACTAGCATTAATCTACCTCTATTACATTGTTAGATGTTGGTATTAGTAAATTACCAGTTGGATAAATACATCAAACAAACAGCTGCCTCTATATACAAGGAAGATTTCTTTATGGTGCACTACAATTAACTCTGGACTGAAAGACAAGAGACCTGGGCCCAGTTATGTCTTCAATAGCTAAGAAACCTGGGACAAGGCACATTCTCTCTCAAGCATTAAAAAAAAAAGGGAGAGTAAAGAGGGAGACGCCAATTGTCTATGATCCTTGTCTTTTTAAATCCTTATTCTATAGTTAGAAATGTGAGGATTGGAGTAAATGAATTTTAGATGTTAAATGCTTACATCCAGAAGTCAAGGAACCTTAGAGACAATGGCGTGAAATCTGGGGAATTCAGGTGAACCACTCACTTGGGAGGCATGGTGTGGGGCAGGATGGGCCGAGCAGCAGTTATAAAGCTTGTGGTTGATAGAGAACCCGAGGGATTAGACAGAATAATGACCCTCACACCATACACAAAAACTAATTCAAAATGGATCAAAGATCTAAATATAAAACCAAGAACCTATAAACATCATGGAAGAAAAAACAGGGTCAACACTAGGGGCCCTAATATACAGCATAAATAGGATACAAACACAACAGTACACAATACACAAACACCAGAAGATAAGCTAGATAACTGGGATCTTCTAAAAATTAAACACTTAGGGTCATCAAAAGACTTTACCAAGAGTAGTGTCTGTGGTCTTAAAGGCTTGTGAGTGGCCATATAAGATACTCCACTGGTCCCACCCTGTCTGGAGCAAGGGAGAATGAAGAAAACCAAAGACACAAGGGAAAGATTAGTCCAAAGGACTAATGGACCACAACTACCACAGCCTCCACCAGACTAAGTCCAGCACAACTAGATGGTGCCCAGCTACCACCAGCGACTGCTCTGATAGGGATCACAATAGAGGGTCCTGGACAAGCAGGAGAAAAATGTAGAACAAAATTCAAACTCACAGAAAAAGACCAGACTTACTGGTCTGACAGAGACTGGAGAAACCCCAAGAGTATGGCCCCCCAACACCCTTTTAACTCGGTACTGAAGTCACTCTTGAAGTTCACCCTTCAGCCAAAGATTAGACGGTCCCATAAAACAGTAACACATGTTGTTCAACCATGTATACGAGACTAAGTGGGCACACCAGCCCAAAAACAAAGAAGGCAGGAAGGGACAGGAAAGCTGGACAAATGGAAATGGGAAACCCTAGGCTGAGAAGGAGAGAGTGTTAACACATCGTGGGGTTGGCAACCAATGTCACAAAACAATATATGTATTTACTATTTAATGAGAAACTAATTTGCTCTGTAAACTTTCACCTAAAGCACAAATTAAAAAAAAAAAAAGAAAGAAAGTATAATGAGAATCTGAGAAAATGAATTATAAAGGGGTCTTCAGACTGCCAGCTGAGGTTACTTTCGGCCAAGAAATGGATTAATTCAGTGCAGAATCCAAAGGAGCGACTGAGGCAGGGTTCTGGTGTCTTATAAATCCGACCACTTTGGCCCAAACCTGAGAGGACTGACACCTTAGACAAAAAATGATTTAATTCCCTAGTGATCAAGGTGGCTGAGAACAGTAGAAGCAAAGGAGAATGAAGACTAAAAGCTGATGTATGTATGAATCCATACAAGGTTGTAAATGTAATTTATCTAATTTATAAGTGACTCATAATCTCTCCCTCAAGCCAAAAGGAAACACTGTGTGGGCTTTCTGTAGAGATGTAAAGAGGTAGGAGCTGTGAATCCTAGGAAGGTGATCCATCTCTGAAAGAGACTCCTGTACAACAGTACTCCATCACAATGGAAGTCGAGAGAAAACAGTCACAGATCCCTCTCCCTGAGGACTCCCATTGTAATACCGGGTCTCCACACATACCCCACCCCACCCCTATATCCATCCCCTGACCCCATCGCCACACCCACAAGGAGCCCCTTAGTGCACACTCCTTACACTTGACAATCCATAACATAGGCAAAGCACTCAGGTCATGAGTTCTTTTCTCATGACTGGCATGCTGCCCCTGACACTCCTGCCTCCAGGCAGGAAAGGACTGTGACCCCCAGGCAATGGAGGATACAGCCTCAGACTGGGAGGTGGGATCCTGAAAGCAACATTGGTCAAAGGACCAGAACTTGGATCTGAACGTCTTCTGCAGAAGGAACAAAGAGTAGTGCGACAGGGGCTGATAAACAGATCTCCCAACTGAAGTGCAACATGGAAAGACAGATAAGCAGCAGACAGGAAGTGAGAGTTCAACCTTCTGCAGTATGAACACAACTCAATACCAGAACAAAGGGAAAAAGGAAAACCAACTGTCAATTCACTCTAATTCCTTCTTCCAAGCCCCACTCTTCCCCACCCCAAGAAATTTCTGAGAGAATTTCTATGAAAAAGTGGAAGGGACCCAAAACTAAAACGATTCCTGAGGTTAACTTTTCAGACAAAGATTAGACTGGACTATAGGACATATAATGATACTCATGAAGAATGTGCTTCTTAGCTCAAGTAGATACACGAGACTAAATGGGCAGCTCCTGTCCGGACGCGAGATGAGAAGGCAGAGAGGGTCAGGAGCTGGATGAATGGACATGGGGAATCCGGGGTGGAAAGAAATATAGTGCTGTCACAGTATAGGGAGAGCAACTAGGGTCACATAACAATGTGTGTATAAATTTTTGTATGAGAAACTAACTTGAATTGTAAACTTTCACTTACAGCACAATTAAAAAAAAAGTGGAAGGGAAGTTGGTGTGTGAGTGTTTTATTTGTACAAAGACGGTTTTTTAAAAAACAACTGGGGCAGAAAACTAACCCCAAACGATCATTTTAAAGAGCCCACAGATAACTCTACAATCAGTAAAAACAAAGAATAGCAAATCATAGACTCCTCATCAGGATCTGGACAGAGAACTCAGAGTCAAAGCAGCAAACACTGAACGGGAACAGACCAGGAGCTCTGCCCCCTCCACACTGATGACATCCCCAGAGATTACAGGTTTAAATGTGAAGTAATTTCTATAAACACATATGCTCCTGCACATTAAAACAATCTTCGTCTCAGTAGCTGCACATTATAAATACCAACTGCATGCCACTCCCACCAGTTTTTGTCTTCCCCTTCAAACCTACTCTCCTCCCACTCTGCTGTTAATCATTTCCTCCAGAAAGCCTCTATTCACCCCACTTGACACTGCTTACACTGTTTAGCAATGGGGAAAGGAAACATGCTAGACTGAGGTTTGCGTCTCAAACCTTCTAGCATCTACTATGTAAGAAGCACTGTGCCTCTGGGCATCCTGTTCCTAAAGAACTCTGCCCTCACTCTCTTCATAGTGTTTCAGGCATGTTTTGAGTGGAGGCGTGTCTGCTCTCTCCCCCTTTACTCTGGCGTGCTCCCTCTGGGTCAGGGACTGGTGACTGAGTCCTCTCCTCTCTCTAATCCTGTCAGCCACCCAAAAAAACACTCACTACAAAGTTCTTTCCCATAAAGAGGAATAAAGATCCCCCAGGCTATTCAGACAATACCTAGCTCTCCTCTAAGGATTCTGCAATTTCCTGTTTTCCCCAGAATTAAATGCCTAAAATGTGGAAAATCAACGACTACCTGGGTCAGCTTCAGGGTGCTCCTGGCTCTCTGGTCGACAATACTTTCCAAACGCTTCCTCTTTAGGAATGTCAGGGTAGAGATAGACCAGCGGAGACACCAGGATGTTGGTGGCATCCATGATCTTATAGCCCATGATGATTTCAGCAAATGACATGTTGTTCAGCTGCTGTTTGGTATATGGTTCCACGGACTGGATCTGGGTCTTACCTGTTGTAGGAGAGGGGTGGGAAGATAATGGCGCCTATGGCTAGATAATCTCAGAGAAAACATTACCTCTAGGAGGAACGACTTACGCCAACCCAGAACCTGAGACCCTGAGTATCCTACCCAGTGGCTTGGCACTGTGGATACGTGCAGGCTGGCTTTTGGAGAGGCTACCCAATTGGTTCACAGGCAATAAACTTGAATAACTATTTGTATAAGATATATTAACAGGGTAGGGAAAAAAACGGACAAAGAATAAATTTTAAATAGACAATTTATAGGTAACTCTTAGCCACCGAAGCAAGCAAAACAAAATTGGCAAGCAAATCCTTCAGCTGGAAGAAATTGTAGAAACAAGAAAAAATCTCCCAAATGTTTTACAAATCTGAGGTAGGAGAGTCAGAGTCCATCTGTGTCCACTAGGGGGCAGTGGGTGCTCAAAACTAGCAGCAGCCACCACAACCGCAGCTACAGCCACCAGGTGGGGTGGGTGAGGGCCCAGCTTACCGCTGATGTCCTTCTCCACCCAAGTGAAGGTGATTCCTCCTTCTTTGCTGCTTTCACTGAATCTTAGCAGGAAGGTGCCTGGGGGCTTGGTGCTCAAGATGGCCCGCTCCCGCTCCTTACTGATGAAGCCCATTATGTACCTGGAGCCAGAGAGAAGCAACAACGTTTGGATCCCCTGCGACTGCCCTGCTGAGAGCAGATGACTTGGTTACTCAAATACACTCTCTACCAGACAGGAGTTTCAACCTACCCTTCATTCCAAAGGGCCAGGATGTACTTTTTCACAAGGTCAATGATATTGTCCAGCCAGACCCAGAAGGAGAAACCCTTGCCAGCCATGTTTTCCTGGAAAGAAGAATAATGGGAAAGCTAAGTCTCCCACCATGCCCCTCAGCCTTTTCTTTCCTAGGAGCACAGTGCATCACCCAAATCCTCAAGTGGCTATAGCTCAGGCTCTCTTCCCCTCGAGCAGGGCCTACTAGCCACGAGACCGAGAATTCAGGGCCTTCAGGACCAGCGGCCTCCACAGTAACCTAGCAGGTGAGCACTCTCTCCCCCTCCCAAGAGATGGCCACATGGATTTAATAAAATCACTTACTTTGCAAAATTTAGCCCACGTGATCTGACACCCTGAGTAGTTTACACCAGGTCCTAAAGGGAAAAAAAAGGATAAAGTAGTGTAATTTTCATCTTTGAGTCAAGATCTTCTTAGGACACACACATTCATCCCACTCTGGGCCATGAAACCAATGGTTTTCATTTAGTTGAGGATTGTTACCATGAAGCACGCACGTGCACGCGCACACACACTCACATATCCTCAACCCCATCACTGGGACCCTCTTGAGTTGCTTTGCCCAGCAAACATGGTGGATGACGCATCAAATCCCCCTGCTCCTCCCAGCTTCATGCAGTAGTCTTGGGACCAGCAGCGCACACTAACCATCTGCTGTTAGAGGTCACATTTGTTGGCAGCACAGGACACATTTACTTGTAGTCTAGGTAGCAAATAAAATATTCTACTAACTAAAACCATTCCCGAGGCCAACTCTTCAGACAAAGATTAGACTGGACTATGGGACATAAAATGATACTCGTGAAGTGTGCTCAAGTAGATACACGAGACTAAACAGGCAGCTTCTGTCTGGAGGTGATATGAGAAGGCAGAGAGGGTCAGGAGCTGGTTGAACGGACACGGGAAATCAGGGGTGGAAAGGAGGAGTGTGCTGTCACAGTATAGGGAGAGCAATTAGGGTCACATAACAAGGTATGTATAAATTTGTGTATGAGAGACTAACTAGAATGGTAAACTTTCACTTAAACTACTACGACAATAAAAAAAATATTCTACTAAAATTTTTTTTGAGAAAAAAGTTTTAAAAATAAGCCTATGGCTTATTGAAAACGCAGACAGAGAACGTCAAGCCTTTAGCTTCACCTTCTAACATGCACTTAAAATACCCTCCTAAGGTTAGATAAGTAGTACCCTGGCAGGGTGAGGGAGACAGCCACTAGGAGAAAAGAAATCTGCCTCCCACCTCATAAAAAGGGTCACTAGATGCACACTTCCTTGCTCAAGGTAGATGCTCAGTAAATATTTACTGAATGAATAGTCCCATGGGCCCGGTTCCTTCTGTGAGGAGGACAGGAGGGAGAAGAAATAAAATGCTGACCCAAGAGCTTCTCCGCCAGTGTAGTCAATTGCTCAATGCTCAGCCCTCGCTTTGTGGTGGAGGAGAACTGCCAGCTCAGCACCTCGGCCACTTGATCCCAGGTTCCAATTGGGGGCTTGGTGAAAAAGTTCACGTTCTATTGAAAAAGGAAAACACATTTGCTAATTGAGATGAGAGGACGGTACTTAACGGCCCACACTAGGTACCACAATAACCTCTAGGGATGAGACGTTTTCAAGAAGGCACAGTTTTCAAGAGGATAGGACACTAACCTTGGGGTTGTTGGTCAGCATGTTATACCACAGGATGGAAGCCCAGGCATTTGGCATCTGACAAATATTGGAGATCACCACAACAGGCAAGGAGTGAGTCTGTGGAGTAAGTGGAGAATGAGCTGGGGAGGCAGAGGGGTCCTCAGAGCTTCCAAAATATCTCCAAACGTATCTCACAGGGGGACTAAAAGGACATGCCATAAACTATACTATTGCCAACTCTAGGAGAGGAGTGTCAGTTTGACACTCTAGAGTAGAAAGAATTCCCAAGGGAGACCTCTGGGACTTGGGTTGATGTCCAAACGCAATCATTGTAAACTCTTGACTCGCTGAAAGCTTGACCCAGAATCCTTGGGATTCCCATTTATAAAACCTAGAAGACATTCTCCAAGAATTGAAGCTCTACCTTCCCATTAAACAGAGAGGTCTCAGAAATCAAAGAGTAGTATTCCTGCTTTTTCAGGTCTATGTTAAAGGTCAAGAAAGTTGGGAAAAGAGATTTAAATGCCATGATTTTCTGTATACTAAAAACACTAGCTGTTTAAAGGCTATTTTGCTGAAATTTCATACAGTCACCCATAATCAATTTCTAAATACAGATTTTCATATCAAGTTTGCTTAAAGTTGAATGTACATGTAATGTACTTTCTAAGCACTCAAGAAGACTTTATTCTCAGCTGGGATGCCAGGACATTTTGGAGAAAGGGCCAAAGAATACAATGTTTACTTAGCAAAGAGTGATCACTCCACCTTCACTAGTAACAATTCCAACTAAAAGTTCTTGTCCAGAATCACCCCTACACATTGCCCCACCCCCAGTTCTGCTGCAGAACTCACCTCCAGGTCTATTTTGAGGCCTTGGTGATATACCTCTGTCTCAAAAGTGATCAGGTGCAGCTCCTCAGTCACAATCAGGGAGGCCTATGATAACAAAAGGGACATTCTCTTACTCAGAGAATAGCATTTGGTACTAACAGCGCAGCCAAGGAAAGTGACTTGCCACAGCCTTACTACACTAAGAAGGGAATCTACCTGGCTGCCATGGAAATTCCATCAACAACACACCTGAGCACATGACCTCTTCAATACTAACACTCTCCAATGCTCTGATCCTCAATCTGATCTTTTACTCATTTTCTATTAAAATATCAAATAGAGCCAATAGATTACTTATAAAGTACCAAAACAATGAATACCTGCGTATCCACCACCCCGTTTAAGACTGTGTGCCCTTTCCCAACCCTATCCCTTCCCCTCCTCCCTCAGAAGTAACCACCATTTTATCTTCTGGGTTTATCATCTCCTAGCTTTTCTTTATAGTTTTACCACATTTGTATCTCTAAGTGTATGTATTACTCAGTTTAGGATGTCTGTGAACCTTATATGTATGGAATCAAGACTCTGTATTCTTCTGTAACTTAATTTTCACTCAGTATGAAATGCATCCATGTGGTTATCCACAATTTACTCATTTTCATAGCTGTAGAGTATTCCACCATATGACTATATCACAAATCATTTACCCACTTCAGTGTTTATGGGTATTTATTCGGTTGTATTCAGGGCTTATAAGCAGGCTGCTGTGAACACTTCGTACATGTCTTCTGGTGCACATGTGTAAAGGTTTTTCTACTGCAAAGTCCTGAGAGTGGCACTGCTGGGTTATAGGGCATGTTCATTTTTATAATGCCAAATTTCAAGGTGACTGTAACAATTTAAACTCCCACCAGCACCATAGCAATCTTATTTTGAACAGGAGTTACCAATTAATTCTCAGAAACAGAATTCCAATTCATTTTTAAAGTACTTCTTTTCTGATTAGAAAAGTAATACATGTTCAATTTAAAATGCAAATATTACAGAGATAGTTTAGAGTAGCTCTGGATACTAACAACAGCACAAATACATAAGCGCCGTTTGATGGTGCATATTTCTTCAGAATTTCTTAATGCATACGTGAATAAACATAAAACAGTCTGTGGTGTCTTTTTAAAACAAAAATATTAACATCCTACTCAAATTATTTTGCATATTGCCTTTTCCTAAACAGATATGACAAGTACATTTTTTAAATATTGTTGCATATAAACTACCTCACTCCTTAATTGCTGTCAAATATTATATTGTTCTAATTCAATTCAATTCTTTTTTTCAGGCCTGCTACTACACATTACAGGAGAGGAAAGATGGGCTCAAGAGATAGAAAGTACACAAACATCAGAAAAAGAACAGTGTGTCACAATTTTTTTACAAGACTGAAAACTAGTTCTTGCTCACATTTACCTAAATAAATAAAAAAGTTTTTTCCTGACACTAAGGATCCAATACCGGAACCAATGGGAGACAAAGAAGAAATGAGAGGAATAAAGAACAAGAAGAGTACACGTGGCTCAACCATATATACGAGACTAAAGGGGCACAGCCGTCCAGAGGCAAGGACGAGAAGGCAGGAGGGGACAGCAAAGCTGGACAAACGGAAATGGGGAACCCAAGGTCAAGAAGGGGAAAGTGCTGACACATCGTGGGGCTGGCAACCAGGGTTACAGAACAATATGTATTAATTGTTCAGTGATAAACTAATTTACTCTGTAAGTCTTCACCTAAAGCACAATTAAAAAAAAAAAAAAAAACCAAGATAAGGTTTTGTTCCTTTAATGTTTAACTCAGATTTGTTAACTTTTACACGGTTTATCCCACCTCAGCAAGGAAAACATGTCACCAAAAAAGGAGCAATTCAGCTGACTGGCAGAAATTAGAATGGGAATTTGGAAAGCCCCAGGCAAGGTGGAAAGCTTTTCTACCAGATGGGTGTGGATAACTACCCAGCAAGGACCTTCCACTTATGCTCCACGATGACCTAACTCCTGGGACAGTCAAGGAAATGCTGTGAGCCAAAGAATCCCATGGCATTGGTGACTTTTGATCGTGTCACTTGGCCCACAGTCATTTTTCCGAATCACCACAGCTGAAATCGCAGGTTGATGTCCCTAATTCTGGGCAATAAGGAGGCTCACTCTTCTCTCTACCTCGAAGACAGCCCTCTCGGGTGGCTGTCATCCCTAACAAAACTTACATCGCAGTTTGCTCGGCCCCCATTGCCACATCTTTGCTCCCTCAGGGTCTGCAAGAAAAGCAAAAAGCACATCCGTCAGAAAGGCTCTCTCCTAGCCTCTCACACTGCCAGGTGCCCTTTGTGAAGGGGAGGTGGACTTCTCCCACGTACCAAGTGCTTGAATTCTGCAGAGAGGCTGCCGTTGTTGGATTCTTCCATGTTCATCACTTTCGTGTTTGTGCCCAGAATGTTGAATTTCCGGGATCTGAATCACAGGAGAAGAACCAAACACGTAGGTGAATGAGTGGCCAGAGGATAAAGTTGGATTAAACAGAACAAAAGAAAGCCTCTAGGCTGAACTCACCCTCTGAGAGCAGCAACATCCCCAGAGTCTCTGTTAAGAACACAAACAGTTTTTAATAAAACAGGCCTGTGTTTCTTCAGAAAGCCTACTTTGACCACCTGTTTTTAACTCTGGTGAAAAAACTACTATGCTCCTGGGAATTTCTTTACATGAGTCAATTACATTCTATATGTGAAATATCACAACCCTGTACATGTGTATGCAGTGGACACAGTTGGCTGCCTACCCAACATCTACTTCACCCCTTCCTAATAGAACTGTGATTCTGCTCAGTGTCCTCCCCAGCCCCAGCTCCGTCACCCACAGCCCAATGGTCCAGGAGTGAGGACATGACCTACATTGTCTCAATCAGACTGAAAAGAAGGAATTATATTATAGGCTGAATTGCTGTTTGTATCTTCAGCTGAACACAAGCCAGAAGTATGTGGCCTTAACTGCTAGGAGCAATTGTGTTTCAACACAGAAGAGAACTTAGAATGCAGTCTATACTGAGGATGGCAGAGAAGAGAGAATATCCTGGGTCCTTGATGACATCAATGAGTCACTGTTCTCACCTTGGAGAATCTGTCTTAACTCTGCATTTCCAGTTACACTGAGCTGTTAATTTCCTTATTATTTAAGCCACACTGGGTTTTCTGCAAAGGTGTACTATTACCTGTAACTCAGACATCCCATTTAATACAGCTGGGAAGAGTTTGCCAAGTTTGCTAACTCTCTTTTACCTTTATGTTTTTGAATACATGTTTTTTTATATAGTCACACTTCTGAATGTTTCCCTTTACTTTTTTTTTACTGTGTTGAGTGATGTTTAAAAAGTTCTCCACAGTTATGTATTCTTCCATGCTTTTAAAATTAATAATGTTATTGTTGTTGAGTAGATTCCAATTCATGGCGACCCCATGTATGTCAGAATTGAACTGTGGTCCACAGAGTTTTCGAGGCTGTGACCTTTTGGAAGCAGATTACCAGACCTGTCTTCTAAGGCGCCTCTAGGTGGGTTCGAACGGCCAGTCTTCTGGCTAGTGGTTGAGTGCTTAACCATTTGCGCCAGCCAGGGTTTCCAAAGTAATAATAACTATTATTTATTAAATAGTGCATGCCAGTGTGTTTACAGATTAAAAATGATCAATTTTTAAGTCATTCAGAAGACATCTTTCCATATATCACATTTTAATAATAGTCCTGTTATTGGAAAGTCTTCCCCCATGTCTAACCAATATTTCCCTTTTTCTTTTACATTCTTTTTACATGAAATCTTTGAGGTATAAGTGATGAACTATAAACTGCACATATTTAAAATGTAAAATTTGATAAGGTTTGAGATTTATATATATATACTATACACACCTGTGAAACCATGAGCACACTCAAGAAGATGAACATATCCATCACCCCCAAAAGCTTCTTCATGCTTAGTCATAATTCATCCCTCAATCCCATACCCCAGGCAACCCCTCATCTGCCTTCTGTCACTACAGAGTCACATGCATTTCTAGAATTTTATATAAATAGAAACATAAAGTATGTACTCTTTTTTGGTCTGGCTTCATTTACTCAGCATAATTATCTTGATATTCATCAACAGCCTATTCCTTTTGTTGTTGAGTAGTATTCCATTAGGAGTCCTGGTTGCCCAGTGGTTAAGTGCTCAGCTGCTAACTGAAAGGTCAGCGGTTCAAACCCACCAGCCGCTCCGGAGGAAAAAGATGTGGCAGTCTGCTTCCGTAAAGATCACAGCCATGGAAACCCTATGGGGCAGTTCTATTCTGTCTTATAGGGTCGCTATGAGTTGGAACCGACTTGATGGCAATAGGTTTGATTTGGTTAGTATCCCATTGTATGACTATACCACAAATTGTTTATCCATTCACCTGTTAATGGATGTTCATGTACACAGACCTTGCACAGTTCTTACTAGGTTTATTTCTGCTTACTTTATAGATTTTGCTGCAACTGTGAATAAGGTCTTTTAAAATATATTTTAAAATTGTTTTCTTATTATGTAAGTATTGATTTTTGTTTACCTTGTATTCCAGTCATCTTTTCAAATTCTCTTATAAATTTAAATCATTTTTTCACCTCTTAGATTGTTCTAGATAGACGGTTGTAATTCTTTGCAGAGCACAGTTGGTTATCTTTCTTCCATATTTCTGGCTGGAACCTCCAGAACACTGTTGAATAGCTGAAGTCTTATTCCCAGTTTTAATGGGAAGCCTCTGGTGTTCCAACATAAAATATGTTTACAATTTACTTCTGATAGATGCCTTTAATCAAGTTAAAGAAATTTTCTTCTATTCTTGTTTAAGAGTTTTTCATTAAGAATGTGTGGTGACTATATAAAAATCATGAATTACATGGACTATGATGCTATGTAGTGTTCCTACTGTACTGAGATATGTCAATAGATTTTCTAACATTAAACTAGACTTCCATTCTAGAAATAAACTCTATTTGGTTGTGGTTTATTGTTTTTTAGTATTTAAGCTGCAAATCTCTTACTTAGGACCTTTACATACATATTCATAAGTGAGATTAGCCTTTTTTTTTTAACTTGGCTGTATGTGTAAAATGTCCATATGTAACGGTAGTCTTATAGAATGAATATGGAAGCAATCCACCTCTTCCTAAACACTCTTCTTTGGGCAATTTTAGAAAATTTGTTTTTCTAAAAAAAAATCCATTTCATCAAGATTTACAAGTTCCTATACAGTATTCTTACAATTTTCTTCATCTATCCTATATCTGCTTATACCTCTTCATTATAATTTTGCATATTTGTATTTGTTTTCGTCATTACTCTCACTCAAGGTCTATTTCACTAAGTTTCAAGATTTATCAATTTTAGAATTTAAATGTAAGACAAAGACACTATTTTTATGTTTTATAATTCACCTATATTTGGATCTTTACAAGCTCCTTCTTCCCACTTTCCTTAGGTTTATTTTGCTTTTCTAGATTCTTCAAATGAATATTTATTCATTTACTTTTTTTTTTCCTGTTGTTCAATATTAAAGCATTTAGGACTATTAATTTTCCTCTAAGTATAGCTTTGGCCATTTCCCATATATATTGACAGGCAATTTTATCAGTCATTATTTTCAAAATTGCCTACAACTACATTATTTGTCTACCATGACTGAAGATATTTAAGTTGTTTCTTTTCCCCCCTTCATATTTTCAAGTACTTGGATTCTTTTGATGCTGACAAATTATGCTTTAAATGTGCCTGAAAATATTCAGAGGGACAAAACATGGGTCTGGTAAATTAAAAAATAAGTTGCCTTAACAGAACTAGGAAACTAAATGGCTCCTTAATATTAGGAAGCTGTCCCCCAAAACAGGAAAAACCTGTACAGCAGAGAATTTAGAAATCTATCAAGAAACTATTGCAGGCTATCCAGGCATTTTCTCCTTTTTTCTGCCTCTCCTTTCAACTGAAGAGCAACAATGGTAGGAGAAGGGAAAATGAGGCCTTAAGATCTTAAACAGCAGGAGTAATGAAAAGAACATTAACTGGTACAGAGAACAGATTAAGGGCAAGAGAACAACAGCCATAAAATTTGACTTGTATGTATGCTATATTTCAATAAAAAGTTAAAAAAAAAAAACAAAAACTTCACTACCAGTTCATTTGAACTCCTAAAGTCTCATGTGAATGATCTAGTAAAGACTGATTTTAAAGTCTCTTGAGATGTTTTAGTTTTCTAAAGTGCAATCACAGTTATTAAGCTAATAACAATTTTCTTTGTTTTTAACTATAATCTATTCTTTAAATTTTGATCTTAAAATTAACATATGTACACTATTAAAAAGTCAGAAAAAAGGATACATAACAAAAGCATACCCATTTTCCCCATAATCTCACTCCCAGAGATAATCAATGTTAATATCTTAATACATAGACTACGAGCCTCTTTTCTCTATGACTCTTCACACATGACTATAATTTTCATTTTAATTTTTAATAAAAATAGATCAAGCTGAGTTATAACCTGATTTTTCCAACTTGATATTTACCATGAGTACTTTTCCATGCCACTAAATATATACATGTATCATAATTTTAAATGGCTATATAATATTCCATCACATGGCTGTAGCGTAATTTATCTAATTCCTTTTGCATCATCATTTTTGGTAGTATAAACAATACTATGTGAACATATAATTGCAAAACTATCAGTTTATTTCCTTAGATAAAATAAAAAATAGAAATGCTAGTCAAAAGGAGAAAGGACTAAACTATACCTGGGTATGTATTTAATAATTATAGTAAATAGTTAATATTAAAATTATAGCTGTAAAGTTATGAAAAAAATAACCTAATTAAACACCACCACCAAAAAAAAAAAAAATTATAACTCACAACAACAAAAATCAAATGTCAGTACTCACAGGTTTATGGGAATCTGCACTATTTAAGTTTTAACTATATTATTGATAGTCAATGGAAAGTGGGACCAAATAGAATGTGTCATAACCAGGAGTCACCAGGAAATACTTTGGTGGCAGTTTACCAAATTGCAAGCACTGTGCCTTGGAAAAAATAAATGGCTTCTAAAGCTCTAACCTAGCAAACCCAACCTATAAAAGGTAGCAAAAAGTATGCATATCAATTAAGAAAATAGGATTAAAAATGGTAACTCTGATGGACTTGTAGATAGTGAGGTATAGGGAAAAAAAATCATCACCTTTTCCATACATTCTCAGTTTTATATAAGGTGCGTAAATTACAAGTAAAAAACTAAATAAAGAAAAAGAAGTACTGCAGGTCACAATAGCAACCTCAACTCAAACCTGTAGGACCGGTTTGTGGTTTTATTCAGGCATGTAAATAAAAACGCACAGCTTTTGAAAAGCTTTGTTCACATAATGAAGCTCTCTGAATGGAGATAAAGTCTCTTAATTCAAATGATATCTGTCAAAGTTCTCATTTCTCTGTCCCTTATTTGAATAAAAAAAAGAAAGCAAAGATAGGAGTACTTACTTGTCAATGCACACTTTAATTTTAAGCTGATAATTTAACTCAGGGAACTTGACCAACAACCTGTTGCAAAAAAAGAAGAAAAAAGTTTCTAAGAAAAAAATATACATCCAGTTAAAAAATAAGGCGGTAGGCTCCCCCAGCAACTTATAACAGAAGACATTAAAAATGCATGATTTTATTTCTAAGAGGTGAATAAACCGCAATCCCAAATTCCTCCTCCAGCCAGTGCCATCTTTGATCTTAAAATTGAGCATCACCTCCTTCAGGCCAAAAGGTACTGAAAAAAAAGCCCAAGAACTGAGAACTTGGACAAAGTTGTGACAGATTCACAAAAAGTTAATAAGAGCAATTTCATGAAAAATATTATAGGAATACGAGCTCTGCAGCTGCCATTCTATTAAACCTAAACCCAACATTATACGATGATGTTTCTGAAGACGGAAACTTCACCGCAGTAGGACAAAACCCCAGATACCTGTTCTGACGTGAGTGTGAAAGTAACACTCCACCCTACAGGCCCACCACCCACTTGCCTTGTGGCCTCGTAGGTTCTAGATGAAGAAACCTTACTCTTTCCCTTCAAATCCTCAGAGAAAAGTAGGTTCAATGAACAGAAAGTAACCAACTTTATTTTGCCCCTTTTGGAGGGCAGGAGAAGCAGCTATGGCTTAAGACTCTAGATCAAGAATCACAGACATATGCCCAGGTAACCTCGAAAAGATTACCATTCTTTAGCTTTTGACATCAGAATCAAATGTTGTTATGTCAACAAATGCCATGCCCACAATAGTACCGCCTGTGATGCCACCAACTCTGCCCCTGCCCTAAGAGTGTTCTTCAATAAAATACCTACCAAAAGTGTAGTGCAGTCACTCACCTGACTTTAGTAGTAAACTGGACACCGGTCTTGATGACCAAGGGCCGGTCAGGATGCATGGGCATGCAGGGCTGCCGCTCAACCACAAAGGCACTGAAAGGGAACGAGAAGGACAGCAGTTCACACACTACTGACGAAGAACAGTCTTTGTCCTGTTCTCTGAACAGAGTCAGTCTCTCATTTAAGGACTGATTTTTTTTTTCTGGGGGTGGGGAGGGATAGGGAAAAGGACAAGGATTCTAAACTACCTTTTCATTAAGTTTCTAAACAGCTCTACAATTCTCTCCTCCAGCATTGGCCGGTGCTGTACTATGGGGTCCCCTTTGTAGGAAACTTTTTGCTGCAACTCTTCCAGTTTCTTAATTTGCTGGCGGGTCTGAAGTTGAGATTCTGCTAATGAGGTTATCCTGCCAATAAAATAAAAGTTACCAGTTACCTGAGTAAGTGTACCAGGTGAGCTGGAAAAGGAGAAGGGAATACTATACGTATAAATACCACTGAACAGTCCTTTAACATAAGAAAGGGGAATCTATATTGCCTTTTTTACAGGCCCCCCCTAAAATTTATATTTCTAAGAGGAGGCTAGGCAGAAAGGAAATGTCAAAACTTCTACCACTAGGAGGTATGAATGGAGTTATCATTGGAATATCATTGAAAAGTGACAAGCACTGGAACCTAGATATGGAAAACATGAAATGTGGAGTTCAGCATTCAACTTCTTCATCCCAACTTGTCTATGAATCAAACGTAAGGACTGGGTTAACACAGGAGATCAGACAGCCTGAAAGACTTGGGTTTGAGCCAGCTCTGCTACTCACTATCTGTGCAAGTTTGGCCAGGTCCCTTCACCATCGTGGGCCTAAGCGTCTCCTTGCATGAAGCGAAGGGGTTGAATTGCATGATCCCCATGAGCCCTTTCAATGGCAATCTTCAATGTACATGAAATTATTTTCCAAAATATTTATAACATGCGTATAGAAAAAGTAGACAGACAGGGAGACAAAGACTGATTCAGTCTATTCCCAAGAAGAGAGAATACTAGCGTCTCTCTCTGATGGCCTACCTACCACTAGTTTAAGACTAAAAGACCTCAAAGACAGGAGGTGAAAGGAGTGGGAGAAGAGGATAACTGCAGGGATTTCTGAGTTCCCTGCCTCCCTTCTGGCACTTACGTCCTCCCATTCCCAGAACTTAAGCTTTTTGTATTTCCTCATCAGAAGACATTTTAAAATGTTTTCAGTAAATTGATAAAGCTTAGAATTACTGAGGATATGAACAAACAGGCATTCTCATGTAAAGATGACCTAAATTTCCAAGTTCATGCTCCATGTACCTGGGTTCCCCTTCATGCCAGATTTTTTCTAGTTTAAGTTGGTGCAATAGATACATCAAGGGTGCTCAATAAAGATTTGCTGATTAATGATAGATTACATAATGAGTAGATCATAGAAGAGCATTAAAAAAAATTGTTAGGTACAACCAAAAACCTCATAGGACTTGGTTCCTTGGTTTGGAGGTTTAGGGTTATGGTTTCATGGGACATCCCAGTTAATTGGCCTAATAATGTGCTTAGTGCTTCTGTTCTACCTGCTAGTTCATTGCATAGTGCCTGGGTTCTCAAAAGCCTGCAAGCAGCCATCCAAGGCACAACAACTGGTCTCTATTCACCTGGATCAACAGAGGAAGGAGGAGAGTCAGAAACCGGAGGATATGGAACATGTGGCTAATTGCCTCCATGAACAGCTGCCTACTTTGCCATGAGCCCAGAACTGGATGATGCCCGGCTACCATTACTGAACATTTTGATAAAAGATTCTATAGAAGAATCCTGGTCAAAAGGAGGAAAATGCAGAACAGAATTTCAAATTCTCATGGACTCCAGACTTTCTGGAGCCATGTAGGCTGGATGAACCCCTGAAACTACTGCCCCGAGATAATCTTTAAACCTTAAACCAAAAACATCCCCAGAAGTCTTAAAACCAAACAATAGTTTAGCTTAACTAATAAAAAATGTCTGCTTTGAGCATTATGTTCTTTAAAGAACTATCTATATGGGATCAACTGACAACAGCAACTCAAAAGAGTAGATAGGAACCTTAGGGGGCAGTGAGTTTATGCTAATGGAGGAGAAACAACAAGTGGTTGCGCAACTTGAAGAACGTAATCAATGTCACTGAATTGGACATGTAGGAACTGCTGAATTAGTGTATGTTTTGCTGTGTATATTCTCAACAACAACAAAATAAATAAAACTAAAAAAAATGTTACACTGATGTAAAGAAGTACAGAGTCATAACTTTATATATAATGATAGATATCGAGAATGATGGTCATCAAAATTTTTACTGTATGTAGCTCTGAATGACTAGATTTTAAAAGGCTTTTCCTTTCTTATTAACTTTCTGTATTTGAACCTTTTTCCTTTACAAAGTTCAGGTATCATTTTAGGTAATTAAAAAAAAATAGTCTGTGTTAAATACAGTTAAACCACAAAAACTTTATTTAAATCATTAAATAAAATATACTTAAAACAGTAATATACATTTTTATATAAAAACTTTGTCCAAATAAACTAAGAGCTGTAACTCTTAGATTAAATTTGAGAATGTAAAAGTCCCCACCTTTGAGATACAGTACCAACTTTTTCAGCCTGCAGTTATGACCATATTTTAGCTCAGCTTTCTAGAAGGAAAGGAAAAAAAAAAAAGCTTCTGCTTCATCTTTTACCAGTTTTCTAGACGATCTAAGCAGATGTTGGGAGGGCCTCCAATGCAAGCAATCTGTTGCCTCCTCTTCCAGTCAGCCAGCTCTTCATCCGTGAGAGTTTTCTGCACGTACTCCATTGCTGACAAAAGCCCTGCCAACTCACTCACAATGCTCTGGGTAGAAACGAAAACAAAGTCAGAAGACATTTCCTTAGATGGTCTCTAACCACATTCTTTAGTCAGTTCCAAAGAAGGAACTTAATAGAAACCAGGCAAATGCTGTCACGAGATGCCAATACCCACAGGTAAGCGCAACATGCAGGACAACATGCCCAGTGATCTTACTCTTCGCATCTGGTCCAGCGCCGTAAGCATCTGTTCAAGCTGCTGCATCTTCTGCCTGGTCACTGACTGGTTGTTTCCATTCAGATCTTGCATGTCTGTGAAGGAAGGGAAAGCTCCTTGACTTGAGGGAATACTCCTATCTGTAACAACTAGACTTCCTGAAGCACCAGTAGCCCTTGCCCCCTCTGAAGTCTGAACACACAGCAAGACAAACAAGTCTTTAAACTCAAGTAACACAAACTCACTTTCTACAGAAGATTTTAAGGTCTCTAATATTGACTTGCCTCCTTGACTCTTGAGGGTTTTATAGTTGAAATCAAAGTCATCCTGGAGGTTCTCTACCACTTTCATTTTCTGTTCTAGATCCTGTTTAAAACAAAAAACTAGAAGTAAAAAAGATTTCCCTGGGGAGAGGGGAAAAAAAGTTTCTGAGAAGAATTAAATGAAGCCAAAACTTCAAAAAAGACACACGCAGGACCCACACACACTATTCCCAACAAAATGCTTCCTTCCTCAGGCTGGCCTCACCTGTACCCTCTTCCGAACATCCTGTAGGTGCTGCTCTAGCATCTGCTGCTTCTCCGTTACCACTGCAGCTGTGGGGTGGTTGGCCTGGCCCCCTTGCTGCCAAAAATAGAGTTAACACACAAGTGAACACATGAAATATAGTGAGAAACTAACACCTCTGTCCAGTCTTCATCTCACCCCACCTGCCCTTTCTGTTTGGCTTGAGATGCTGCTACCATCAAGAGGGGAAGGCAGCAGTGCCAGGCATTGTAACTGTCAATGAAGCAGCAGCCGGTGCTCTCCAGGTACTGTCCGTTATAGGCCAAGGAAGCTCTCACATAGTTTTACCTGTATTGTGGGCTTTTTACCTATAGGTCAGATTAGAAACTCACTCTATGGAGACTAGGCACTACACTAGGAGGCCACATGTTGAGCTAAGACATGGTCCTTGCCTTCAAGACGTTCTCATTCAAACACCAGAATAATTTATGACAGCAGATGTTGGATGTTTAATTAACTATGGTGCTCAAAACATTTCTGTGGGATAATAAAAACCATCCTGCTCCAGGGATAAAATTCCATATCAAAAGATATTATGGTGGGGGGAGTACTTGAAAGAGTCAAATAGCATGTGAAATTTTAAAACGGTAAGTTTTGTCAAAGAAAAGTAATAGGACATCTTCTGACAAAAGAGACCATATAAAAGTTGTGGTGATTAAGACAGGGTCAGTGCTGACATAGGCTAGAAATATTGCTCAATGGAACAGAAGAGAATCCAGAAAAGACACTAAACAGCCAGTTTTCAAAGCTAGAAATCCTCAGTCGTCTTTAATTTCTTCTTTTCATTTGAGTCACCAAATCCTCCTGGCTCTATCCTCTGTAGTCTCTTACATTCATCTCAATTGCCAATGGCTCAGTTCAGGCTCCAAAAGCTGATCTGTTTGCCTCTAATCTCCCTCGCTTCCAATCCATTCCCTACACTACTTCAGAAGTCTCCAAAAAAAGATCTGAACATGCCAGTTTTAGAGGTAACCACTCTCTTTCTCAAGGTCCCTATCCAAGCTGACAGACTATAAACTTATCTTGGAAGTTTTGGAAAGGTGGCCCCCATCCTATTTATTCTTGCCACAGGGGGACTGACTCATCTGACTGGTGAGATTGGCAGGAGGGCTCGGTACACACACATATCAGACCCTTCTGGGCTCCGTCTCCCCCAAGAGTCCAGCACATAAGCTGGTGCCTCTTCTTCTCACGGCTGGCCTCCTGGGACATAGCTGGGGCAGTAAAGCCTAGTTTCTAAGAGCAGCTCTAGAAACCCATCTCTCTGTGTTCAATAGATATTAGTCTATGGTCTCTGAATCTCCATATGGATGGCTGGGGAAGTGTTGCCCTACAGACCCAATCCCTCTACCCCAAGATCCAACTCAGGGGACAGGTATTAGAGAGCTTCTATGGTTACTGGTCCAAACCATGCTTTCTAGTCTAGCTTTACCAACACAACAACTGATACTTTAATCCGTATTCAACTCTCAGGTCTATTTCTCAATTGCTACTGAACAGAAAGGGGAAAGAGATGTGATTTAATAACAACACATAGAAACCCACCTCCAATGTCTCTGCTAAAAACTTGATGGGCTCCCCACTGCACCCAGGTATAAACATCTCAACCTGGCACAGAAGACATTTCACACAATCTGGTAACAACTTAAACCTTCCTTCCCTGCGCTGTAGTCACACCAAACTACCCCCTCTCCCCCCACATACACCATGTTTTTACACTTTACCTACCCACACACTGTTCACTCAGCCTAGCATGCTCTTCTACCCAAGCAAACCCAAACTCATTCACCTTCAAACTCAGTTCAAATGTTTGCTTTCCTGTGAAAACTTACTCAACTTCCCTATACAACATTACTCACATCCTGCTCTATGTTTTTCTCACTTTGAGTGTTTGTGTACCTATAATCCAACTAGACTGCAAGCCCCTTGGTAGCCAATCACATCTACTCATCTTCCTATCTCCCAGTGCTTTACCCATGATAGACACTAAGAATATGACAGATGAAATAAACAGAGAAAATAACAGTAAAGCCTGGGTGAAGCCTCAAATATCCAACTGGTAGCTCTGTATCAGGGGTTGGCAAACTTTCTGTAAGGGCCTAGCGGTTAATACTTAAGGCTTTGTGGGCCTTACAGTCTCTGTCACAAATATTCAGCGTGCCATTGCAGCATGAGAGCAGTCACAGACAATACATAAATGAATGAAGTGGCTGTGTTCCAAAAATACTTGATTTACAAAAACAGGCACACGGCTGGGTTTGGGCCATAGGCATAGTCTGCCGACCCTACTCTATATGATTGAAAATATCCTTGGGACGTCTCCTGCTTATCTACTTCCCATGGTTAAGTTGGAGCCTCTACCCAAACTGACTTAAATATCTTTATCTTATGCAACAGCATGAAACACAAAAGTTCTCCAAAATAGAAAACCCTAGTGATGCATGGGTAAGTGCCTTTTTGCCAACCTCGCTGTCTCTAGGGTCTTAAACAGTGTTATCTACCTACTGGCCCACATCTGAGCATATCAGTTTTCTGCTTAAAATTCTTCAGTGGGTGCTCATTTCCCACAGTAATGATGATGACGACGATGATGATGATAACAGCAGAAAGTAGTTAACATTTATTTCTGATTCATGTGTCATGTACTTTTCTAAGTATTTTACACATATGGATTAATTTATTCTATGAAGTAGGTACTATTATCATTTCCACTGAGCAATAGAAAGAGTAAATAGTTTGCCCAACTTACACAGCAAGTGGCAGAGATGGGGTTCAAAATGCAGGCAGTCTGGCCCCAGGGCCCTTGTAGTAAACTGCTCTTCCAAGGCCCAGCTGCTAGGGATGACTAACTAAAAAGAGCTCCATGATGGGGCCCTGACTAGCTTATCTTCTCCTACCCAGTGGGGTGCTCAACTCTCTGCACTTCTCCCAAGAATATATGCATTTCTGTGTTTCTCTGTCTTTAAGTATGTTCTTTTGTCTGCCTGGCCCGTCCTCTCCTCACCATCTGCCTGATGTACTTGTAACCCGCCTTAAGACTCAGCTCAAACACCACCTCTTTTCACTGTGATGCCTTCCTGACTCCCTCAGTCAGATTCAGGTGTTCTTTCTTCTAACTTCTTGCTGCATTTCTGTCTTTAAAAATGAAAAATTTCCTTGGCTATAGGATAATAAAAGAAATTAAAACCCCTCAGAGAAAGTAAACAAGTCTCTTATAACAAACTACTTGAACAATTTGGTATATATCCTTCAGACTTTTTCTCACACATAGCAATGATACAGACACATTGTACACATTTAGTTTTGCTATTATGGATCTGATCTTTTCTTCTATGACATCTTCTAGCAGGTTATTGCTATTATCATATAGGACAACTAGCAATTCTTAAAAAATATTTCTCTTATGCAATCACCTTTCTGAACTTTTGTTGGTTGTTAATAGTTTTCTTTATTGTTTCTCTCTGATTTTCTAGGAAGATCTATCAATCTGTAAATAGATATTCTGTAAATTCACTTAATGAGTAACATTAATAGAATTCCTAATGTTGAACCATCCTTGCATTTCTAGACTATAAACCATGCTTTTGTAGATCATAAAGGATGCAAAAATCCTAACCATTTTCTTGACTTACGCTGTCTTTTTTAGGTTTTGATATTAAGATATTCCAGCCTCATAAAATAAGCTGGAGACATCTCTTTTTTTTTTTCCTATACTGTGGAAGAGTTTAGATAATAATGGAACAATCTGTAACATGAAAGTTTGCTAGAACACAACTTTTATACCATCTGGGCTGGTTGGCTTATTTTTTAGGGAGTGAGGGGGTATACAATTTATAAAAAATATATTTTTCAATGTATTTTTATGGTCATTGATATATTTAAGTTTTTTCTTTCTTCCTTTAGGATATTTTAATGATTGATATTTTATTGTATTATAAAGTTGTTTGATTTTCTTTCTCTCCCAGACCACAACCTCCTCTAGAGCAGAGAGTCATAATAACTAACACACAGTAGGATGTATAGATAAGTATTTGCGTGTGTGTGTGTAGTGAGAGAGAGAGAAATAATTTATATGCGTATACACCTTATATATAATATATTTAAGTAGCCCTGGGAGCACAATGGTTAAGTGCTCAGCTGTTACCTAAAAGGTTGGTGGTTCGAACCTACCAGTGGCTCTGCAGGAGAAAAGACCCTGTGATCTGCTCCCATGAAGATCACAGCCTAGGAAGCAAGCCCTATGGGACAGTTCTACTATCATACAGGGTCTAGAGTCAGAATCAACTCAACAGCAAACAACATATAATACACACACACACACACACACACACATATATAATAGGTATGTTTTAGATGTTATAATAGATACAGCTATGTCTGTCATGTATCAATATAAATGATCAGATGGTGACATGGAACTGTTCCCCAAATGGAACATTTAGTGCCACATTAACTCTTTTCCCTAAACTGCATCTCTAGCTCAGTGAGGTTACTCTCAAAACTAGACCACAAAGGGGAAATGCATATGAACCTGAATGACTCAACCCCAAACCATCTCCAAGGTGGCTCCCAAGAAGAAAAATACGTTATTATATCCTTCTAGTGGAAATGCAAACTGTTATACAGCCTTTGGGGAAAGCAATCTGGAACGATCTAAAATTAGAAATATATATACCCTTTCATCCAGCAATTCCACTCCTGGAAATCTATCCCAGAGAAATGAAAGTACAACTATATAAAGATGTAACAGGGAGATTTATTGCAGTAGTGTTTGTAATGGAAAAAGCAGAATGAAGTGAGTGTCCATCAAAGAGGAAATGATTAAACAAATTAGAGCAAATTTGTATCACTGAATATTATGTAGCAAATAAAGAGAATGAGTTAGTGTTATACTACTTGACTCAGAAGGATTTGCATGATGTAATAATAAATGTATATATATTTTCTGTGCGCTTATATGGGCCTGGAGAAAGGTATGAAAAGGATATATACCAGACTATTAACGTTGGTTTCCTGAGAGGAGACAATAAAGAGAGGAAGTATGTGGAGTTTCGGATTTGTTACTTTGTCCCTTGTACTTTGCTATAATGTTTTAATTTTTTTTAAAAGAGGAGGGGCCAAGAGAATGCATTATATATTCAGGAAAAAACAAAGTTATTTTCATTGTATGAAAAAAAAAACCCCACAAACACCCATTTCTACCTTGGAGGACAGTTTGCATCCTAATGCCCATATAACAGCAACTGCATCTTTGTACACAAGGAAAGCATATCTCCAACAGTGCTTTGTTTCTTCTCAGGTCTCACCTGGGCTGCAGTGGCTGCAGTTTGGAGGAGGCGTGACTCTTCCCACAGGCACCGGGCCACAATTCGGGCAATCTCCATTGGCTTCTCAAGATATCTGCTCTGTAAGTGGGAGGAAAAGAGAGTGAAAAGCAGCAGTAAAATAAGGAGATGTATACTATACTTAAGACAATATCTAAACAGGAATTACTGCCTCCTCATTTTCATTTTTACAAGTTGAGGAAAGAGTTACTTAGTACATGAAACAACAGAACACAGGCCTCAGAGCCTGGTTGAAACCACTGGGGGATGACGGGGAGAAGAGAAGAAGAAGAGTGATTATAATGACCTGTACTATTTCTGCGGGAGAAGGAACATTAGCCTGAGTCTTTGGACAGTATGTTATCCCAGTATTACAAGGAGGCAACTGACTTTGTCAAGGAATACCCAATTACGGTCAAATTTTTACCATTTGAAAGTAAGGGTCATCTCCCTATGAGGGGACCTAGTTACAATTACATTGTTACTTCAACTGTGGCAGAAAAAGCTGGCCTGTGAATTTCAGGTAATGATTCTCAAGGGTGAGTATACAGAGATTTGAGAAAGGGCTAATCGTTTCTCTTTTGATTTAAAGTAGAAGATCGGTCTGTTCTCATTACTTAGCCAAATGAGAAAATAAACTACTTCTAGCAAAGAAAGAGAAAGCCCCACTCTCCAGGTTCCCTTTCTCCTTCTATTCAGTTTCTGATTAATACCTGAAGGAACTGCTTGATTCTTCGCAGATTGTGCTGATAGAGAACATTTGACTCTTGTAGAAAGCGGCTATACTGCTGGTCAATCTCACCCAAGAGATTATGAAACACCAAAGTGGCATGTGATTCTTTGCTGGCAGCATATGCCCTAGGAAAAGGAAGAATAATGAAGAGTGATGCTGAAACCTACATATACACACACAGAGAAATGACCATCAAGAAGGAAGAGAAAAAAAATAAGGCAAACATGATACTATAACTCACTCATCATTTTAGAGATTCATCGTACTCAGTAACAATAAATATCATTAACAGTTATTGACAATTACTCAGATATATAGGTCACTTCCACAGACTATGCTTACAACATACTTGAGTGAAGTGAATACATCCATTGTTTTGTTTTAAATTCTGAGTCAACTTGGTCAGATTATTAGTAGCCAATAAGCAATCCCAGGCTCGGATGGCCTATCTCCAACATCTCTGAATCACCTCCCAGGTCCCTCACCAAATCAGGGAGTATACTCAGAAAAAACTAGGTCATATTAACATAAGCCTGAATTAAACCAAAATTAGTAAAATGGACCTGAATCCATTAAAGTGAAGGAAACAGCTCTTGGATTACCGTGCCATTATCTCCCCTATGACAGAGTCTATTTCTCTTACCCTGTGTCTCTTTCCTTTAATGAAAGGGCAGGCACAAGTGTGGGCCCAAAATTCTACCTGTGAGAGAACTCTCACCCAAATCAAAAATATTTCTACCATGTCCTAAGAGATGTTGCTCATAAGTCCTTTTAATACATAAAATGTTCTACAAGACTAAGACAACTTCTTTATCTCCTCTCTCTTATTCCATCACCCAAGCTGTAAGTTTTTGGTGAAACAGCAAAGAGGGAAGATAGAGCAATCACGTCTCAAACCAAAACCTAACAATTTAGGGAGTTTCTCAAGAAGAACTTACCAATCTTGACTCTCAATCCAAGGGGCCAGAAACTGCCTTAGCTCCATCGGGAAGCTGTCACTGTACAGCTGATGCAGCTGCTCCAGGTACCGTGTGTCGAGCTGCTGTAGCTGATTCCATTGGGCCATCCTGCTGGAATCCGGGGTCCCAACTGTAAACCAACATGTCCATATGGTCACTACAGGCACCCAGAAGAGGTAAACAACCCAGAAGTAGCCTTTCTACCCAATATAGGCATCAGGCCTGTGATTAGGGAAAAACGATGCTTTGGAAGGGATTCTGCCTGGCTCTACCAGTACAGAACGATACACACACACTGACAATCTCTACCTCTGGAACCATATCACAGCTTCTTCTAAACTGGGATGAGAAGGAAGGCATGAAGCCAAGTTCTAGAATTATTATCTACCACAGCTAGGTGAGGTCAGAAAAATTACTTCACTTCTAGATCTGTATTTCCTCATCTATAAAACTGAAATCCTAATTCCCATCCCTACAGACTGTTGAGGTATTTCTAAAGCACCCAACTCAGTACCTAGCACATAACACGTGCTCAACAAATGTCAGTTCCTTTCTTTCCACTGTCCACCCCTTTCAGGTAAACCAGGAGTCAGACATAGTAAATCTGAACCAAGACAAAAATGTAGAATGTGGATGTTCTGGGAGGGCAAAAAGAGGACAGAGAGCTAATTCCAAGACCACAAGCTTAAAAATATAAGCGAGGATCTGCCGAGGATTCTCCCACTCAACAAAAAGTAATTTCGTTTTCTTAATTTCTCAGTCTGGGATGAGAAAGAAGGGAAGCTAACTACCAGGGATACAAGTTGTCCCCAGGTTCATGAATACCCCAGTGATACACCTAGGTATGAGAAACTGACCTGGCTAATCACCTTGTTTTAGTCCTCTTTTGGAATACCTTGGGTCATGGAAATAGCAATACAGACCAAGTACTCATAAGAAGTTCTAAAAATAACTACAAGTAACAACCCAAGACTAAGGTATGCACAGACCAAGGTCTACTGAAATGGTTGTCTGGGATACAGACAACATTTAATGAAAGGTTTGATACATATAAACACATACACTTGACTAAAGTTCTTGATTTATTTCTCAGAGAACGCATGAACAAAGTGCCTAATTACGCACTGGCCCTTTCATAAAAATAATTCAGCAAACTGATGACAAAGCCAATAGTACCAGTAAAATATTATTTAAAAACAACTACAACAAGTCTTCTGTTCTCAAAGCAGGAAGTTTAATTGTCAGTAAGTGGTTCAGGATCAGGTTTCTGAGGACACACGACGACTGTGTTGCAGTTCTCCCTTCCTCTTTGGGGGGAACAGACAGAAAATCCTCCCCTTCCTACTGCAAAGACAGCATCAATTGGTGGAACTCTGAAGCACAGGTAGTACCTACAAAACAGCCTTTACACTTAATAAGAAAAGGGCTCCACTCAATTCAGTTTTTCTGTTAACCATCTCAGGCAACATTTTCTAATAGAAATATAATGGAAGCCACATGACATAATTTAAAATTTTCTAGTAACCATATTAAAAAGGTAAAAAAGAAACAGGTGGAATTAATTTTAATAATATATTCTTTTTAACCCAATATATCAAAAACATGTAATTATCATTTCAACATGTAATCCTATAAAAAATTAATGAGATAGTTTACATTCTTCTTTTTGTATTCTAAATCCAATCTATATTTTACACTTACAGCACAGATCTAAGGCATTTTCCCTCCTCATGTACAAGGACTTAAATTCCACTGGTGAAAACGTTCAGTAAAGCAAAGAAATGAGAACATCAGAATGAGGTATTTGCCCTAATCCAGCAAACATGTTCCACAAATTAACTAAATATTCCAACAATGTTAGAGGAGGAAAAATGTTAGAGGGGAATAAGTAGGCTTCCTGGGCGCTAGGGTTTTTGTTTTTTGTTTTTAACAATGTCTTCATTCCTCTTAGGCACCTCCCAAACATTTTCAGCAACCACTTCCTTGTGCTTGCCCTCTCTTCAGCATCTCCCACCCCAACTGTGACCTGCCACACCACTGATGCTGCTTGGGTAGTGGCATACGAACAATGAACACTGTCTGCAATAAAAGCAGTAGGGAAGTACATGCTCCATGCTGAAACATAGTAACCACGGCTGGTATTAACCTCAGTAAGAAATCACAGGCCATTAGAACTCTCTTAAAATAATCACGTTGAAGTTAAAATCTGCCTCATAGGCTAATAGCATCATGATCTACCTTAAGTTTCTTAGGACCTGATTTACATACAACTCTGTCTAATACAAAAATTTATGTAGATTCTACTGCATGTGAATTTACTAGAACACTAGAACTACATAGTCATAGCCACATTTTTTTGTGGCTACTGAGCACATGAAACGTGGCTGGTTCAAACTGAGATATGTTGTATGTGTAAAATATACAACAGAGTCTGAAAGCTTAGTACAAAAAAAAAGAAAAATATTAATGTTGAAACGATAATATTTAATATCCCAAAACCCAAACCCATTGCCATCAAGTCAATTGCAACTCACAGCGACCCTACAGGACAGAGCAGAACTGCCCCATAGGGTTTCTAAGGCTGTAAGTCTTTACGAAAGCAGACGGACACATCTTTCTCCTGCAGTCGGCCTGGTGGGTTCGAACAGCAGACCTTTAGGTAGGTAGCTGAACACTTTTACCACTGTGCCACCAGGGCTCCCAGAATATTTAGGATGTACTGGGTAAATAAAATATGTTATTAAAATTAATCTCAGCCATTTCTTTTTTTACTTTTTTAAATGTGGCTGCTAGAAAATTTCACGCTGCATATGTGGGTCTCATATTGAACAGCGCTGCTCTAGACCATTTAACCAAGAAGCTGTGGATTTATAGCAAGTCATCCATTTTTCATGATAAACTCCAGTGTTATAAATTAGTAAAAAGTCATCTAATTACTTAATTGCCTATCTTGGATAAAAATGTAGAGCCATCACAGTCTACCCCCTGAAGTTACAAATGAAAACCAAAAAGCAGCACCCTACTACACCTGCTCAACTACAGGTTAACATTGGGTCATGCATTTTCAAAATTTCTTGTTGTTGTTAGTTGCCATCAAGTTGATTTGGACTCATGGATAAGGTACCATAAAAAAAATACAAGTTGTTAGAAATTGTTTGATCCATTTTGAGTCTATAACTCAGAGTTGTTTGGTTGTTGTTGCTGTTTTAACATTTTGGCTGGGGACAGAAGTAGGCTACTAAGTAATACAATAGTTGTGCCATTTCTTAAACCAGAGCCCAGCTAGTAGTCTTTTCCATAAAATTAAAGCACCAAAAAAGACTGATTTTGTGTTCTACTTCTTATCTAATCCTCATAGGTAATACTGTAATAGCTATCCTACATGGAAAAAAATAATCATTGTAAGTCAAGGTCAAAGAGCAGGAAGTATTTTCAAGGAGAACATGGGCAAACAGTGATTTCTTTACAGGCTGCTTACCTACAAACCATATATAATCAACAGCAGCCACAGGACAATCAGACCAAATGTTCTACATAAAAACAGCACATTCTTAAGAGATCACTAGCCAAATTGTCTAGGAAAACCACTGCCAACAAGCTTTGCTTTTTTTAATTTTACTGGAAGAAAATTAAGAGTCTACTTATTTCACAATCTCAATTCTCAAATTACAAATTAATCTAAAGAACTCCACTAAGTTCTAACTAAAGTATATTTTAGCTACAAATTAATTCTAAATTTATTATTTAATAACCACTTCAGTGAACCTCAGAACACAGAAAGTGATTTGCACAACTATTTGAGTGACATACACTATTCTGGCAGCATAGGAAAGAAGTGAATTCATTCCATACAGTGGTTGGCTTAGGGCATCAGGTAGGGCTTAATTCTCTCAAGGCGTTTACTAGGTTCAGGTTAGCATAGAGTAGATGGCAGCATATAGAGAAAAGTGTGATTCTATCTGTTTTCTATAATTGAAAAGAAAAATAAAAATGAAACTAAGTCACCAGAGACTTTCTGGACTTTTCAAAACAGGAATTTCTCAACCTCTTGGGGATAACCTAGCAACAACAAGTCATAAGGCAAAAAACTACTGTCTAATGGGGAACTTACTACTATTACTGTAAAGATCACTAAAAAAGTTTATCCAAAGTCACAGTTCTCATTTATATACTTCAATCTAAAGAAACCAAGGGTATGTTGAGAAACGCAAGCCAGGACAGCTTATAAAAGGGGTTCATTAGATTTTCTTTGAGTGTTATTCATACTCTATATTAGAAATACCTATTTTTAAAATAGAGTATACCCATATTTTATCTGTTGCCGACACTAAGCTTCTCTTTGCCATTAGGAGAGGCCTAACGATAATTTCTGTTTAATGTTGCAATGTGTCATAAGATTTTTCTTTGAGTGTTATTCATACTCTTTATTAGAAATATCTATTTTTAAAGTAGAGTACACCCATATTTTATCTGTTGCTTACACTTAAGCTCCTCTTTGCCATTAGGAAAGGTCCAGGGGCTAAGGCAACCAAAGGAGAAAGTAACACAGAAAACGACCTGCTCTAATTTCTACAGAAACCAGACCTTTTAAGAAGACATTTTCATAAGATTATAAAAATACTAATGTTCACTGTGGAAAACTTGAATATAGAAAAGAAAACAAAAGATAATAAAATCACCCATACCCCACTATCCAGAACTACAATCGACAGGTTGATGCAATTCCTTTTAATCTTTTTCAAAGTGTATGTATGTATTTTATTTATTTTCAAAAATTGGGATCATAGTATTTTATAGCTTTGTATTCTCTTTTAAAGTTTATTATACAGTAAATATTTTTTCTAAGAAAACAGATTTTGTTTAAAGCCCACAAAACAACTATTTGGTTCTATCAGTGTTTTCAGTATAATCCTGTTAATGCCATTGAGGCTCCATGTCCTAAACAGACTAAAGTTAAGTGCCAACTTATTCTTCATCATACTACATTCCAAAAATAATCTGATGTTAGCAGCAAACTCTTAAAAGCAGATTAGAGAGATAAGAAAGAAAGAAAGGACAAAAAGAAGGAAGGAAGGAAAAATAAGAGAAGGCAATTAATGCTAGAGAAAGACACTCAATCTTCATGAAATTTTTACTGTAGGATGAAAGGTGTATTGGATGGCAGGGAGTCCACAATTTAAATACTGCAGCTTTAACTCACCATGTAAAATTACTCCAGACATTAAGACTTTGGAATTTCAAATTTTAAAAGGAATAATTCAAATTATAATTCAAAATAAGTACACTTACATAGTAAACATGCAATTTCATTGCTTACAATTCCAAATAGTACCTTTGTAAGGTTTAAGATTAAATAACTACCTTGAACAATAAGTCTATGTATAAATCCAGTTTTGACTTCCTAAAAAGACAGATTAGTACTTGAGTGCCTAACCTGAAACAAACTGTTATAATTTTCAAATATATTCAATTACAAATAATAGGATTTACTTTAAGGTAAGAAGAAATGAACCCTTCCTTGTGCAAATGGACATTGAGATATAAGAGAACTTGTAATTGTAGTTCGCTACTAATATGACAAGGTGCCCTGGTGGTACAGTGGTTAAAGCACTCAGCTGCTAATCAAAAGGTCAGCAGTTAGAACCCACCACTCACTCTGGAGGAGAAAGATGTGGCAGTCTGCTTCTGTAAAGATTTACAGCCTCGGAAACGCTATGGGGCAGTTCTACTCTGACCTATAGGGTCACTATGAGTCAGGATCGACTTGACAGCAGTGGGTTGATTTCGTTGACTAATATGACAGATTTTGAATATACAAAAGTAGTATGTGGGGAGTAGAGCTTGGAGAAATGAAGGAAAGCACAGTTTTTAATGACACTCTGAGGCAACTCAAAAAAGTCCACTATCCCACCTAAGATGCATCAGTTGGTCCCAAACCACCTGGGGTAAAGGAGAATAAAGAACACCAAAGACATGAGGAAGGTATTAGCCCAAGAGACAGAAAGGGCCACGTAAACTGGAAACTGCATCATCCTGAGACCAGAACTAGATGGTGTCTGGCTACTACCAATGACTGCCCTGACAGGGAACACAAGAGAGAGTCCCTCATGGGGCAGGAGAAAGGTAGGGTGTAGAACTCAAATTCTAGTAAAAAGACCAGACTTAATGGTCTGACTGAGACTGGAGGAACCCTAGAAAGCATGGCACCCGGACTTCTCCATCAACCCAGAACTAAAACCATTCCCGAGGCCAACTCTTTAGACAAAGATTAGACTGGACTATGGAACATAAAATGATACTCGTGAAGAGTGTGCTTCTTAGCTCAAGTGGATACATGAGACTAAATGGGCAGCTTCTGTCCGGAGGTGAGATGAGAAGGCAGAGAGGGTCAGGAGCTGGTTGAATGGACACGAGAAATCAGGGGTGGACAGGAGTAGTGTGCTGTCACAGTATAGGGAGAGCAATTAGGTCACATAACAATGTATGTATAAATTTTTGTAAGAGAGACTAACTTGAATTGTAAACTTTCATTTGAACTACAATTAAAAAAAAAAAAAAGTCCGCTATCCTACTTTCTTCTCGGAGCAGTTAAAGAAACTTGTTGTACAGGCACAATCTTTTTTTCCATTCTAACAAGTTTGTAAAGCCTTATCACTATCACTACCTTTGTGTAGTTAGCTAGTTTACATTCTGAAATACAGAGAATGAAACGTATCTGATTTACTGTAACTTTAAGAGGTGGAGACTACCAGGAATGGGAACAGCAAAAGGAAAGAAAACCTGGTGCTCTCATCTGTGAAGGCCAATCAGGATTTAAAAAACAAAACCAAAAGAACTACCCAAAACCTAGTGTGCTCACCCAGCTACCCTTGAGAAAAAGATCTGAAAACTATGAACTACCAAGGCCCCTTATTATTTCAAACCTAATAGTGTTAAGGAAAAAAAAAACATGTATTCTCCGTACTCGATCTGGGATAGGCACCATATCTGATCACAAATATTTCAGACTAAAGGGGCAAGAGTATAACAAACATTCTTGTTGCTGTCAGCTGCACTCAAGTAGGCCTCCAGGTCATCGTGACCCCGTGCACAACTGGATGAAACACTGCCTGGTCCTGCGACATCCTCATGATCGGTTGTGGATTGGACTGTTGGTCCATAGGGTTTTCCCCAGCTGATTTTTGGAAGTAGATCATTTGGCCTTTCTTTCCCGTCTGCCTTAGCCTGGAAGCTCCAATGAAATCTGTTCAGCATCATAGCAACACACAAGCCTCCAATGACAGATGAGTGGTGGTTATGTATGAGGCACCCTGGCTGGGAATCAAACCCTGGTCTTCCGCGTGGAAGGCGAGATTTCTACAACTGAACCACCACTGACCTGTATAGCAAACATAATTCCCTCTAAATTGAAAGTAACACAACTAGAAATGCTTTGTCAATTACTGAAAGCACAGTTTATGGTTAAAGCTGCCTAAGAACAGGTCTGAGCTTTAGATAAAACCACAAAACAGATCAAATTCGTGCATCACGAGGCCTCCCCACTTTGCGATGCTCCCACTCCCCCAACCAGACAACTCCCCCGAAGTAGTGCGATGTGAGGCAAAGAACATGGAGACTTTGACACCAGATAGGCCTGGTGCAAACCCTTCCTGTCATTTACCAGCTATCTGTTTTGGAAAAGGCTACCAGGACTTCTGAACCAGCTTCCTCTTTAGTAAAACTAGGATTTAGCCCTCCTTTGAAAGACTGTTGTAAAAAAAGAAATAATGGATGTCCAGCATCTTACTTGGTGCACAGTGCTTCTGTCTTGTTCCTTCCCTACACAGTATCCCTTTCATCAAAATTTCTTATTGTAAATCCATTTCTTCAATGCCCTGGGAAGCAGTGAAACATAGATTGTTGTTGAAAGGTGTCATCGAGTCAGTTCTGATTCATCGCAACCCTGTGTACAACGGAACAAACCACTGCCCAGTCCTGCGCCATCCTCACAATTGTTGCTATGTTTGAGCCCATTCGTGTAGCCACTGTGTCAGTCTATCTCACTGAGGGTCTTCCTCTTTCATTAATCCTCTACTTTACCAAGCATGATGTCTTTTCTCCAGGGACTGGTCCCTCCTGATAACATGTCCAAAGTACATGAGACAAAGTCTCACCATCCTTGTTTCTAAGGAGCGTTCTGGCTGTACTTCTTCCAAGACAGATTTGTTTGTTCTTCTGGCAGTCCATGGTATAGTCAATATTCTTCACCAACACTATAATTCAAAGGCATCAATTCTTTGGTCTTCCTTATTCACTGTCTAGGTTTCACATGCATATGAGGCTTGGGTCAGGCATACCTTAGTCCTCAAGGTGACGTCTTTGCTTTTTAACACTTTGAAGAGATGCATAGATTAATACATCAGATTAGCCAGGTGTTGAATGATAATTGCTTAGTCAGTTTTCTCTGCTATGTAAAATATATGCACTTTAATGGACCTTTTTATCACATCCTGAGGGAGGGAGGATGTAATGCTGTGATTGGTGTATAGGTGAAAAGGGAGGAAGGGAGGATTGGGTGGTGCCTTAATCAAATATCTCCATAGATTTCACCTAAGGCTAGCTCCATGTCCTAAATAGACTAAAGGTAAAAACACTTAAGTGATACTCAAAACAAAAGAACAAGATGAGAAATAAGAACCTTGGCTTAAGAGCAGTCCAAGTGAATAATAATTATAGCTAATATTTACATAGCACTTACTGTGTGCTATGCACTGTTTTAAAAATATGACATACATTTATCTACTCATTTCATCCTCAAAACCACCCTATGAGATATTTTAGTCCCATTTCACAGAGGAGAAAACTGAGGTTCAGAGAGGTTAAGTGACTTACCCAAGGTTACAGAGGTAGTAAAGGCATGGAGCTGAGATCCTAAACAGTTTAGTTTCAGAGTTCTGCTCTTAGCCGCTATTCTGCAGTGAGAGTTTTAGTGGATTTTTAAGTCACTCATGAGTCAACCACGATATTAAGCCAATGTGATCACATGGTATTTTAACAGACATATATAGTGTTCAGATTAAAGGATATGTTAGCCCTGGTATAACTGGCCCACGTCTAGAATGCTATTCTAATTGTGTATATCATAATTTAAATGGCACACTAAAACACAAACACATCTAGGGAAGGGCAATCAAGGTGTGAAGAGTCTAAGAACTTGAACACTTTGCCCAACAACTTGAACATTTGGGGAGAATTAAGTGAGGCTAGGAGAGAAAAAGGTAAATTACAGAAGAATGGCTCTTCAAATATTTGAAGATTTATATGTGAAAGGGTAAAATACTTCAGAATGAGAATCTCTTTCGCCCATAACATCTACTTCCAAATTCTGCTCTCCAGAGTAATTCCCTCTGAATGCAAAGGTTCCCCAGCCTGGCTGCAGGTTAGAATTACGAAGGTACAGGCAGTCCCTGGGTTACGAACATCTGATTTACGGACAACTCGTACTTAAGAATGGACTGTCATAAAGCCTATTATATTAAAAATTTGAGTTAAATATAATGGTTCCTGATAACAAATGCACGCACTACTTTGTGATACTCATGAAAACACTGCGTGATTTGGAAGTGTTAAGTGTTTTATATGCATAGAAAGGTAAAATATATACTATATACTAAGACAAACATTTGACTGACACTAAATAAGAATCATAGGTACCTATTCCAATTTACCTACAAATTTGGCATAAAGACAGACTTAGGAACAGATCCCATTCGTAACTTGGAGACTGCCTGTATAAAAAAAATAGCACGCCTGAGACCCAAACCAGATGCCAAGTTGAAATCTCTGAGGGCAGGAATCAGGCTTCAAGATGAGAAACCTCCGCAGGTGATTCTAACATGCAGCCAGACTGAGAACTTCACAGAGCAGAGATCAGGGCTCAACTCTGAATGCACATCTGAATCACCTGCAGAGCTCTAAAAAGCCAGCTCCTGAATAATAATCTTCACGACGGGGTCCAGGCAGTGATAATGAACCAGAACATCATAGAGAACTATAGAACACTATGAGGAGACTATGGCATGAGAAGAAGTTGAAGTGCCAAGTAGGAGTCAGACTCATGAAGGCTCTCTTGTAAGCCATACTAAGAAATCTGAACTTTCTTTCAAAGGCAATGGGGAGGTCTTTGCAGTTTTAAGCAGACAAATGACAATTTCATTTACATTTCAGAAAGATCCCTCAGACTGCAATAATCAAGGTGAGAAACGGTAGTGGCCCTTGGGTAGTGGCATCAGGAATGTTTTGAAGAGGACATCTTCAAAAGATATTAAAAAGGTAGATGTGAAAGAGCTTGGTGACTGGTTGAAGGACAAATATGACTCAGAAGAGAAGTAAGGGACAACCTCCCAGGTTCCTGGTGCATTTTATGCTTAAATGGAGGTTAAATGGTCACCCTGAAAAATGTCACAGCATTAATTCTGACACTGGGAGAGCCATTGGGCTAGATGGTCTCTAAAGACTATTCAGTCTGTAAATTACGATCCAGCTAGATTCCCTCAAGACATTAAGTCTACTGCAACCCAAAAATAAATGCTGTGGTAAAGAAAGTAAGTTGATATTTAACCAAAAAGGGTCCAGGGTTTGTACTCCAGCTGCCTGATAAAACTCCACTAATGCTCCCAAGAAAGGAGTCAAAAGATGAAAGAAAATCAGCCAGAAACCTCAAAGCTAAAATACACATGGGCCACGACAAGAGCTTTTAACTGTCTCCCCACATCTGCTTGCTTCACTTCAGTGTATTTTCCACACTGTGGCCAGAGAGACCTTCTCAAGACTTAATTTGATCTTGCTACTCCCCTACTTAAAACAGATGACTTCGCATTGTTCTTAGGTTAAAAAACAAAACATCCAATACTGAGGCAGAAGGATGTACTTAAGAGCATGGATTCTGGAGCCAAACTACCTAGATTTGAATCCTGGCGTCACCACTTGGATATACGTGACCTAGTGCCAGTCATTTGGCCCCTTCCCTTAGTTTCTCCATCTGTAAAAAGGAGAGAAAATAGCACTCGCCTCACAGGGTTATTGTAAGAATTGAATGAGTTAATGTATACAAAGCACTTAGAAAATGGCTGGCACGCAGCAAGCATACTAAGTGTTTGTTAGCATTATTAACATGATCAACAGCCTGACTAGCCCTGCCTCTCTCGTCTCACCTGGCATCAGCTTGCTGGCTGAGCTCCAGGCACTCACTCTGCTCTTCTTTCAGTTCCTCAAAACCACCAAGCTCCAGCCTGACACAGGCCCTCACACATGCCTTCCTTCCATCACCATCATTTGAACCCAAGCACCATGACTCCATGACTTGCACTTGTGACGACCATGCTAGACTACAAGCTCCTCAAGGAAAGGCTTTTGCTCATTAGTGTGCCCACACACACCCCCAGCATCTTGCATAGTGGCTGGCACATAACAGGTGCTCAGAAGGTATGTACTGAATGAATAAACTACTGGTATGAATTACAACTAAATTGAGTAAGCCAGGTTCTCCCAGGTGAGGACACTGCTCCTAAGAGACACATATTCAGACCAACTCTTTAAGTTTTGCTGTTTGAAAAATTCAAGAATGGCCCTTCAGTGACCTTTCAATATGAGTAAAATCATATGGGGAGGGGAAATCACTAACTAGATAATAACCATTGCCGTTGAGTCGATTCCGATTCATAGCAACCCTACAGGACGGAGCAGAACTGCCCCATAGGTTTCCCAAGGAGCAGCTGGTGGATTCAAACTGCCAACCTTTTGGTTAACAGCTGTAGCGCTTAACCACTGCACCACCAGGGCTCCAACTAGATAATAGACAAATGTTAACTTTGGTGAAAGGAAAGACAACACACAATATAGGGGAAGTCAGCACAACTTGATCAAGGCAAAGCCACAGAAGCTTTCTAGACACATTCAAACACCTTGAGAGACCAACTTAATGGGGCTGAGGGCTGGGGACCATGGTCTTGGGGGACATATAGGTCAACTGGCATTAACACAGTTCATAAGAAAATGTTCTACATCCTACTTTGGTGAGTAACATCTGGGTTCTTAAAAGCTTGCAAGCGGCTATCTAAATACATCTATTGGTCCCATCACATATGGAAAAAAGGAGAATGAAGAAAACCAAAGACACAAGGAAAATATCAGTCCAAAGGCCTAATGGACCACACGAACCACAGCCTCCACAAGCCCGAGCCCAGAAGAACTAGATGGCGCCCAGCTACCACCACCAACCACTCTGGCAGGGATCAAAATTGAGGGTTCCGGACAGAGGAGAAGAAAAACGTAGAACAAAATTCAAATTCATAAAAAAAGACCAGACTTACTTGTCTGAAAGAGACTGGAGGAATCCCTGAGACTTTCATATAAACGTTCTGTTTTCCTTCATGTGAACTTATTCTCCCCTGAATATTTGTTCCTTTCTCACAAATGTTCTTGCCTAAAATGCTTATTCTATTTGGTGGCATTAAATGTCCCTTTCCTTTATCAAAGAGGCTTTTCTAAACCCACCTCTAGCCCAATCACTGTTTTAATTCTAAATGCCCACAGTTATTTGTATAAGCATCTGAAGCTCCCTCATTTGAGGAAAAGCTCTCTGTTGGCGACCTTCATGTATCATTTCAACAGCATATTCAATTTAAGATGCCAGTGAACACTTCTCTTGTATTTTCCTTCACTCACACTTGTATGCACCCATAAATACCAACTCCCTATTGCAGAAGTTTCTACTAAACAGACTGACAGCCACAATCCTGAAAAACGACACCAATATGGCAATAACCTCTAGAAAAACAAGATCAGTTGTACTCTGTATGGTTGCTCATCTAGAATTTGGAGATTTTTCTGGAGAAAAACGAAGCATTCTTCCAAAAAACTGTGAATGCTAAGGAACCCACCTTCATAGGAGTCAAAGTCAGTCTGCTAGCTTTTTTAAAACAGAAGGAATATAGCCTTTGAGAAATAATTGTAGGTTGGGCAAGCAAATCATCATGTCAAAATTACCAGGCTTGTGAGCAACTGAAGGGAAAAGAAGAGCAAGTTGCTGGAAAAAGTCTGGAGGTATTATTATCTTTGGCCAAAACTCAATAAGAGTCACAAAAGCAACTAATGATCTAGAACGCTATGTAACTTATTAATATTCTTCTAAGATAGGTAATTCAAACCCATAACATAGCTCTATGCCTACTGGAGAAAAGGAAGAATGATTCTCAATTTATTCCAGTCACTTTCTCTACAAGAGATATTAAGGAAATCCTGGTCACTTTGCATGGAGCAACGTGTAAATGAGGTTGAGTCCATATCCATGGATCCTGTATTAGAACTCCTTCCTTCACAGTAGCTACAGGTTTGGGGAAGAACCTCAAAGGACATTTGTGATGATTATAAAACATGGCCCCATATTCTTTGACATTCCTCCTACTGAGACGAGGGGTCTTTGTCTTCTCCCCACTGATTCTGGCTAAGCCCATGATTGCTCCAACCAATACAGTATGGCAGAAGTGTCCATAAGCAACTTCCATAGCTATGACGCTTCTGCCCAATTCTCAGAAAGCTCATTCTCCAGAAACTAGCCACCATTCTATGAGAAGCCCAAGTCAAAGGAGAGGCCACGTGTAGGCACTTGGTCTACAGTCCCAGATGAGATCGGCCTTTGAATCACCCCAGCGTAGGCATCAGATACACAAGAGAAGAAGCCTCCAGATGATTTGATTGTTGCTGCCATATGCTGAATCTTCCCATCCTCTTCGATGAACTCCAGACTCCTATATCCAGCTGCCTACTCAATATCTCCACTTACATGTCTAACAGGGATCTCAAATTTAACGCATCTAAAGCCAGTTACCAGTTGCCATTGTGTCGATTCTGACTCATGGAGACCCTACGTGTGTCAGAGTAGAACTGTGCTCTATAGGGTTTTCTATGGCTGATATTTTCAGGACTAGACTACCAGGACTTTCTTACAAGGTGCTTCTGGAAGGACTTGAATGTCCAATCTTTCAGTTAGCAGCTGAGTGCATTAACCATTTGCACCACCCAGGGACTCCATTTAAAACCAATCCCTTCATTAAAAACCTCTCCCAGCCAGCTTCTCCTCTAATCGTCCCCATCTTAACAACAACTTCATTCTTACACATGCTCAGAATAATAACCTTGAAATAAGCCTTGATTCCTCTCTTCTCCTCCTCCTCCTTCCCTCCCTCTTGCCACATCCAATCCATTAGCAAATCCTGTGGGCTATATCTTCAAAATATATCTAGAATCTGAGCACGTCTTACCATCTCCACTGCTACTACCTAAATCCAAGCCACCACCATCTCTCACCTGCACTACTGTGCTAAATGCCTAACCGATCTTGATGCTTTTGCCCTTGCCCCGCTACAGTCTATTCTCCACATAACAGATCCCTTCAAAATATAAGTCAGATCGTTTCATTCCTCTGCTCAAAACACTCAGAAAAAAACCCAAACTCCTATCATGGCCCACCAGCTCTCCATTTTCTCCCTGTATGTTTCTCTATGCCCTCTCCTGCTCTCCCCTTTGCTTACACCTGTCTCCTTTCTGCTCCTGAATACTCCATGCCCATTCCTGCCCCAGGCCTTTTGTACTTACTCTTCCCTCAGCCTGGAAAAGCTCTTCCCCTAGACATCTACATGTCTCACTCCCTCACTTCATTCAGGTCTCTGCACAAATGTCCCTTCACACCAGTCTATTTAAAACAGCACATCTCCCCCTGCTGAATTCTTCTTTACAGTATTCATCACCCTTGGACACACCATATATTTCTTTTTTGTTTCTCTACCCCGTGGTATCAAACCAGTCCAGAGGAGTCTCAGCTTCCCTTCTTTAGTCAGTTCAGATCCCAGCTGCTCCATGCAGCCCTCAGCGGGTACAGGTCCCTTCTCTATTTCTTAGGTCCCATAATCTGATGGAACAACTCACAAACTGCAGGGAAAGTGTTATCTTTTAATCTAGAAGGAAAAAGGATACAGACACAAAGAGGGAGGCTTGGGAGGGGTCCTGGCACAGAGTTTCCATGTCCCCAGGAGACATGCTTACTCCCTCCCCACAGGAGAATGTTCCCACTATCTCCAACGTGAAAAGCTCCAGTAAGCCTCTATCTTCCAAGGCCTTTAATGTCTTCACCATGTGGCCTCCTGAGGCTTAGCAAACATCAGACCCAGGTGATCCCTTTAGTTGGGTGGTCCTGCTCTCTAGAATCAGGACCAAAAGGCCAAACTGTATACTGCAAAACAGGTTCCATACCTCATATCCCCCAACATTACCACCCAGCTAGGGATGTAAGTAAGCTCTTATTGCTGTTCCCTGCTACTTCCCCAGTACGTAGGATGCTCAAGTATTTGTTAAATAAATGAATGAAAATTAAGTATGTTTTCAAAAACTCTGCAACATATTTTTAGCATACAGAAGACTGGAGTATCTTTGGAGGCTAATTAACTTCATACAGTGGCATAAACTGACCTTTCTGGAGCATGAGCTAATAGGTATAATAATTCACACAAATTTACTCTAAGTAGCAAAGCAAGAAGAATTGATGCCTTTGAATTATGGTGTTGGCAGAGAACATTGAATATACCATGAACTGCCAGAAGAACGAACAAATCTGTCTTGGAAGACGTACAGCTAGAATGTTTCTTAGAAGCAAGGATGGCGAGACTTTGTCTCACGTATTTTGGAAATGTTATCAGGAGGGACCAGTGCCGGGAGAAGGGCATCACACTTGGTAAGGTAGAGGGTCAGTGAAAGAGAGGAAGACCCTCCATGAGATGGACTGACACAGTGGCTGCAACAATGTCCCACAAGGACAAAGAATGGGAAATGAGATGACAGTGGACAAAACTGTAAATAAAATTCTGAAATCCAGAAAGTGAAGGGATGGTAACTGACTTAGCACAGCTGAAAAAACTGATCGGCAGAAGTGCTTGCAGAAGCGATTTCCAATGAGAAGTATGCTGATTCTTGCTGTATAACCCTGAAAAGCTCAGACTTGAAGGTACTAGATATGGCAGAAGGCAGGGACAAAGAATTTGACTGAAAATAGGACTGATTGAAAACATCACGTGTAAACAGCATTCAGATTCCCCAGATCTCCTCCTCCATCCTGCAGCACCAGATAACCACCTCTCTCCAAACTCAGCAGGAGATAGCATGCTTATTCTCCAGAGAAACTTAGCCAGAGTCTGGACTTGGGAACCGGACACAGGTGACAGCAAAGGAGTCATCGAACTGAAACATGGAGATTAGCTGAGAGTCTACATAGAAAGCAGTTCTCTTTCCCCATTCAGCTCCCAGAACCCTGGCAGCCACAATCTCCCCTAATTACCTCACAGTGAAGCCCAACATACAGCAAACCCAACAAGCACAGAGGACTGCCATTCAACTGTTTAGTGAACAGAACTAAAAACTTCATTTCTGATAAAAAACTCCAACATGAAAGATAGAAGTGAACTCAAGAAAAGAGGAACTCAGGAACCAGAGAATACAAGGAATGAACTAAGACTTCACAAAACTATAAATAATATCCTCAGAGAGATAAACTATACCTATTAAACAGGCATAGAATAACAAAAAAGATGAAGATAAAATGGCAACTAGAAAAAGGGCTCTTGAAATTGAAAATGACAGCCAGAATTAAAAAATAAATATATGAGTTGAAAGAGCCAAGGAAATCTCTAGAATGTAATCCTAAATAAAAAAGATGGAAAATAGGAAGAAGGACAAAACAAAGAAAAAAATTTAGATGATCTGTCCAGGAAATCCAACAAATGACTAAGCAGATTCCCAGAAAAAGACAGAGGATAAAATGGTAAAAAAGGAATTATCAAAGAAATAATGTGAATTTTCCTTTCCAGATTGAAAGGGACCCACCTAATGCCACTCCAATGAAAGAAAATAGACCCACACTAAGGCACCAGACCAAACCATCATGCCAGTTCTGACTCATGGAGACTCCATGTGTATCAAAGAGTAGAACTGTGCTCCATAGGGTTTTCATTGGCTGATTTTTTGGGAGTAGATCACCAGGCCTTTCTTCCAAGACACCACAGGGTAGACTCAAACTGTCAACCTTTTGGTTAGCATCCAACACTTAAGCATTTGAGCCACCCAGGGACTCCCACTAAAGCAGATACCTATGAAATTTCAGAACAGTGGGAATCAAGAAGTTATAGAAGCTTCCAAAGAAAAGAAAGAGATCTCTTGCAGAGGATCAGAAATCATAATAGCATCAGGCTTCCAACATAAACGCTGAAGGACAAGAAGCCAATTGAGCCAACAATGCCAATGTGAACAGGGCTGCAACAAACACTGGTGTACAAGTATCTGTCTGAGTCCCTGCTTTCAAGTCTTTTGGGGATATACCTAGGAGTGGAATTGCTGGGTCACATGGAAATTCTGTTTAACTTGTTGACTTAAACTGCTAGAAACTAAAAAAAAAGAAAAAAATTCAAATATTACCCCCCTAGAAGAGTCCCTTCTCATTTTTGATCATTAATCTGACAGAAAAGTGATTTAAAAGGGACCAAGAAGAATGACCTCCAGAAAGAGTGATTCTCAAAAGATTTTGAAATCTTTAGTATTTCTTCACTATTCCAATCGACCTAGACTTAGAAATGTTCAGGTCTTAAGGAGGAACCAACACTCCAGTTCAGCATATTATATATAAGGGTAAAGAAACTACTCTAAACATAAAGATCAGATTACTCTCAACATAAAAATCGGTATCTAAGTCTGGACTCTGGACTGTGGCTCTCTGGCCAGTCTTATCTAAACAAAGGAGAGTTAAAAAATTAAATTTGTGGGAGAGGGCAGAGAGCAAGTACCTCATTTCCTTGTCCACAGAGCACTAACCACAAACATCCCAGCACTTGTTTCTGCATGACCTTGAGTTCTAGAAGGAAATTTTACTCCAGTTAAAAAAAATTTGAAGAGGGGAAAAGAACATTAAAGATGACTCTGAACCATAAAGTTTAAATTGTATTCAAGATGGAAGATGAGCTGTCTCCTCAATTAGACAAGCTTTTCTATAGAGGTCTTATCAATATGAATAATATTCTTAAATTTGAATATACTTAGAAAAATAGATGACTTCATTGTACATCACAGCTTTGCATGTTAGCACTCTTCAGAGAACAGCTGATTTTCTCCATTAGCTCTCACACAGACAAGGTTAAGAAAAAGTTCAATTACTCATAAAATTATAATCTGACAGTCTAAGTGAGGTGATGGGTATGGCTTAGAAAGAAAATAGCGAAGTTATTTAGAAAGAAATGTCATTCCAGTTTGTGTTGAGGATAGCTCATGACCTAAGTTCTAAAAATGACTTTGATACAGAATGTGGCCTAAAGCATGAATTCACACTGGATTTTGTCAGCCAAAGAGAACCCAGAGATGGCTGAGATAATGTAAGTAGGTGTTATTTCCATTTTACAGATAAGGACAGAAAGGTAAGCCACCAAGGTCACACAGATAATGGTAGAGCCAGAACACAAGCTTGCAGTCTTCAAACTCCTAGGGTAGTGGAGTCGTCATCTCTTTTCAAGTCTTATCTCTGCTGTATGATCTCTGACAAGTAAATTTCTCTCTGAATTTGTAATATAAATAATTATGAAAACAAAGGAAAATGTTACATAAAATCAAAGTTAACTTTAGTATTAAGATATATCTGAAATAGAGAGCATCTTATAAAATTTAAAGACAATTCTTTACCAGACTTGTCTTTAGAAATTAATCCAAGCAGTCAGAAACTGTCTTAAAATGTTCATGGATATTCAACCAATAAAACCAGACTGAACATTAATCTGGTAAAGTCATGATTCTTTACATAGTCATAACCATCCTTGATTAATATCCAGGTACATGAACACTGAGAATAAACAGAATAAAGAGAAATCTCAAAAACATCTTCCCTTATTACCTAACATGTGTATTTGACCACTTAACTGAAGGAAGCCTTTATCCAAAACGATGAATTCTAAACCCTGTGAATGTGACTTCACTAAGTTGAAGACGCCTGTGGTCCTTCTAGAGCAGCATTTCTCAAGCTAAGGACCAAGGACCACCTGCATCAGAATACCTGGAATGCCTATTAAAATGACCCACAAAACAAAACAAACCCGTTGCCATGGAGTCAATTCTGACTCCCAGATTTACTAAATCAGTCTCTCTGTGGTGAATTCATAGAATCTTTCTGTTTGTCTTTAAAACAAACACTCCAGGGATTCTTACGCTAAAATCTTTAGACCAGCAGTTTTCAAACTTTTTGATCTCAGGTCCCCTTTATATTCTTTAAAAATGGTGGATCCCAAAAAGCTTATGGAGTTATATGGAGGTTATAACTACTGATATTTACCAACCAAAAAAAACCAAACCCGATTCCGACTCATAGCGAGCCTATAGGACAGAGTAGAATTGCTCTATAGGGTTTCCAAGGAGCGGTTGGTGGATTCAAACTGCCGACCTTTTGGTTAACAGTCATAACATGCAGTAGCTCTTAAACACTGCACCACCAGGGCTCCATTAATATTTTACTGTATTAGAATTAAAACTGAGAAATTTTTTAAATATTTATTTCAGATCATTTAAAAAATAAACTCATCATGTGTTAACATAAATTACATTTTTATGAAAAAATAACTACTTTATCAAAAGAATACATTTTAGGAAAAAGAGTGGCATTATTTAAGCTTTGCAAATCTCCCTAATATCTGGCTTAATAAAACACACCTGGATTTTCATGCCTGTTTCTACATTCAGTCTGTTACAGTATGTTGCTTTGGTTGAAGTATATGAAGAAAATTTGGCCTCACACAGATAAGTAGTTGGAAAAGGTAGGAGTATCTTAATAGCCTTTTTAGATAATTTTGGATATTCTTCTTCAATATACCAAAACTCAACAAATGTTGATTTCTTAAAGGTTAGTTACAATGTGGAATATAAAACCATTTCAATGAACTTTTTATACTCAGTTACATTAAAATCAGTTAGTCCATCTTGCATTTTGAATACTTTTCCATGCATGATTTTGTAATATCATCCATTCGGCATTTAGAAAATACTAATTCAGAGATATACAGGCCTTCCAAATGTTGACACACTTCATTACACACTAGCAAAAAATCACATTTGTTAAATCTGAAAAATTACATTCATTAGAATTGAGAAGCTGTCAAGTTTTCTCAAATTCTAATTTTCACTTGAAAGTACCAACGTTATCACCGACAACAAATATTGTCAGTTGTTTTCCTTGAATAGACAGTTTCCTTTATTTTTGAGAAAATGTTTGCCAATACCCTAGTTGGTCTGTCAGTCATTTTTTCAACTAAAAATGGTGTTTCATGGAAAAAGCAGCTAGTTTGAGACGGCAACTCAAACAATTCCATGAGTGCTTTCCCTTGAGTGTCTCCCATTTCATCACACAGAATTTTAAAAAGACACATATTCCACACACTACAGAGGAAGTCAGCACAACCGGACTAAACCAAAGCTAAAAAGTTTTCTGAATGCAATCAAACACTCTGAGGGACAGAGTAGCGGGGTAGGAGTCTGGGGACCATGGTTTCAGGGGACATCTAGGTCAACTGGCATAACAAAGCTTATTAAGAAAATGTTCTGCATCCTACTCTGGGGTCTTAAAAGCTTGCAAGTGGCCATCCAGGATGCATCAATTGGTCCCAACCACCTGGAGTAAAGGAGAATGAAGAACACCAAAGACACAAGGAAAGTATTAGCCCAAGAGACGAAAAGGGCCACATAAATCAGAGACTTCATCAGCCTAAGACCAGAAGAACTAGATGGTGCCCGGCTACCACCAATAACCGCCCTTACAGGGAACACAATAGAGAGTTCCGGATGGAGCAGGAAAAAGGTGGGGTGCAGAACTCAAATTCTAGTAAGAAGACCAGACTTAATAGTCTGACTGAGTCTGGAGGAACCCCAGAAAGCATGGCCCCTGGCTTCTCTATCAGCGCAGAACTAAAACAATTTCCGAGGCCAACTCTTCAGACAGGGATTGGACTGGACTGTGGGACATAAAGTGATACTCGTGAGGAGTGTGCCTCTTAGCTCAAGTAGATACAAGAGACTAAATGGGCAGCTTCTGTCCGGAGGTGAGATGGGAAGGCAGAGAGGGTTAAGAGCTGGTTCAATGGACATGGGGAATCAGAGGTGGAAAGGAAGAGTGTGCTGTCATAGTATGGGGAGAGCAATTAGAGTCACATTAACAATGTATGTACAAATTTTTGTATGGGAAAAAATTTTTTAAATTTTTTGTATGGGAAAAAAATTTTTAAAAAGACATACTCAAGAGTCGAGATAAGTTTAGTGAAATTAATGTGGCTTACCATTTCATCAAGGACATCCTTAAGTGAAACCAGTTTTGTTTTTTTTCTGTGAGGGCATAGTTGTGAAGAATACAATGGCTACAAGTACAAGTGCAAATGCCAACAAAGTAAAAAATGCAAATAACAACATTATGAAAATAGTCTTAATCTTGAAGACCCCCTGAAAGGATTTCAGGGATTCCCAGGGGTCTGTGGACTGCACTTTGAAATGGCTGCTCCAGACAATCCATCCATGGGGACAATACAAAAACAAAGGGTAACCAATGTCACAAAACAGTATGTGTACTAATTATTTAATGAGAAGCTAGTTTGTTCTGCAAATCTTCACCTAAAGTACGATTAAAAAAAAAAAATTAAAAAAGAACAAATCTCTCCCCCTACTTGTCAAAAGAGCAATAGAGCTTACACAAAACAGTTTGTTGTGTTTTGGGACACAGTGGTTGATAAATAAAACATAGGTAACCTGCTGTCTTTAGAAAAGAGTTCAGAAGATAAGGTGGAGAGAAGACTAACCTTCCACTTACCGCACACCCTTTTGCACTGATTAATTTTACTTTCAACTTTTTTTTTTCTGAAATATTGCTTTTACAGTAAAGAAAACTAGAATCTGGAATTGAAGGACTAATCTTTGATATATTCTTTCTGCAAATCTGTGGTTAAGACTAGCATTGATCTCTCCTAAGGAAAGGGAAGCAGTTTTTAATATCGAGACTATGGGTCCTCCACCTCCAGCCTCATTCTCCATTACTCAGAAAATATTCTCACTAAGTATAAAAGAATGGTACTCTCATGCTGGAGCTTAGCGTAAATTGAGGGTAGAAGTACATGGGATCAGACAGCAGTATATGGGGCACTTCTGACCCAGGACATCTCGTACACTTCTGAAGAAACAGGAAATCTTAGATGGCTCCATGAACCTAGAAATTTTCAACATAACAATTAGGACCCCAAAATGTCTCACATGCTTCTACCCATTTAGCATACACTCTTATTTATTCACTCTAATGGAAAGGAACAATAACACATGGAATTAAGAGTAAGTAATAAGTATTGCTTGCTTTATGGCTTCCGAATGCTTCAATTTCTCCACCTGCCCCATGCATAAGGCAGTCACCATCCTAATTACGTTTTATTTAGGTTAGCGTTTCAACAAATTTGCTTTCCCTGGACATACTGATAAAACGAAGCCCATATACAAAACTGATTTGTCAGAGAAAGTCAGTCCAAGATTATATATTTATTGTGTCTAAACCACAAGTAGAAAAAAATTCAAAGGCCGACCATTTTAATGCTAACTCAATGCAATATTGCACATTGTCTGGTTTATAGGAGAGGTAATTACACAGCTAACATCTGTGTTTTGAGGTTTTGAGGATACATTTGGGTGGACTGGGAGGAGGGAGAAGGGAAGAAGAAAGGAAAAGTCTAATGCTTTTAGGCTCCGTCAGAAAAACAGTGCTTGCTAAAAACAAAACAACATTAGCAAAGATGCAAAAACATACGCATTTTAGGAAGCTTTCATCTAAGCAGGCGCTCAAGTTCAGGCTCAAATCTTCTAATTCTCATAACAAGAATGAGAGGTCAAGACAACACAAACTAATAAAATCAATCAACGAAGCGGGAAAACAGGTGGTTAACACCAGACAGGGCAGGGCTTTCCTACGCTGGGCTCACCTTAGCTAATCCAAGTCAGTTTTCAGAAATGGCCTTTACAAAAACTACCCGAACATCCCCATAATCTGCACTCCTCCTCCACAACAGGGAAGCCATTTATTTACCAGAAGGTTTACTTTCTCTTTCAAGCTCTGCTGGCTTCCTCCTGCCCCACATACAGCCAAGAAACTACTGACTGGGAGGGCTTTTCTCTCTTGCTTTCTCCAACACAAAACTGGAGAGCTGGGGTGAGAGAACCTGTTTCAGGGAGAAGCTGAGTGGTCCACAAGGTTATTTTGCAAAGCAAAGCTACAGGACAGGAAAAGAAAACTCTATTCCTTCAATTAAACACACACGTACACTCATACACATAGGTGTGAAGGGACTTCTAATTTAGCAGAGTAGGGCACAGTAAATCACAGTCCAGATTCACACAGATCATTTACTCCACTTGGAATGTCTCCTCACCCCCAAACTGTATACTGTCTCACCTTCTTCCTTACTTGACTCAAAACAAGGTTCCTCCTGTTGGCCTCTTCCTAACAGAGCCACACTCAACTCTAGTCACCCCACCACCCCTCAAACCTTCAATATTATCTGCATTTTTTGTGTCATGGGGAACTCCAACAGACTGTTCAAATTCCTTACTGGTAATAAATTTTTAGTGTGTTGACTACTTAGAATAAATGGGCTACAGTCATAGATTTTGGAATAAACAAAGACTTGTCACAAGGGCATTTGTGTAAATAGGAATTATCAAGTTGCCTTAGCTATTTCTATTTCGTGACCAGCCTCCACCTCCTCACCACAGTGTAAGTCCTCTTGGTCCCCATTCATTTAGTTTTTTCCTATTAGGCTAGAATCTCCCAATTACTCCTTCTTTCCTTTGGGCCATTAATGGCCATGTGAATCATAACTTGCCCAATTTAGAAGTTAGCTAAATAGTGCCGTGTTTAATAACAGTAATTATTAGCACTTGAGTGTTAGCTATCTGCCACGCACCGCACCGTGCAAAGTACTTTATATGCATTATCTTGCTTAATTCTCACAACTACCCTAACAAGGTAGACCTGGTATTCGCATTTTACAAACAAAGAAACTTGCCCAAGGCATAAGAGGTGGTGGATCTGGGATTTAAGCCCAAGGAGTCTGAGCTTACAGCCTACTCTTTTAACTCCTATAGCAATCATGCTCAACACTACAATAATAGTTGCCTTAGAAAAGCTTAAAATAATTTCCCTGGACAGATGTAGTTACCAAGTCAAAGGTCAGGTAAAAGTTAGCGATTAGCGAAGTCATTTATTCTTAGGAGTGGGGTGGCAAAAAGGAAAGCCAGACAATCCAAACACTATTTCTATTTGGGGGGTAGATTTGCCTTCCTAATGTTTTTATTAGGCTATCAAAAAGGAATTTGCAATAAATCTATCCAAGATAAATTGTTAAGTAGAAAAAGCTGCAAAAAATCTGGAAGAATATATACTAAACTATTAACTTGACATATATAAAATATAAGGTGTGGTACAACGGACCCTTGGTGGCACAGTGGTTAAGAGCTCGGCTGCTAACCAAAAAGGTCGGCAGTTTGAATCCACCAGCCACTCCTTGGAAACCCTATGGAGCAGTTGTACTCTGTTGTGTAAGTTCACTATGAGTTGGAATTGACTCAACAGCAACGGGTTTTTTTTTTTTTTTTTGGTGGCACAAAGGTTAAGTGCTCAGCTGCTAAGCAAAAAGTTGGAGGTTCTAACCCACCTAGCTGCTCCACAGGGGAAAGATCTGGCCATCAGCTCCCATAAAGATTACAGCCTAGAAAACCCTATAAGGGCAATTCTACTCTGTCACATGGGGTCACTATGAGTACACAATTGACTCGACAGCTCCTAACAACACATATAAAATATAAATAGTTTGTGTTTCTACAAACATATAACCATGCATTATTTTTGTAAATAGAACAAAACAACTTATCTTAATGACATCTGAATCTAATTAACAAAAGAGAAGGAATAAGGACTGTGGTTCAGCAGCCTCCTTTCCCTTTCTGTTTCGTTCTCCTAAATTAAGAACTTCCACTTATAACTCTCTAAACGCACTATGCTGTTTTAAGCCTCTGAACACTCATGTTCCCTCGGCCTTGAGTGCAACTGTTTACTACTCAACTCTGTTGGATGAATTCCTATCCATCCTACAAAACCCTGTTCAGATGTTCCCCTCTGTGACAAAGCGTTTTCTCTTCACTGCTGTAGAGACTCTCATGAACATTTAATAAAAAACTTAGATTTACAGAGCTCTTACTATGTGTCAGGTAGTATGTTAAGCATTTTATCAGCATTATCTCATTTAATCCTCAACCAGTCCTGTTTATCATCCTCATTTTACAGATAAGAAAACTGAGGTTCAGATTCTGACTAGGAAGCGGCAGATCCAGGATTCAATCCTAGATCTGTTTGACTCCAGAGCCTAAGTACTGAACCGCTCACAACCCTGCCACTCCTCCTGTCCCAGGTCCATACTGAGGAAATGCACTTCCTCGTCCTCCCAACCACACCTCCACTCTGGGAAAAACACCATATTTTGTACATCGTTGGGTCCCAGCTAGCACAGTAATCAGTTCTCAATAGATAACGTTTGCTAATCTGAATTAAAAATTGTAAGCCTAACATAACAAATGATAACTGACCATAATAAAAATTCATTCTCTTATATGCTATTTCTTCTAAAGACGAGAGTCATTTCAAACAATTTACCACCAAAACGCCATCCAGACTCTATCTTTTATTTGAATTCAAAAACCTTTGTTGCATTCAAATAACAAAAGACAGAGTTCTTTAAACAAACGCTTATTAGGTAGCTAAACTGCTAGCAGAGAGCCTTTGGCCTAAATTTGGTGCAAAGCTCTCCCTCTGAAAAGGGAGAAGATGTTTTACAGGCAGTGAATAACAAAGAAAGTTTAAGTGATTGGTTAAGTAATCAAAGGATTAAGTAATCGGTTTAGTGAGAAATCCATAATTTGGGGGGAGGTATTATAAAATTGAGGAGAGGTAATCCATTGGGTATTTTGAGGACTTATTTTCTCTGGTTGAAGTTTGACTTTGATTAACTGACGAAGTTCTTGTGTGCTGTCAAGTCGATTCCAACTCAGTGACTTCATGTGACAGAGCAGAACTGCCCCATAGGGTTTTCTTGACTGCAATTTTTATGGAAGCAGGTCGCCAGGTCCTTCTCCTGCGGAGCCGCTGGGTGGGTTCAAATCACCAACCTTTAGGTTAGCAGCCAAGCGCCTAACTGTTGAGTTTAACTGAGGGCCCCAATTGTTAAACTGATATAAACCAGGCCTCTTGAGTTTCAATTAGTGTTTTTAAAGTTTGAGTATTTTATTTCTTATGACAGGCTTTATTTTATCCAAGACACTTAGCATAAACTTGGTATTGCTTGGAAAAACAGCCCTGAGGAGTGCCCGAGGTCATTTCGAGGCCAAACTGGTGGCTAGATTTTTAACATTTAATACCTTTAAAGGCTCCCTCAACAAAAAGATAGAACTGAAATTCCTTGGTCTTGCATTCAAGGCCTTTTGTAAATGGCCCTTCTTCTCCCCTACTGACCTTCCTAATCTGTTAGGATTTTATTTGTACTATACCTCCATATCTCCTCACCCCAAATTCTTTACACTTACCCAAATTCCGCCCATTATTTCAGACCTGGTTCAAATCCCTCCTTTGCCAAGAAGACTGCCTAGGCAACTCCAGCCATTATAAGCTCTCCTTCTTCTGAAGACTGTAACACTTGGTGTAGCGCTGTCTAATAGAACTTTCTATAATAACAGAAATGTTCTCTATCTGTACCATATGTTGTTTTATACACAGTGACTACCCTTGCGGACAGCACAGGCTTAATGCCTTACCATCTCTTTGACAACAACATGTCGCACTGGATGGTTGAAGTACTAATCAAGTCACCCCAGTAGATTACAAATTCTGGGAATAAGACACATTTTGTTCTTCCTAGCAACTTTCACAAAGTTACAGATAGTAAATGTTTGTTTATTGATTTGTATGCCACCTCTCTGAAACCATAAGCTCAAAAGGAGCTGGATTCAGGCTTCTGGAATGATGGTCCCCATCTGCCCGCATCTCATATCTGAATGTCAAGACACGCAGAGGCAGGGAGGAGAAAACACCCTTCTGGAGACACAAACTATCAGTGTGCAAGCCACAAAGCAAGCACTCTGGTTTAAACGACATCTAAGGCACAACTGCCCTTCACTTAACAAATTTTCCCAAGTAAATACTTCTTTCCATTAGCCAAATACCTATGTTCTGATGGTACACTATCCCTACTAAAAACAGTTACTTTCCAAGTTAGACATAGCCATTAGATAGAAAACTAACCTAAGCAAGCCCTACTTGTACTTCTTTTTTCACCTGTTTATTGAATCTTTGTGTTCCCTGGAGTCTTACCATCTGTCGGAGGTATTTCACCATCCAGATATATGTCAGAATTGCACTGACACTTTTCCCAGCAGGGCTTAACACTCACCCTAAATCAAGACCTAATACTTAAGTACTGACAGTCAAAAGAACGCAAAATATACAGAAAGTATGAGTTCTGCCACTACAGCACTCTGCTGCCTTGGACAAGTATCTTTTCCCTTTGCCCTCAATTTCCTTATCTACGAAATGGGTTAATCTTATATGAATGACCTATTCTCACAAGCCCTTTGTGGGTCATGTCATAACTGTGGGTATTTCTAAATGGCTATCCTTCCCAAAAGATACACACACACACACACATTTTCATGAATTTGCTAACGGTTCTTTGTGGTGGGTGTGCTAACAAATATAGAGACTAAGGTCAACCCCCCCAACATCTACAGCATTTTTTTTATTTCAGACTTCGTTTTCCCACCCTACTGTGCAAACATCTGAGCAGAACTTCTGCTAGTACTCCAGTCTGACATACGTAATGAAAAAATAAATGTGTTGACTCAGAGATACTTAATATAAAGAAAAATAGAAAATTGGCTGAATCAAATCAAGTCTAAGTACACACATAAAGATCAAGATGATTTACTGCTTTGACTTATTCAAACCAATGCTTTATTAGCACAGCCAGGCAAAAAGTTACAATCTATGCATAGACTAAGTACACCCTTTACATACACATGCAATGAAAACCAGTAGATACAAAGTATATTTTTTTAATAATAAAAGTAACTAACCACTGATTATGTCAACACACATACACCCACTTGATATAACTAAGAGTGATGTGTATTAAACATGGAAAAAGCAACTTGGGTGACGGTTTGAATTTTGCTAATTGAAGCACAACCACACCTCCCAAACACAGGTAAAGTTTGCACGCATGGCTTTGCCAAGGCAAGCCTCTCCGCTTTCCTCTCCTCTGCATTTACCCAAGATCTTGGCTCTGAGACAGAAAACTCCCACTGTCGATTGGTTCATCCTGTCCTATGCAATTAAGCAACACCACAATCCACTAAACACAGTGGCTCAGTTATTTATCTTCTGGCCGTGTTTACCAGGTGTTTATAAAAGAATAATACCAAGGAGGAGAGAGGTTTATTCCTCTCCAGTGCTGGCTTGACTGGGGTTTTATTTTGTTTCAGAAAGGGGAAAAAAGCACGGCTTAAGCTAGAATCAGACGGGAGGGAATTTACAAAGAGTACAAGTCTGTCAATTTCCCTACAGGAAACTAGATTCTTATGCAATAATCCTACCCACAACCAACCAGCCCGTGAGGCTCTCGGGGAGGACACCTAATCCTACCTCCAGAGGGTCACAGCTGGCACCTAAGGGAGCGTGAACCGGGCAGGGAGGTGGAAGTGGCTGAGCCAGGAGCCGCCGGACCCTGTCAGCGGGGCGAGGAGAAGGCTCTTTCCACACCCCCGCCCCCAGTGATCTCCGCCGGTGTGACAGTCGCTCCTGTGGCCGGAACGTCCCCAGAGTCCCAGGGAGCAGGAAGTAGGGGGGCTGTCCCTCACCGCTGCCACACCATCCAACAGTCCTCCCCCTCGAGCTCAGGCTCACTCTTCCTCCGCTTCCCTCCTTTCTCCAAGGAATTAAACTTCCTTTCAGCGCCCCCTCTCCCTTCAGAGGCCCGCTCCTGTCATCCCAGGGATTTGTCCCTTCAGAGCGACGCTAGGTGTTCCCTCATATCCCCCCGCCCTCAAGTTTCCAGCTTTTCCCCCAAACACGCCTAAAAGCCTGCACCCGCTCCCGCGTCCCCGGAGTCCCCAGGCCTGGGGGCGTCTGAGGAGGCGGCCCCACCCTTCACCCCCTTCACCTGTTTCTCCGGCTGAGGCCCGACAGGCTGAGGCTGCGCTTGGGCCGGGGTGCGGGCCGCGGGGCTCCCTCAGGCCGCGGGGCCTCTCCCAGCAGACAGGGAGAAGGAACACCAAGCTGGGGTGCTCGTCAAGGATCCGGTTAGGGCTCGCTCCCTCAGGGGCGACGTTGGAACCCCCAGGCTCCTCCTCCCGGTCTACGCCTCCGCAGCTCCGGAAACGGCTGAATTACAGCCCCTCCAGCCAATCCCCGCCCAGCGCCTGCCTGGCCCAGACACGCCACTGATGCATAATTCATGAGATGGCCAGCTTTCTCGGCCATCCAGAGGCCCCGGTGAGTGTACTGCACGTACGAAGCCCTACACACTGACCAATCAAAAGAGCCGCTGGGGAAGGGGCGGAGCCAAGAAAAAGACTGGGGACGCCCCTGTGCTGGCTGTTCCGGAGGGCGTAGTGCTCCTCCCTCCACAACAGCCGGGGAAGAGCGGAGGCCAATGGCACAGAGGCTCGGGGGGAGGGAGTAAAGATGACTGGAATGTCCTGCTGAAAACTCAGCTGAGTTACTGGCAGTGCGTGACGTCAAGACACTTTAAATGCCCCGATGCGGCTCCCGCCTGCCCGCTCTCCCTGTTCCCGGCCCTTGGCACCACGTGGAGGTGAGGTTGGGAGCCTCTTACCACGTGGGTTTCAGCCAGTTAGACAGTCCCCAGTTATCGCCAGATCCTCAGGGGGCCCAACGCCTGAGTTGGGTTTCTGGGGGACAACAGCAAGAACATGGATGACTCCTGCCTGCTTTGAACTTTAATTTCTGCATGAGTCGGGACACACACCCGGAAACGTGACGTGGAAATAGAGTAATTACTAGAGTGCGTGGGGAGAGGGTTGTGGATTTAACCTTGTCCTCCGTTCCATTGCTTGAAGTTTCATACGCCAATATTTATGAAGGTTGACACATATACACAGTATTTGACATTTTTATGCCTGAGTTGAAATACCTGAAATAGTCTGTTTTTTTCTTCACCCGTTTACTTCTCACGCAGGTTTTACTGAATTGAAGCCAGCAGATTTTAGGAAGTGTAGATTTTGCATAATGGAGTCATAATAGAGGATAAACTTTGCATAATGGAGTGATTTTTGCGTTTGTTTTGCTGATACTAACAGGGTTTTAAAATAACAGCTATTAGTGTTTACGTTTGTAGACACAAACCAAAAAAGAGACCATTTTTTTCATCACCCAGATAACCCGTAGTGGCAGTTTTTTTAAATGAAACTAATACATATTCATGGTTAGAAAATTCAAACAGTTCAGAAAGGTGAAAAATGAAAATCTCTTCCTTACCCTCCCCACCAGCCCCCCCCCCTCCAAAGATAAATATTCTTATTAATTTCTGGTGAGAAAATCAATGACAGTTAACCTTTGGGGTGGGGGTGGTGGTCACAAACCCTCTGAGAGTCTAATGGAAACTATGGATTCTAGCCCCAGAAAAACACATCATGGAGCTTTTACTTGGCAAACTCACATGGTTCCCCAGCTACCTGAAACGCCATACAAAGACTCCAGATTTGGACCTCTTGGACCACCTTATACCCAAGTGAGAGATGAGAGCATCTGTAGGACAACTGATAGGGTCACTGTTTATAGGATTGAGAGTCTTCCATTGCCCTCCTGAAGACCCAGCCCAGTAGTGGAAATCACTGTGTATAGTGTGTGTTGACCACTCAGTTTATCTTATCTCCACCCTAGGACAGATACCCTCCATCTTCAACCTCACCTAAACTCTCCCTTAGGTGTGTTATCCCATGCAGTTGACTGCCTCCCTAATAACAGTGGGTCTAATATTTATTTAGTGATTTACTACTACTTAACAAAGCGCTTTCACACCTGTTACCTCTTTTCTTTCTCACAACAATCAGTGTGTGACAGATAGGAGAAGTCATATTAGCCCGTTTCACTGATAAGAAACTAAGGTTAAGATAGGATGAAGTTCTCAAGACCACAAAGGGACTCACAGCTAACCCAGGTGGGTTCAGAGCGAGGTTTTTGGACCCCAAATCCCATAGCTTTGCTCCATCCATTCAAACCTGTCCTCCTCCCCTGACTCCTCGCCAGCTGGTGTTCATTACCTCACTGCCTCCCTGCCTCATTCACACATAAAATCTATCCCTGAGCCTACATCTGACCTATAGAACCTCTCCCCAGCCCAGCCATTGGCCTTCTGCGCACCTTCACTGAATCCCTCTTGGTTAACGATGGCAGTTTCACTTGGGCCAGTCCTGTGACTTCCTGACTATTCTCTTCTCACTCCAGCCGGTTCTTCCCCTGGCTGCCAGGGACATTGCCTTAAAAATTAAATAAATAAATAAATAATCATGTCACAGCCTGCTTAGAAATCTCTATGGTTCTCTATTACCTATAGGATAAAATCCAAATTAGATTTTATATAAATATATATACACATATACATGTATATATACGTAGAGAGAGAGCATCTAACTCAGTGTTGATACTGGTAGGAGCTCAGTAAATGTTCTTTCTTTCCCCTCTCTTGTTTTGGCTCACAATGTCCTACAAAATCCGGCCTAAATCCCCTCTTCCCACCTCATCTCCTTTATCCCACACATCCTAAGCTCTCACACTGAATTTATCACCTTCCTCCAAACATGCCAGCACCTTCTGCAACTCCATGCCATTATGGATATTCTTCCCTCCACCTGGAATACCTTCCCTTACCTCATTCCCTACCTGAAAAACTTACTCATCCTTCAAAGCCCCATTCCAACATCACCTTGTCTGGTCTTTACTAGATTCTTCCTGGCAAAGTGAATCACTTCTTCTGTTGGACTTGCTCAGCAGGTTACTTCCACTTCAAGTATAGCATTCACAACCTTGGTCTATAATGTATCCATTTATTAGTCCACTTCCTGATAAATAAAATTAATAATTAGCATTTATTAAGTACTTACTATGTTCCAGGATCTGTGCTAAGCATTTTACATAGATTATCTCATTTGTTTCTTACAAGAGCTTAGTGAGGTGGGTGCTATTATAATTCTCATTTGCAACTGAAGAAACTAAGGCTTAGAAAGTTAAAGACTGATCGAAGGCCACACAGCTAGAAACTAGGGGACAAACTCAGAACAAGAATCAAGTCTGGTTGACTCCAAAGTCTGTACTCTCTACCCACATGCTAGATAACATTTACCTCTAATTTAGGTTCCTGGAAGCATGATGCCCTTAATGTTCCTTTTCTTAATCCCAGTATCTAGTATCTAGCACAGAGCCCACCTAAGACTGAGTTAACTATATGTTAATAAATATGAGTTGAATAATCATATCAGCAATAGCTAACATTTATGGAGTGTTGCTGTGTACTACGGAGCCCTGGTGGTGCAGTGGTTAAAGCACTTGGCTACTAATCAGAAGGTCTGTGGTTTGAAACCACCAGTGGCTCCAGGGGAGAAAGACATGGCAGTCTGCTTCCATAGAGATTTACAGCCTTGGAAACCCAATGGGGTCGCTATGAGTCAGAATCGACTTGACGGCAGTGGGTTTGGCTTTTTGTTTTTTTACTGTGTACTAGCCACTGCTTTAAGCGTGTATTAACTCATGTAAACACAGCTATTAACTTACGTAATCCTTACAGTAACCCCAAAAGAAGAGTACTGTGATTTTATGGATGAATAAAATGAGGCTTGTTGTTGGGTGCTGTGAGTCAATCCATGTGACAAAGTAAACACTCCCATAGTTCCTTCTGGCTGTAATCTTTACGGAAGCAGATCGCCAGGTTTTGTTCCAAAGAGCATCTGGATGGGTTCAAACCACCAACCTTTTGGTTAGCAGCTGAGCGCTGTAACTGTTTAACCAGTGTGCCACCAGCAGGGCTTCAAACCAGTTTGTTCCCTTTGAACCCCTGCTGAGAATTTGCATTTCTAACAAGTTCCCTGGCTGAGAATTTGCATTTCTAGTAAGTTCCCTGCTGATAATTTGCATTTCTAACAAGTTCCCTGCTGATAATTTGCATTTCTAAAGAGTTCCCAGGAATTGCATTTCTAAAGAGTTCCCAGGAAGTGATATATAAGAATCACCCGGGGATCTTGTTAAAATGTAGATTCTGATTCAGTATCTGGGGTGGAAATGCAAATTATCAGCAGGGAACTTGTTAGAAATGCAAATTCTCAGCAGGAGTTCAAACCAGAATGAACTGATTCAACGTCCTGGCCATAGGGCTCCTTAAAATGGGCTTATCCAAGGTTAAGTGACTTACCCAAGAACATAGAGTTGGTAAGTGGCAGAGCCAAGATTCAAATCCAAGTGTGTCTAATTCAAAAGCCTGAATGACAGTTCTCCTTTGAGTATCTCCAGGTCTAATCTTCCTCTTGAATGCCCAAAAAAGGATCTCAAGGAGAGAAAAAGGTGAGGCCCCACCTTCTACCTACCAAGTGAATAAAGACAGAGAAAAGCAGCTCACTAAGTTTATGGTGGTTTTTAAACATGTCCGTGAATTCTTTGACACTTCTGCCATCTAAAGGTAGAGTTTAATTCCCCTCGCTTAGTGACTCGCTTCTGACAAATAAAATGCAGTGGAAGTGATGCTGCAGAGGCTTGGTCAGAAAAGGTGATATAGCTTCCACCTGACTCTCTTGTGGGAGGCTTACCCTTGGAACCCAGTTGCCATGTTGTGAGGAAGCCCAAGCTGCATATAGAGGCCATATGAAGGTGTTCTGGCCAACAGCCCAGGTAGGCCTAGTCAACAGCAAACATCAACTGTGAGTGAGCAAGCCTCCAGATGATTGCAGCCCCCAGCTTTTGAGCCACGCCATCTACGGCCAACTAGAATAGAGATGAGCTACTCTCACCAAGCCCTACCCAGATTACAGAGTCATATTCAAAATAAAGGTTGTCATTATTTTAAGCCACTATCTTTTGGAGTTCGTTTTCTTTTGGAGTGGTTTGTTACACAGCAGTAGAGAACCAGGACAGGTTTCCATATATCACCTTAGAGAGACTCAGAAACTATAGGCTAGATCAAGAACTGAGACTGGTCAATTTTGTAAAGTTCTAGAAACTGTTTTTGATTACTCCCTATTCCCCATTACCAGTAAAACCCTAAACCAAAAAGAAGGCATGGCAAGAAAGAGAAGGTTTGAAGAACTTCAGGAATGGTAGGTCATAATGGTGACCAAAGGGAGAAAAGGCAACTTGCATGAGTGAGAGAACCCCCATGGGACTCAGCAACAGAAAGGCTCACACAGGGCTGCCCAACTCACATCATAGAGAAGAGCGGGTCCATCCAGTAGGAACTCCTTGGGCCTCCACCTTCTCTCTGCATAAACACTTCTCAAATGTCATCATCTAAGCATTTTTCTTTCCTTCTGTCTCTGAAGAATATGCCTCCCTACTCAATATTTTAAAGGCTAAAGTTTTTTCACTCCATCTCTTAAATGGTTTCCCCAGGGCTTAGGATAAAGGGGTTCAACTTTATCTCATCTCCTTCAAGGCCATGTCTACCACGCTAATCTTCCTCCTGCACAATAAGTTCCAGCCAGTCCCTTTCCCACCTCAGGGCTTTACATATGCATTTATGCTCTCAAGCTGCATATGCTTTGGCATGGCTAGTTCTTTCTTACTCTTTGGGTCTCACTTCATCAAGAGAGACCTTGTCTAACACCTCCATCTAAAGTTGCTCCCAGCCTGTTAACCTCTACATCTATATCCTGTTTCCTGTGGAACTCTTATCACAACTCACAATCATTTTACTTATCTATTTACATAGTTTCTTATCTGCCTCCCTCACTATACACTAGGTTCCAGGAAAGTGAATCTTGTCTATTCTGTGCTCCATTTTCTCCCCACTGCCTAGCACAGTGCCGGGTACATAGTAGGTTTTCAGTAAATACTTAATGAATACACGGAAGTGATCTTGGTTTCACCGCTGCCTTCTCTGACCTTTATTAAATATCCCTTCCATCCTACTTTCTCCACTTGTTCCCTCCCTTCCATCTCTAAAGATACTTCCCTGTTTCTTATCTTGACTCTGACGCTCCCTCAACTTACTCCCTCCTTCTCATCATTGCCCCCATGTCCTCACCCGGTCTACTTGCTCCACCAAAGTGACCTCTGCCTCTCCTCTGCGCACAAGACAGTGCTCTTGAAGGCCACCAGGGACCTCCTCTTCATCAAAGTTGATGTCCTCTTCTCAGCCATTTACTTAACTTTGCTATAGAATCTGGTGCTGCCGATCACCCCTCTCCTCCCTCTTGAAAGTTATTTGACCCATAGTGGCTGATAGAAGCAATTGCATTAAGTAGAAAGCTGATGGGAGACACACTTGGTTTTAAATCCCAGCTAAGATACAGAATGAGCTGTGTGACCTGGGGCAAGTTCTTTAACCTCTCTGAACCTCAACACCCTCATTTGCAAGTGGAGAACATAATTCTGACCTTAGTGAGTTTGCATTAAAGTGTTTTTGGTTGAAAGATACTTTAAAGCTGACCATGCAGCATCATGGATAAGGGCCAGTCCTAGTGGGGTCCACCACTCAGCTGCCCCACCTACTCAACAGTATGACCTTGGGCCAGTTGCTTAACCTCTCCGAACCTTAGTTTTCTCATCTATGACATAGGGACTATGAGAGCAACTATCTCATAGGTTGTGAGGATTAATAATAATAACCTGCAAAGCACTCAACACAGCAAGTAGCACATTGCAACCCTTCAATATATATTAGCTATTACTACCTTTTGCCAAAAAAAAAAAAAAAAAAAAGGGGTGGTGGTGGGACTTACTAGAGGGAACATGATATTGCTCCCAAACTCTAATAAAAAGCTGAACAACCACACCTTGGAAAGGGCAAGTCCAGGAAGCTCACCAGATGGAGTTTGTGGAATGTCCCGCTAAAGCTCTGCATGACTCAACTTAATGCTGCTCCCAAAATTGTTCAGCCTCTATGTCTTGAAATTCTAAATTCCTGGCAGAAAGGATTTGATTGGCCCAGACAGGACCAGGTATCCATACTTGACGAAGCAGCTGTGAACAAGGGCAGGGTCCCGGTCACCTAGCGTAGACAAAAGTCCTGGAGGGAGGGACAGGAGCTTTTCGGAGCAGGGAGATAGCCAATACATGTCAGAATTACATAATGTTTATGAAAGTGTCCTGCACCCAGCAGGCCCCTCTTTTGTTCCAGAATGTCCTTCTCCCTCTCTGGCCAGCCCATTGTCTACCTTGCTGGCCCCCACCTCATCATCCCCTAAAGGTGGGCACTCTTGCCTTTAATTTTAAATTCCATCCTCTTCTCTCTCTAAGCTCCCTCCCTTGGCAAACTCATTTATTTCTAGCATTTCAAGGACCACCTCTCTTCTGATAACACTTTTATGCTGAGTCTCATTAAGTACAGATATATTACTTTCTGTCCGTATGCAGCTACTTTGTCTGTGAAGTGACCCCTTCTGTTTCCTCATCTATAAAACAAGACCCCTTTTAGTTCTAACACTCCATAATTCTATTTACTCTTCTTTGATCATGCCTTCAGCCTTCCTGCTTCTATGCCTTTCTGCACACTGTTCTCTTCGCCTGGAGAACCTCCCCTGTCCCACATCACTGCTTTCATTTAATGTTTTTGAGTACCTACTATTTTAATAGATACTTCTTGGGGTCCTGGCTGGCTCACAAGTCCTCCTTTACTGGGAATTGCTCCACCACCATCACCAAATCATATACAGCCATGTCTGTATTACATGATCCTGTCCTCCTAGACATAGTTTATTAAATGCAGGAGTGAACACTGATGTTAACCGGCCTAATCAGATTCTCTTTGCCAGGAATTTGGAATTTGAAACCGAGATGCAGAGAGCCTGGGAGCCCTTAAAGCTGAGTTCCATTAATGTCAGCACTTTAGAGAGTGCAGTCCATCAACTCCCTCTGCAGAAGTCCCCTGAGATCCTCTGATTCTCATTCTTCCCAGCCTGGCTACTGAGTGATTCCTTGGAGTCCATGGGCTGTATCAGCCACCTTCCAATACAAGTTCCCTTTTCCATTTTAGTCCTTTTCTTATACTTTCGGCTAAATAACATTTATTAATACAACTGTCTTTGAGACACTTTAAGTTTCTGGTGACACAAAAATCAAGTAAAATACTGTCTCTGCCTGCCCTCAAGCAACATCTGTTGAAATCTTACCCATGTTTAGAATCACAACTTAAAAGCCCCCTTCCTCCTTTAAGTTTTCCCATATTCCCCAAACAGGATTAATCCCTCTCTAGTGCATTCCCTTTGCACTTTGCTGTACCTCTCTTACCGTCATCTCTTTGAGCTATTTTGAACATCTGCCTTTCCCACTAATTGCAAACTCTTTAAAATCAAAGAGTATAGCTTGTTTTTCTAGTCTCTTGGCTCCTAGCACAGTATCACAAACAGATCATTTGGAAGAACATGTGTTATTTTGACTCGTCCATCATCCTTTTCCCTTTTCTGTCTATAATAGAAACCGAGTTTTCCTTAGGGAAACCAGCCCTCCTTCACTCTGAATTCCACATTTCAGTGGGTTTCAGAAGTAACCAGATGACCTCGATTTGGCCAGAGGCACAGTGACCTATCAGGACCAGTGGGGATAATATCTGAGATTCCGACTGGTAGGATCTCACCTACAGCTCTTGATGGCCATCTTCGTCACCACGTGGGGAAAGTCTGACTGTTAGTGGAGTAAACACAAGGGAAAGGAAAAGATAAGAAGAGAGATAGATTCCTAACAACATTCCATCAGAACCTGAGTCCAGCCACCCCTGGACTCCCAAACCAAATCCATTGCCATCGAGTCGATTCCAACTCAAAGGGACCCTGCAGGACAGAGTAGAACTGCCCCATAGGGTTTCCAAGGCTGTAAATCTTTATGGAAGCAGATTGCCACATCTTTCTCCAGTGGAGCAGCTGGTGGGTTTGAACTGCTGACCTTTTGGTTGGCAGCCAAGTGCTTTAACTACTACACCACGAAGGCTCCCTCTGGACATACTACCAGGGACTTTTTCAATTACATTTATTCCCTCTGGGTTTGTTATTGGTTGTTTGCCGAAGCTAGTTTGAGGTGAGTTTATGACACTTGCAATGGTAAGAGTCCTGTCATTCGTTCATTCAACAAGTGTATATTGACATTAAGTTCTACGGGAGTCCTAAAAAGGAAATTAGTATGACTGGGGTGGATCTGGGGAAGAGGTTGGTTCAAGAGGGGAGGTGAAGGTAAACAGGTCATTCCAGACAGAGGGAACAGCCTGAGCAAAGACCTGCAGACCTGAAAGTGTGTGGCCCATTTCTGGCCAATAGAGTTCCTAAAAAGCATGTTGAAGAACTCTGTGATAGTTAAGATTGTGTGTCAACTTGGCTACGCCATGATTCTCAGTGTTTCGGCAGTTGTGTGATGTTGTGGTCACTTCCCTATTGGGATTTGATGTGTGATTGCCCCCATGATGGGATCTGCTGTGAGTAGCCAATTGGTTGAGGGGAAGGTTCCTTGGATGTGTGGGCTGCGTTGAGTTGGGGGGTGGGGAGGGGCATTCTGGCAGGGCTGGGGGCTTTTGCTCGTTCTGAATCCTGCACCTGGCTCCTGTTCGTCTGACCTCTGATTCTTGGCACTTGAGCTAGCAGCTTACCTGCGGTCATGCCTGCCGATCTTGGGATTCATGGATCTTCAGTCTGTGAGCAACAGCCCTGCTCTCCAACCTGCTGATCTTGGTTTTGCCAGCCCCTGCGGCTACGTGAAGCAGGAGAAGCCTCTATTCTGACCCACAGGTGGGACGTTACAGCCTCTACAACTGCGTGAGCCATTTCCTTGATATAAATCTCTCTATATATATATTTATATGCTTTATTGGTTTTGCTTCACTAGAGAATCCTGCCTAAGACAAACACCAAGAACTCGGGCAAGGACCAGATTCTTAAGGGGCTTTGTGAGCCATGCCATGGAGTTTAATACTTTGACCAAAGGAGTGTGTTTTAAACTGTAGCATCTGTTTTCTTTTTTAAAAAAATGTATCTCTGGCATGTGGAGAATGGATTAGAAAGAGGAGAATCTAAAGTCAGTTCAAATAATCCAGGCAAGAGCAGATGCACGTCTGGACTAGTCCACTACAGATTACAGCTCTCTTCTCCTGGCCCTATGGAAAGTTACTTCTTAGGAATAAGGACTCTGGAGGTGCCATTTAGAGACCTAATAAGTAAATCTGAGGTTGTAGAGGATTTTCCTTAGATCCCAGGTAACATTTAATAGGATCCTTTGGGAGACAATATCCCTGGTTTATTGTCTGATTCTAACACTGATGGTTGGTAGGCAAGCTCACGACTGGTTGGTGGAAAAGATGCTTTGTGTGAGTGGGACCTTGACAATTTCACTGATGCCTACGACCATCCCTCCTTCCCTCAGACACAGGAGAAAGGGAAAGGAGTCAGTCTGGAGGATCTTCTGGAGTGGGGAACCAGCATGGATGTAAAGGAGGAATGCCATGATGCAGGGGCCAGCAGAAAAGTGTTTGTTCAGAGAATTAGGACCACTGTAACAAAACTGTGGGCTGAATAGAACTGAGCAGGAGAGGTATAGGAAAGCGGCTCGGCTGTAATTGAAAGTATGGTGAAGAGTAGACCAGTGAGAGAGGGTGGCTTGTGGAAGAGGAGGGGGAGGGGGCCAGGAGCCTTATTCCTGTGGGCGAGAGGGGCCTTTCCTGGCTTCCCTCGGGTTTGTTACTCCACAGCTGGTGTCCTGGAGTCATTCCCTGCTTCTCAGAGCTGCACATCTGGATCCCAGAGGAAGAAGGATCCTTGGCATATCTCTCCTGGCAGGAGGAAAGTTTCCTGGCTCCCTGGCTCTGAATTTTCAGCATCATTTTCCATTTCTCTTGGTGGGAAGCCAACCCTTTCTGGGGGATTCAGAGCTCTGGATTTTCCTATGCTTGCTGCTGATGGGCAGAGGGGTGGAGGAGGAAGTATGGCTCATTAGGAAGGACTCAGCTTGTCTGAGGTAGTGGCAGGAGGCTGGAGTGGAACCCCAGAAATGACATTATTCTTATCAGGGCCCCCCTTCTCCAGGTGATTCTAATGCAGGCAGATTCTGATGCTCTAGGAAACCCATACCTGTTGACAAGTGGGGCAGGCAGCTCAGGGGAAGAAAGGCTGTACAAATAGTGAAATAGGTGCCCATCACAGGGTTGTGGGGAAAATTAAGTACACTGTATGAGCGTGACTGGCATATGACACGAACCAGCACTCTTTCCCTGTGACATTCAGCCATCTGGATCACAGGGCCTCTGACTTTTCCCCTCCTCTAGGGTGCTCCTCCAGACCTGTGATTCTGGAGTGTGTTTAGGGGGAGCCCAGGCTGAGGAGAGTAACTGTGTATGCCTGGAGGACGGATGTCCTGGCCGCCGGCAAGTGGATCCAGGCAGCACAGGGTAGAATGGAAGTTAGACAGTGAGCCAGGCTGCCTGGCTTTGGATCCCAGCTCAGCCACTTACCAGCTATGTGACTTTGGACAAGTCATTCCATCTCAGTTTCCTCATCTCTAAAATAGGGATGGTGATGTAGACTCTACATCATGTGGCTATTATGAGATTAAATGAGCTGATGTGTCTAAGTGCTTAGAACAGTTCCTGGCAGATAGTAAACAAAAACCAAACCAAATTCGTTGCTGTCGAATTGCTTCCGACTCATGGTGACCCCATGTGTTACAGAGGAGAGCTGCTCCATAGGATTTTCTTGGCTATGATCTGAACTGCCAACCTTAAGGTTAATAGACAAGCGCAAAACGATTGTGCCGCCCAGGGATGTGGCAGATAGTAAGAGCTCAATAAGTTGGCTATTATTGTTATCCCTCCCCCTGCAGGCAAGTGAGGCAACTTTATACCAGCAGTCCTCTCTCTCTCCCTCCTTCCCTCCCTGGCTCGCTCTTCCTCAACCTCAGTAACTGCCTCTGGAGAATACAGTCCAACACAGACCCTTTTAGAAAAGCAGGTTTATTGGTCGGGCTGCTCACCAGGACACAGCAACGTGAGAGGCTCCCCAGAGCCCACAGGAAACTGCATCTGCCCACAGCTCAGCCCCCTTCAGCCCATCAGCACCAAGGGACCTTGTCCCACAATCCCCCCTCCTCCCTCAGCTGACATGTCTCCAACCATTCAGAGGAGAGAAGGGAACCAAGAAAAGGAAAAAAAAAAAAAAAAAAAGCAAAGCCTTGTATTGTATAAAAGGTCTGTGTCCCCAGTCTCCCTCCTGGAGTCTTCTTTCCCTCCCCCCATCCCTTAAAACAATTAGCTGCAATTCCAAAGTGCAGAGCTAGGAAAATAAGGTGGGGGGTGGGGGAAAAGGAGGAGGCCCTCTCTCTTTGGGCTTTGACTGGATAGGAGAGGTGTTGTCCTTGCTTCTGACGAGGAGCCACCTTTAATGAGGGACTGAAGTGTCCAAGGGAGCACCTAGCCAGTGGACAACAGAAACCAGGCCCTCACACTGGATGCAGGAGCCCCTCACCCCCAAAGATTTAGGAAAAGCACACACAGGGGCACAAACCAATAAGGTCCTGGCAAGTTCTACAGCATTTGGATCTAGCTCTAGGGAAGGATCTTGAAAAGAATTGCCAGGAGTGAGCCAGGGCTGGATCTGCTCAATACACGGGGATACTGCTCTTCCCAGCTGCTCTCCAGCTCTCAGCTCGGGAGCCTGCCCTTTGGTACTTTGCTCCTTCCAGTTGGCCTCCTTCCTAACTCCCAGCTTTCCACAACCTGCTGCTGCCCCTTTCCGGGACCCTAATTTTTCTGGGCTTTCAGAAATGGGCTTGCCCCAGGGGCATCACCCAGACCTCAGTTGAAAGGTCGGGTGAGGTTTACCTCTCCCTTCTCTGTTGATCATTGCTTTCTCATGCTATCTCCTCCACGCCCCTCCCCTCCCGATCCTGAAAATAATCCTGCTGTCCTTTGAGAACCCCAGTAAGATAGGATTCTTGTCCCATGTTTCTTATGCTAGTAGTAAGGGGAATTCTCTTCTCTTCACCCATTTCCACCTTCTCCGACTATTTTCCCATTCTCCTTCCCAAAGCCATAGCCGCGTGCTCCTGGGTGCAGGTGCATAAGCATGTAAGTGTTCTTCACCTCCCCCACCCCGGGCTCTAGCCTTCCTTGCTGGGACCCATTGCAGACATAGCCTGGGCTGGACCCTCACCCAGTGTCATGACTCACTCTGCCCTCTCTCCCTCAGTTTTCCCCCAAAGCTGCGTTCATATCCTCCCAGTAGGGGGGCCTCCCATGTAGACAAGGGTCTCCGTAGGGTTCACTCTTTTCTCTAAGGATGATTTTGGCTTCGAAGCCTCCAGGGACCAGGATGAGGAGGCAGAAGAGCTCTGTGAGCAGGAATGACAGCAGCTGGGTGTAGGGGTGGGGTGGGGGTGGAGGGGTGAAGGGAAAGGCAGCATGTCCCAAGCGGGCCCAACCACGGAAATGACAGTAACTTCCTCTAGGACCCCCAGCTTCGACAACCAGGGAATTGATCACTCTCCTCCACATTTCCACCCCAACTGTGCCCAAACTGGGGCTGTGCATTGTGGGGGCTGCCTCCCCTCCCACATTTTTTCTTTTTGGACAGCTATAAGACTTGGATGGGGTGCTTCTTGAAGGGAGGTGATTTCAATTTAGTAAAATCTCAGCCAGTTTGGGCTGTGAGAGAATGCGAAAGAGAAAAGTTCGGAAAGGGGCAGGGGAGGAGAGAGACAGGGCGAGGCGGCGCGGCCTTCCCGGGCAGAGGCCCGTGCCCGGCTCAGTCGCTGTCGCTCTTGTCCACCAGCACGGCGTCCGACTCCTCTGTGATCTCCAGCAGCGTGTGCACATCTGGGCTGCTCCCGCGCAGCAGGTCAGCGGCCTCGCTGTGCTCCGCACCGCCCTCCTCCTCGTCGGCGCCCACCTCCACCATCTCGGTGGCCTTCAGCACCTCCACCTCACCCTTGCGGATCTTCTTGACATGGAAGGTGAAGGGCGGCACCTTATACACAGCGGTCTTGGAGCGTGCGTATACCACGTGGTCGGGCGTGAAGGACTTGCGCAGCTTATCTCTGGAGGTTTTAAGCTTCTCACGCCGCTCGGCTGGGACGAGGCGCGTGCCCAGCTTGTTCATGCGCTTCTCCAGCGTGTGCCGCGTCTTCTCCAGGTTCTCGCGGGTGCGCACCTTGGTCTTCTCCATCTTCTCCTTGGAGAAGGCTTTCTTGAAGTCGTCCACGCGCCGCAGGCCACTGCGCTTGATGCGCTCGGCGCGCGACTCCTCGATGACTTCCTCCACCTCCACTGCCTCGTCGGACGATAGCTCCACCGCTGCCGCGTCCTCGGGCCGCTCGCCCTCACCCAGCTCATCGCCCTCCTTCTCGGGCAGTGCCTCCGAGTCCTTCAGTGACTTGCTGATGCTCAGCTTGGCGGGCAGCTTCACTTCATCCTAAGAAGAGAGGAGAGATGACGTGAGGGAGAGAGGAAGGGGACTTGGGGCCGGGGGGGGTGGGGGGGAGACGCTAGGCGAATACCAGCCAGGGTGGTGGCGATCCTGCAGAGTGCGTGGAGAGAAGAGGAGGAACCTCGTGGTACAGTGACATCGACCTGGACTTGCTCGCCGTTGCATCCCCAGCACCTGGCACAGAGCTGGACACACTGTGGGCGCTCAGTAAATGCGCTGAATGAATGTTTACTATACAGATGGCGCGAGGAAGGAGGGAGAGACATTGTGAAAGAACTGAGCTTTTTGGTGGGCATCACAGGTCAGAGACTGACCTTAATTATCATTGCATATCGGCTAAATATCTCTGGGGTTTTCCAGGCCTGTCCTTGCATCCTATATCCATCCCCCTTAACACTAAACCACTGTTTTTACCCTTTGCGGTCCCAGGGACCACTTGACTTTGGAAATGGGCAGAACGCCCTCTGGTGGCCTGAGTCAGACACTGTCCGAGCCAAGCCATAAAGAAAAGAGGTTTGGGAAAAGTCTTGTTTAGCTCGAGTCTGAGTTCTGGTGGCGCAGTGGTTAAGAACTTGGCTGCTAATCAGAAGGTGCGCAGGTCGGATCCATCAGCCCTTATTTGGAAGCCCTATTGGGCAGTCCTACTTTGCGTTAAAGGTTCGCTATGAGTCGGAATCGACTGGCAAGTTGTTTTTTTCTGAGGTTGACAAGTGGAGACAGAGGGATGAACTCAAGCCAGTGTCAGGAGGCCCCCCAAGTAGGGTAGCTTGAAGGCAGGGTAAAGAGAGAGCGTCTCCCAAACCCATACCATTTCAGAACAGGCCTTGAGGAAGGAGGGCTGTGGCCTACCCGCCCCCCCATTACCGCCCCGCCCCCCTCGCTCCCCGCCCCCCATACTGTTTATTTTCACGGGTGGTCATTCTTTTTCTCCCCCATGAAGTAATTAACGGAGCAATTAACAGAGAAAGCTGGCTGGGAGTCACGGACATGTTTTTTCCCCAGTCCGGACATTTCTCCTCCTGGCTCTGACTTGCCTGCCTTGGAATGGAGGGGAGAGATTACTTTTCCATTCTTGCTTTTTTTTTCCCCCTAGATCTGATCTCAAGGGGCCCGGAGTAGGATCGTCGTCCCAGATTCCTTGTGGTCCTGTGATAGGAGCCAGTTTTTCCCTCACCCCCTGGGAGGATCCCTGCACCAGCTTTCCAAGAGGCTGACTCTGGACCAACATGTCAGAATCTCAGAACCATCCCCACCAGAAGGCAGGTGAGCCTTCACACAGAAAGGGAGAGTGGGCATAACTCAGGACAAAAACAGGATCTCCTCTTTGTCCCAGGCTCTCTAGGGACTTCAGACGACAGAATGAGAGACAGTAGTTTTTATAGAGGGTTTTCTGAAGATTGTTTCCCAGAATTGAAAGAAAATACCATCTCCATACCATCTCCTGAGAAAATGAGGCAGCATGAGCTGACCCCTCTCATCGACACACACACACACACACACACACACACACACACACACACACACACACACAC
>NW_004444230.1:559908-590620 GCF_000243295.1 Trichechus manatus latirostris | reverse complement strand
CTGAGAACTAGGAACACCCCCTCCCAACTTCCTTCCCTCCCTGTCAATAGCATTAGCAGGGACAAAGAGGGAATGCTGGCTCCACATCTTCTCCTAGACTGGGCGCCAGCTCTGCTGGGCACCAGGCCACCTCAGGCTTTCTTACTCAACTACACCTCCCAGCAGGCAAGGTGACCTGGGCACAGGGCATGCTGGGACTTGTAGTTTCCACCTGCCATAGCTGGCTTAGTACTGTTATGGGCACTCTAGGCATTCTGTCCATCCCTCTGCCTCTTATCAGTCACAAGGGTATTGTGGGGCATTTTTCTTGTGAGCATGGGAGGGTCCCAACCTCTCTTAGCACTCCCTCTGATTCCAGTCATACCTTCTGCGCCTCGTTTTGCAATCATCCTCTCCCTGGTTTAGACATCATGTAGCACTCTCAGGTTCTATACTATGTGCCTTACCTCTTCGTCTATCCCCACCCAGCATTTCCCTGCAGCCCCAGTATCAAAAAATTTCAGCTCTGATCTCTCCTCCACAGCCTCCCAGACTCCAAATGGCCGAGCTGGAACCCCTCCTTTCTCTGAGCTCAGACAATGTGGATGGGCTGGAGAAGGATTAGGATGATGGGTGGGTAGGAGTCAGGAAACAGTCCCAGTTGCTGGAAAACAAACCCACATTGTCTCCCTGCCTCACCCCCAGCATCTCTAATTCCCCCGGCCCCACCCCAACCCCTAAAGGCTGAGCTGGCTGGTTTTCCTGGCCACTGGCTTCCTAGATAACGGTCTTTGCCAGCTGAGCTGGAAAGTGAAATGTGCTTAGGAGAGAGCTGCAAACTTCTTGTAGCCAACCCCATCTTCCTAGAGCCCAAAGAAAGGGGAGGTTTATTCCTGGATTCAGGGTAGGGGGCTTCCCAGTCCACAAAGGTACCTGGGAGATCAAACCTCGTTCATTGTGGATTTCCCTCAGGGTGATGGCTTACACTGGACGGGCTGCCTTCTTGGTGGGAGGTCAGGATAGGGGAAGAAGCAATTTAAACTGCATCAAACTTGCCCTCTGTTTTGACCAATGTCCAGTCAGCTGGCTCCGGAGCGGATATACCACTGTGACCTTAGCTTTTCCCCTCAATGACTGGATTTTCTCTTTTCTCCCCCTTTCTAGGCCAGGTTTCCCTCATGACTCAAAACCCTGGAGTGCTGTCTTGGGCCGACTCAGTGTGCCTGTTGCTATAGCAACCACCAACACAATCAGAAAGCACACCCCTCCCCCAACCCTGGGCACACAGGCCAGGCACACTTGTCCCACTCCCACTTCCCTGGCAGAGTTCCTAAGCCAAAGGAGGGGTCGGGGGTGGGAGGGCGGAGGCAAGGAGGGAGGGCCCTGCGGCCCTGTTTGTTCTGTTTTTCCGTTTTTATTAAACAAAACCACCACTCCCAACAGGCTTGTTTTCCAGAATTACCTTTAATGACCCGTTCTGAACAAAAGCATGCACAGCCCCCCTACCCCGCCCTACCCCGCCCCACCCCCCCCCGCCCTGCCTGCCAAGCACACACAGCCTCCCAACCCAGGAAGGATCTAGGGGAGCCCCAGGGAGGTACCCATCTCCTTTCTAAAATCCATCCCACCCCCAGCCATCCTGCAGAAACTTAAGCCCTTCTGGTTTACAAAGAAGATTGTTACAAGATTATAATTTAACTGAGCACCTACTATGTGCCAGGCCCCTGGCCAGGCACTTCACATTTGTCAGGGAGAAGGGACAAGTGCCACATGAGTCTGGGCAGGAGACTCTCTTGACTTAGAGCTAACCTGCTCTGTCCCCGACCACTGCCCAGGAATAGTCAGAGAGGACTTTGGAAAAGTGGGTAACTCAGAGCCCCAGGATCTGCTTAGAGTTCATCAGAAGAGGCTGCAGACTGCGGGAGGTTGAGGGTGGGTAGGAAGGTCTTAAAAACTCAGGGTCTCCATTTCCATTGCCAAGACGAGGGAGTGAGAGACTCCCCCCAAGAAAGGCAAGCAGAAGGGTCTTTCCCTTCTGCTATAGCACACTTTCCCAAGAAGGCAAACATTGATTCTTGCAGGGGAGAAAAAAATTCTTAGATACTATAATGGTGTGTGGCACAGTACGTAAACAGATAAGCAGTATATTCATAGTATTAAAATTTCATGAGGAAGGGGGACAATCAGGAACAAAAATGTCTAGGAAGGCTTCTCTGGGATAATGAAAAAAAAGTTGAGAAACACTGGGCCATAGGGAAGCCAGAGGGTCCCCCCTTCTGGCTTCTCTGTGTTGGCAGCTTTTGGGTGCCCCGCCCAAGGCAGGATCTGGCAAACATAAGGGAACTCTTCGCAAAACATTTTCTAAAAAAACTGGAAAAAATAAGTGTAAATGTTTTCCCCAGCTACAAGGAGGGGGTGGGGAGGGCATAGAATAGACCCCAGGCCTGGGCCTCATGAGGGCCCTCTCCAAAGAGGCTTTGAGCCAAACTGGCCCTTCCCTGCAGAGGAGGCAGGAGGGGGAAGAGAAGGGGCTCAGAAGCCATGGCACAGTTTCATGCAGCTTCATGCAGGGCAGCATTTGGGTGCAGCTCGAGTATGGTGTTTGGAGAGTCTACTGTTAAGACAGAAACCAAGGGAAGGGAAGAAAGGGGGCTCCATCCCTTACCACCCATCCCCACTGCACACACCACAGTCACCTGAACTCTTCATAGCACACGGTGTTTTCACAATACCCAGCGCCCACCCGCAAGGGGCAGTGGCTTGGAGGAGGACGTCAGCCCAGCACTGCCCACCATTAAGTAGTGAACTGCTGGTGGACTGGAGTGACACCACAAGCCCACGGCCCCACTGTCCCAAGAAACCCTACACACTCCCACTAGATGTCGGCTCCTCTGAGGTGGACAGAGGCCCCGGCTCTGGGTAACAGGGCAGTGTCCTAGGCATCTGGTCAAAGGGTGGGAGTTCAGGCATTGTCTCAGGCTTCAGATCAAAGGGCTTAGTCTCAGGCAGAAGGTCAAAAGGCAGGATCTTGGGTGTGGCCAGGTCAGAGGGTGCATTCAGCTTCTTCTTGGGCTAAGATGAGGAAAAGGGGTTTAAATGGGACTTGGGATGGGTGAAAATAGGACGGGCTGAGAGGAAGAGACCTTGGTGGGCATGCAGAGATGGGACTGGTGAGTAAGGAGGGGGAGATGGGGTACTCCATGTATTAGGGTGGAAAAAAAAACACACTTTAGTGTTTCATCAAGAGGGCCCTGCGGCTGAAAGGGGCGGGACAAACCCAAACCCATGAACTAATGAACACAACCTAAACAGTGAACCCACTCCCTTTCTCCCCCTAGAATCTTCCCCAGTGCCATCCTTGAGCTGCCACCTTCTACCCCTCCCCAGCCATGATCTCAGACGGTGCTACTGGGGGGTTTGAGCGGTGGGGGAAGAGGCTGCTGGGGGTGGAGAAGAAGTTTTCTAAGAGACCAGTTGTTGGGCTCTAATTGGAGAGGTGCAGATGAGTAAAAGAAGGCAAACAACTTCACTGTCCTCCCAGTCAGACGCTGGTAATCCCAATTCTCCCTATTCCCCTAGGCAGGGTGGACACTGGGTGCCGCCTCAGATAAGGAGAGGGAGAGGCATGGAAGGGGGACATCCTGGCCATTTCCCTTTGGCCACGTCCCCACCTCCTACCTCCTTTGCCACCCCCTCACCCCACCCACCCAAGATGCACAGGGAGTTCAGGATCAAACACCAAGCTATTTTTACAACAGGTGGGCCTACATCCTAGGGCACCCATTGGTAGCTCCCACCTCTCCCTCCTGAGGGGCTGAGCTGGCACTCTTGTGTTGTACAGTCAGGAGAAGTCAGAGAAGAAGGACAACTGGGGATACTACCAGAATCAGACAGCAACAGAGTTCAGAGTAAGGCCTGCAGCCACAGAAAATCAAAGCAGCAGGCCCCAACCTGCTGTGAGGAGCAGGGGAGGAGGTGAGGAGTGGCAGAGAGGCTGAGAAGAAAGGGAGCCAACATGGCCCTCACCTAGCCAGATGCAGAGTTCATGCCAGGGGGATCAATGGCTGGTCGGGGAGCTCCATCCTTCCACCCCGAGCCCATGCCCTCCCACTGTCATTGGGCCACGTGACACACATTGCCTCTGCTTCAGTGCTCGAGGCTGAGCAGCTAATGGACACTGCTCTTAGCCAACACTACGCACACACTCAGATACACACAGAGCAGACCCAGTGCCAGGACCTTGCAGCTCCCTCCTTGGGAGCATGAAGGAGCCATTCACCCTGATACCTGCTGCAGAGCTGGGGAATGGAAGGAGGAGGTGAACTGCAAATGTGGCAGAAGAAGGAAGATACCTGTGTTCTGGCCCCAGCTTTGACCCCCAATCACTTGAGTGACAATAGGCAAGTGACTTCCCTTCTCTGGGCCTCTGCTTAGCTACAAAATGAAGGAGTTAAAGTTGATTATCTCTAAGACCTCTTACAGTTCAAAAATTCTGACAGACTGATGATACATTAATGATGGTTTTGTTCAAAGAGATGGCACAAACCACCACTCAACTTTGGGGCTGATTGCCTCGCAGTGACACCCCCTCCCCTCTCACTATCAGTTGCCCACTCTGTGCCATCTCCTTACTTTATTGACTTTGATCTTTACAATAGTCCAATTTCTCACACACATGCACACACAACCTGGGAAAGAGGAGGAGGGGGATGGGATGATTTCCTTTAGTCTTGGGAACACCTAAAAACACCCTCCCTGCTTTGGATCCAGTGGCCAAGAAAAACAACCCCAAATCAGCTTTTTGGAGCAAGACAGTGGTAAGCACACTGGCCACTAGCCTTAGGCAGTGAGAGGGGCCAGAGGCCCAAGTTAGGAATATTTTTGGACAGAGGTTTGGGGCTCTTCTGGAACAAGGCAGCCCTGATTCACTGTGAGTCCAGGAAGAAGCTACAGGTTGGGTTAGGAACTGGGGGAGGAGAGGCTAGCAGGCCCCCAGTCCAACCCTGGTGTCCTCCCTTTTAATGCCCACAAGCCACCTAATCCCTTAAATACTTCCTAGTCTTGTCCCCAAGCACTTGGAGCAGGTCTGATGGGTCTTCCCTGCTGGTCCATTTGTGGGTCACTAACTTTGCCTCATCTAAACTGCTCCAGAAAACATTTATTTCCAATCCAATTTATCACCCTTTCTGGATTCTAGAAGAACTCTGATAATGTCTGTCATGGTTTGAATTATGTCCCCCCAAAAATGTGTATATCAGTTTGGCTGGGCCATGATTCCTGGTACTGTGTGATTTTCCTGTATGTTGTAAACCTGCCTTTATGATGTTAATGAGGGAGGATGGGTGGCAGTTGTGTTGGTAAGGTAGGACCTGATCTACAAGACTAGATTGTGTCCTGAGGCAATCTCTTGAGATATAAAAGACAGAAGCGAGCAGTGAGACAGGGGACCTCATACCATCAAGAAAGCAGTGCCAGGAGCAGAGCGCGTCCTTTGGACCGGGGTCCCTGCACCGAGAAGCTCCTGGTCTGGGGGAACACTGATGAGAAGGCCAAGAGAGAGAAAGCCTTCCCCTGGAGCTGACACCTTGAATTTGGACTTTTAGCCTACTTTGACTGTGAGGAAATAAACTTCTCTTCATTAAAACCATCCACTTGTGGTATTTCTGTTGTAGCAGCACTAGATGAATAAGACAATGTCCAGATTGATGCCTAGGAGAATTGGCTGTTTACTGATCTCAGCTCCTCTCCTTTGCATGGTGTTTTGGAGCAGCCACTATCCTGCCCACAGCCTGGCCTGATCCTCCCAGCAGCCCTCAGTCCACTAACCCCTAGTAACTAGAATTCACTTATCTCATTCACCTATGTTACCTGGTAGGATGGAGTGCTAAACCACGAGTTTTTGTTTTGGGGGGACAGAAGAGGGAACACCAGAGAAGGAAAGTGATGCCTTAGAAGTGAGTCAAAGTGAAGACTCTAACATCATGGGATAGGAGTGCTGAATTTATTTTTGGGAGCGTGTGTGTGGAGGTGGGTCAAATGCAAACTTAACCTATGAAAATCTTATGTCAAGGAGTTCCTTGGATCTGGTGTGGGACCACACAAGGAATTCCCTCCTTTCTGGCCCTGGAAAAGCCAGGTACCCTGATCCCACAGCTGGGGCCTTCCTATCCCTTCATCATCCCCCACACCCTGCCCCCATTGCCACATCATTGAGTCCCACATCTCGAGTGGGTGGGAAATACGGCATCCCCTCCCTTGCTCCCACTCAGAAAAGCTCATTCACCCCACCCCCTGGAGGCCCTTCCAAATCAGTCAGTCTCTCTCCTCCTATGCCCGGCCGCCCAAGCATCCTAACCCCTCAGCCTGACTTTACCACAAATGCTGCCGCCCCCAGTCTTCCCTATTAGGCCCGCCAAGTCGCAGAGCTATTTTTACCTCATTCTTTTCCCAGGCCTGCAGACCTCAGGGAGGAGCAGCCTCTGCTCCCTTTCAGCAGCTGAGTATCCCACCCCCTCTCCCCAACCTGGAACATCTGCTCAGCAGCTCAGGGAAGTTCTGCTTCCCTCAGCCCCACCCCTGCTGCTGGAATCTTTTCCTTACCTCTGAGCTCCTCCCAGGTTGGGATCATTTTAGTACTTAGTTATTTCCCCTGTGTTTTGGGGGCTCAGCCCCCAGTTTGAGCCACTTTTTCTGCATCAGCTCTGTGTCCCGCCCCCACCCACTGGCCCTGCTTTAGTACAGGTGCAGTCAAAGTCAAAGCCAGCCTGTGATTAGAACCTTAAACCCCCCTACACACACATACACACAATTTACAGACGGAAATCCCTAGCCTCTGCGCAGACATACCTCGCCCTCCATCCCCGTCCGTCCTTCTCTCAGAAGCTCCATCTTTGCCATAAGAAAGTTTACCTCAAGGCTGAGAACTTTTCCAGGCTCTTAGGTTTAGGACATTTAGAGGGGGAGGGGTCACCCATCCAACCCTTTATGGCAACCCACTACCACACCAGGCTCTGGAGAAAAGATAGAGCTGGCTTGCTGTCCCTGCCCCTGTCTTGTTCTTCCCTTGTTGCCCCCCAGTGCTAGGCAGGGCTCTTTAAAAAGAAACCTCACAAGCCCAGTCCCCCCCTCCCGCCCCCCCAGTTCCTCCAAGCAGCTAGATTCTGAAGGGGAAACAGCTCTGGGAAGCCTTTCTACCAGATACAGTTGTAAGTGGGGTGGGGGCAAAGTTTCTTAAAGGTCAGGTGTCTCTAGGGAGCAGTGGGTAGTGATTGGGGAGGCGGAGTTGCCACTTCTATCTCTGTCCCACCACTACCTCCTCAGACAGGTGCCAGCTCACCCACGTCCCTGTGTCTACTCTCCCCAAACACTTGTCCCAGTACTGCCCCGCCCTGCAGACCTGTGGTGCCTGCATCTCTCTTATCTCCTTCTAGAGAGACCGAGCCAAGGACATCACTGCTAAAGCAGCCCCCAAGCAGTCCTCTGACAGGGCCCCTCACCTAGGGGGCTTGAGAAACCTAGCCCTTCTTTCTTTTCTTTCTATTCCCTTAGGGAGACGAAGGGGGAGGAGAGCACATAGACTAGCCCCCTCCTCATGATTTCCCCTGGGGTAGGAATATGAACCAGGCCTGTGGGAAACAGGGAGGAGGAGAGGGTGGGCACATTCCTGCCCAGCCAAAAATGGTCAAGCCTTCCACTCAGGCCCACCCCGAATGGGATTGGGGAAGAGGAGTGGAGAAGACCAGCAACACTGAGATTCCAGGTTTACTTGAGGTTATGATACAAAAATTACATTTGTATCCAGGTAGGAGGAATGGGAAGAGATGCAAAGGAAGCAACAAGCGACCGAGTGGAGTCCGGGGCAAGCCTGTCTCTTCCCGCCGGCTGCCAGGCGGCGGGAGCCGCTGCAGCGCCGCGGCCTCCGCCTCCACAGGCATGCGGGGTGATTCACTGCACCCAGACCCGGGCGGGAGTTGGCCTCCCCCTCCACGGCCCCTCTTGCACTCCCCACGCCGCGGCCCCCCACCCCACCCCCGCCACCCCGCGTCTGCTCCCAGGAGTCAAGGTGGCAGGCGCGCCGCGGGCTAGTGTGTCCCCAAGGTCCTGAAAGTGTCTGGACGCCAGGGGTCGACTGCACCCCGGGGACGGGGGTGAGCAGCAGAGGCTGATACGGGGTCTGGGGTGGGGGGGCGCTGGCGATCCCGTCCCTCGCCTGGCGCGATCCCCGTGGGTGCGTGCCTGAGCCCTGAATCACTCGCTATATTGGGCGGGACGCTTCGGAGGCCCAGCCCGGGGCAGCACAGCCAGTGTCCGCTTACAGCGGGCCCCAGCGGGCCCCAGGGACCCCTACTTTCCACGAACCTTCCCCCAAGGAGGAAGACGTTTGGTAGAGCCAAGTTGGGGGCGGTCTGCGAGGGGCAGGCAGAGTCGCCGAGTCCAGACCCCTAACTCGGTCCCGCTACAAGTTTCACATCGGAGGGAGAGGGTGGGGTGGGGAGGCGCGGGGTGCAGAGCGCGCTCCCGCAGTCCGCCTCTCCCCCGACCCCACCCAACCCCAGTCGCATTCGCCGGAAGGAGAGTGGGTCTCCGAGCGTCCGGATCAGGTTGGTGGGAGGGTCACGCCGCAGACGGGTCCTCCCGCCCCAAGCCCCGGGCTGGGGACCGCGGGCTGGGCGCGGGAGCTCTGGGCGCGGTCCGTCCCCCAGCTCACCTGGTAGATCATGACTTTAAAGTTGCGGCGCCGCAGCAGCTCGGCCTCGTTGACCTCCAGCTTCTTGATCTGGCCAGCCTGGCGCTCCAAGCTGCCGCGCACAGTCTTCACGTTGACGCTGACCTTGCGCACCTTCTCCAGTAACTTGCTCACGGTGTTGCTGGTGGTGGCGTGTGCCTTGCCCAGCTTGCTCAGCTCGCCCTGGATGCTCTGCACAGCGCCCTCCATCTCCGCCTGCCGCTCCTCCAGCTGGGCCTGGGTCAGCTGGATCTGGTCGACTGCGCCGATGATTTTGTCCAGAAGGCTCAGTACCAGCACGCCGTTCACCTGGTCGGACTTGATCAGTTCTTCAGAGGCGGCCCCCGACGGCTCCTCTGCCTCTGGAGCCCCCACGAGGGAGGGCCCCGGACCCTCGGCGTCGGGGTACCCGGGAAGCGGCTGCTCGATGATATGGAGCTGGGTGTCCTCCATGGCTACCCGAAGCCGCGCGGGGCTTGCCGGGTGGAGCTGGAACAGGAGCGGGAGATCAGGAGGGGAAGAGGAGCGGGAGGAAGGGGAGCGAGCGAGAGTGGAGCGCAGAGGAAACTCGAGCCACGTCAGTGCGCACCGGGACCACCGCCAGAACTATGGGACTGGGGTCTGTGCGCTCTCAGGCCGAACCCCAGAGGCTCGTCGCCCATTGGCTGGCCCCACCCCAGAAAGGGAGGGGCCGGAGCAGAAGGGAAGGCCGACGAGCAGTGGGGAACTTAGCAGGGTCGGAGAATCGAGCGCCCCACCCTTCCCGGGATGGTTGGAATAGTTGGAGCGGGAGACGAAGGCCTCCTCTGGAAGCGGAGGCGGCGGGAGTGGGCCTAAGGCGGAGGAATGTGAGCTGGGGGAGGGAATGGGACCTGAGTATTGCTTCACTTTGATTTCTCGCCTTTTCTACTTCTCCGCAACCCCAACTGGCAACACCACCTCAGCCTTTCAGACTCAAGAGCTGGAAGTCAGGTGGACAGTGAGATCCTGAACTCATATGCAAAATATTGCCTTTGCCTGTGCTCACTTTTTGAGAAGGATCCGTGGCTTCCACGCGCTATTCTAAGGGTCCTCTGACCACCGCCCCTAAAACTTGCCGACCAATGTTCCAAAAGCTTAAGGAGTTGTTTAGGCGAAAGGATGGAAGAGAGAACTTAAGCTAGGATCACCGTTGTGAGGGGCTGCGACGCTCCTCTAGCTTCCTCCTAGAGGGGCCAAAACAGTGGGTAGGATTAAGATGGGCAACAAGCCAGTCTTCTACCCACCTCTCATCTCGCTCTAAAAAACACCTTTCCCCAGGAGCTTCGCTGATACTAACCTGAGAGAGTGGAGTTTGGTAGTCCACCCACCTCTCTAGACCCGGATGAACCAGCGCTAAGCTGCAGAAAGAGATCATGGAATCCCACCCCATCATTTGACAGAGAGTAAAGGAGGACTCAGAGGGCAGTGACTTGCCAGAGGTCACACGCAGGTTAGTGTTAGCACTGGCACTTGGACTCAGGTCTCTAAACTCTTACTGTCTTGCTCTTTCCACCTCAGCCCTCTGTATCTTCCAGTGGGACTGGGAGAGAGGCGAACATGGCTACTCTACAGGTCCCGTTTCCGAGCCTCCTGGCCTGAGGATTAACTGCAAGTATATTTTCACCCAGATAGGTACAAGGGAGCAGGCAGTTCCCAGCTAAGGGAGATCCATTAGCAGAAGAGTTAAAGTCCAAGAGGCTTCCATCCCCAAGCCTTCCTCCGCCCCCTCATTTTGCTTGCTAATACAGCACAGGAGCTGTGAGTTTGTTGGAGCTGTCCCAGCCTCCTTCCCCATAGAAAAGCTGCAAACCTTTTCCCTGGTTAGGAAACCAAGCTTGGGTTTCCCCAGCTGGATGGATGACGGTCTCGGCAAAAGGTCCTCTCTAGTCTAGCACCATTACCAGGAAAAGTGCTCTGTGGGGACTCCAGGATCCATAAATATAATCAGAGAACCCACCAACCCAGAAAGGAGCTCCAGAGCCTAAGGTCTGGGACACTGCCCTCACAATTAGTGGAAAAAAAAATATATATATATATATCCTAACACTTCAATAGCTATTTCCTTAGAAACAAATAGGTTTCTCTTTTGAGGTTCAAGCAGAATGAACTGGTTCACAAAATCATACATTGTATGTACATACAGCTGGTAGAACTGTCAGACTACCAGTTTGTTTTAGAATTTAAGAGAAAACATATTACAGCAATTTAAGTTCCTTCTACTGAGGATTGACAAGGCTTTCAGGAAAAAAGGAGTGACAGTAGAGAACCTTACTGGACTTTCATAGGTTCTTACTTTAAAAAAAAAAAAAAAAGATTATTTTAGCAGATGATACACAAGGCACACACAGCAAATAACACAAAAACGAATATAGTGGGAAAAAAATTTTCTGTCTACTCCTGTGCCCAGAAACTAGTTTCCCTCTCAGGAGGCAACAGTTGATACCGTTTTCTTGTGCAAGCATCTATAGACAGTATCTGCACGTAAACTCAAATGTATATATTGCTCTGTACCTTGCTGTCTTTCATTTATTAATATATATTGGAGATTGTTCTGTATCATTGCATGTAGAACTGCCTCATATTCCAGTGTATGGATGTACTGTACTTATTTAACCAGTTCGCTATCAATGGGCATTTACACATTACAATTTAAACCTCATATTTTGGTGAAAACCCTGAAGAGAAGTTTTCGTGGTTGCTTTGTTTTTTGGTAGTTGCATGCTTGCTAAGAGGAATTACGTGCACACCATCAGGAAAGTAATTCTATTCCCCTCTTCGAAAAGGAATGCCAGTGTTTGTGGATGAATCAAGTTATGTCCCAGGGATAGGCCAGTGAAAACATCCCTGACTCACTCGGTGCCTCCTTAACGGAGAATTTTGCAGAAAGGGCCTACCCCTGCATACCGATGTCCAAGAAATATCTGCATCAACAAGTTTCTCTGACATTCCTCTTCATACCAAATGCTAGCTCAGCCCAACCAGGGGCAGGCAGAGCCAGCGGTACACTAGCTTTACCAACACTGATACCCAGAACTGGAGCAGAACAATTTTTTCTGGAGCACTTCACTCTGTTTCAGGGAAAATAAGCAGTTTCTTTTTATTTGTAATTGCATTCAGCAAGCCATTTCTTGCATTCAGGGTTCAGGCTTTGCATTTTCCATTGCTCACTGTGTTTGCTGAAAGGCACACTGCTCCATTGTGTGCTTTCAGCCACTCAGGCAGAGTCTGTTAAAGGGATAGAGAGGCCAAAGCAAACAACCGCTTTGGCCCAGAAAAAGAACACCAGGATGCAACCATGTCAGCAGCTGGAATCTCACAGAGCTCTATCGTATTCCTGCATCCATCCATGCCTTCAACAAAGTGTGATTACTTACCATGAGCCAGCTACTGGGCTGGGAACTTTAATGAGGATAAAGTCCAGTCCTTCCTGTTGAGAAACTCACAGTGTTCATGAGGGGAGTTGTTGTTTTTGTTGTCGTTAGCTATCATTCAGTCAGCTTGACTTGAACAAAATGCTGCCCAGTCCTGCGCCACTGGCTGACTTTCAGAAGCAGATTACCAGGCCTTTCTTCCTACTCTGTCTTAGTCTGGAAGCTTTGCTGAAACATGTTCACCATCATAACAACATGCAAACCCCCACCGACAAGGCTGCGCATGAGGTGCATTAGCCGAGAATCCAACTCAGGTCTCCTACACGGAAGGCAAGAATCCTACCACTGAACCACCACTGCCCTCATCTAGCAGTGGAGACAGACCCATAAATAGTTTCTGATACAATGTGGAAGGTGCTCTAGCAGCTTAGGGAAGGCTTCCATTATTTCTTGGGGGAGCAGAAAAGGCTTCGCAAGCGAGGGTCCGCAGTGTAAAGGGGATAGAGATAAGGGTATTCCTGGTAGTAACAACACCAGACGTAAAAGTACAGGGTGCTGAGGGAATAGGCAGGCATTGCTCATCTCCTCATATCGTGGTTCTGCCTTAAGTCTTATGAACTTATATTCCTGGAGGCCCAGCCACGTGTGAGGGGCACAGTGTGTGCGATACGTTCGATTCAGTTTGGGATCCATGCTGGGAAAAATCCCAGGGAGACAGTGTGTTTTGTTAATAACAAATGGTTGGGATGAATGATGTGTCTTCACATCAGGGAAACCATCCAGCAGAGAAGACTAGCCCCCAAGCAGTTGACTCACAGTTGCCGCAGACAAAAGTGATTTTTTTTTCTCCCCAGCTTTGTAGACACTATTCTTGTCCCACTCATATACATGAAAAGGGTCTATCATAGGCCTATTTCTCTTCCAGAAAAATTCCTTTCTTTTCCCTCCTTCAAACATTAATACGTAGGGTAACTTTTCTGATTCAGAGAGCAATCAGAATTATTTATCCAGTGCATGAGGACACTGGTGGTTCCGTGGTAGAATTCTTGCCTTCCATGAGGGAGTCCTGGGCTCCAGTCCCAGTCAACGCACAGCCACCACCCGTCTGTCAGTGGAGGCTTACGTGTTGCTATGATGCTGAACAGGTTTCAGCGGAGCTTCCAGACTAAGACGGACTAGGAAGAAAGGCCTGGTGACTGACTTCCAAAAATCAGCCAGTGAAAACCCTGTGGATCACAACAGTTCAATCCGAAACTGATTACGGGATGGCACAGAACTGGGCAGTGTTTTGTCCATTGTGCACGGGGTCACCATAGCTAACAATAACAACTAATGCTCAGTTTGGTGCTAGACACCATTCAAAGGACTCATGGCATTTGCTGCAGGTGGGAGTTTTAGTCTCAGGGAAGCAGTGATTCAGGCTAGCAGACAAAACACCCAGAGAACAAATTAAAACAATGCCTTAAAACCTCTCTGCTGGCTCCTTTTCCTGTGCTGTGAACATGCACTGTTCTCTTCTATCCTAAAAACAAAAACAAAAACTCCAGACTGCATCGGTTTTCCCCTTGGTCTCCTCAAGGTTCAGCCCATCCATAGTCTCCTCCCGTGAAGAGACTTCATTGTGTTCTACAACAATCAGTCCTTAAACTTCTGCAGTTTCTCCAAAAGGGGGCTTCCTCTTTACTAAAACAGCACTCAGAAGTCACTAATAATCTCTATATTCCACCAGTTATCTCTCCGTTTCTATTTTCATTTGAACTCTGCAAGGATTTAGCATTGCTGACCTATTTGTCCTTGAGATGCTCTCCTCTTGGCTTTTGTGACACTGTTATTATTTTGATTTATTTATTGTCCCATTTGTTAGTTTACTTTTTCTTTCATTTTTTAAAATAAAAGCTTTATTGAGATGTAATTCACATACCATAAAATTCACCTATTTCAAGTGTACTATTCAGTGGTTTTTGGCATATTCACAGTTGTGCAACGATCACCACATCAATTCTGGAACATTTTAATCACCCCAGAAAGAACCTCCATGCCCATTAGCAGTCAATCCTCATTTCCCTCCAAACCCCTCCCCCCTGCCTCACCCCCAAAAAACCAACCAAAACCCATTGCCGTCCAGTCAATTCTGACTCACAGCGACCCTATAGGACAGAGTAAAACTGCCCCTGTAGGGGGCAACCACTAATTTTCTGTCTCTTTGGATTTGCCTGTTCTGGACATTTCCTGTGAGTGGGAATTATACAATAGGTGGTCTTTTGTGCCTGGCTTCTTTCTCACAGCACAATGTTTTCTTTCTTTTTTTAAAGCCTTTTCTTGAGTTCTTACAGTAGTGGTCTCATTCAATATTTGTCCTTTTGCGACTGACTAATTTCACTCAGCATAATGCCCTCCAGATTCATCCGTGTTGTGAGATGCTTTGAGGATTCTTCATTGTGCTTTATTGTTGCATAGTATTCCATTGTGTGTATGTACCAAAATTTGTTTATCCATTCGTCTGTTGATGGGCACCTAGGTTGTTTCCGTCTTTTTGCTATTGTGAACAGCGCTGCGATGCATGTATCTATTCGTGTGATGGCTCTTATTTCTCTAGGATATATTCCAAGGAGTGGGATTGCCAGATCATATGGTACTTCTATTTCTAGCTTTTTAAGGAAGCACCACATCGATTTCCAAAGCGGTTGTACCATTTTACATTCCCACCAACAGTGTGTAAGTGTTCCAGTCTCTCCACAACCTCTCCAACATTTATTATTTTGTGTTTTTTGGATTAATGCCGGCCTTGTTGGGGTGAGATGATATCTCATTGTGGTTTTGATTTGCATTTCTCTAATGGCTAATGATCGTGAGCATTTCCTCAAGTGTCTGTTAGCCACCTGAACTTCTTCTTTGGTGAAGTGTCTGTTCATATCCTTCGCCCATTTTTTAATTGAGTTCTTTGTCTTTTTGTTGTTAAGGTGTTGCAGTATCTTGTAGATTTTAGAGATTAGACCCTTGTCAGATATGTCATAGCCAAAATTTTTTTCCCCGTCTGTAGGTAGTCTTTTTACTCTTTTGGTGAAGTCTTTTGATGAGCGTAAGTGTTTGATTTTTAGAAGCTCCCAGTTATCTAGTTTCTCTTCTGGTGTTTGTATGTTGTTACTTATGGTTTGTATTCTGTTTATGCCATGTATTAGGGCTCCCAGCGTTGTCACTATTTTTTCTTCCATGATCTTTATCATTTTAGATTTTATATTTAGGTCTTCGATCCATTTTGAGTTAGTTTTTGTACATGGTGTGAGGTAAGGGTCTTGTTTCATTTTTTTGCAGATGGATATCCAGTTATGCCAGCACCATGTGTTAAAAAGTCTGTCTTTTCCCCATTTAACGGACTTTGGGCCTTTGTCAAATATCAGATGCTCATAGGTGGATAAATTTACATCTGGATTCTCAATTCTGTTCCATTGGTCTATGTGGCTATCTGTTGTTGTACCAGTACCAGACCATTTTGACTACAATAGTGGTATAATAGGTTCTAAAATCAGGTAGTGTGAGGCCTCCCACTTTGTTCTTCTTCTTCTTTAATGCTTTACTTATCCTGGGCCTCTTCCCTTTCCATATGAAGTTGGTGATTTGTTTCTCTATCTTGTTAAAAAATGTCATTGGATTTTGGATCAGGATTGCATTGTATCTGTAGATTGCTTTGGATAGAATTGACATTTTCACAATGTTGTGTCTTCCTATCCATGATCATGGTATGTTTTTCTACTTATGTAGGTCTATTTGGTTTCTTGCAGGAGTGTCACATAGCACAATATTTTCAATGTTCATCTATGTTGTAGCATGTATCAGTACTTCATTTCTTTTTATAACTGAGTAATATTCCATTGTATGAATGAATATACCATATTTTATTTATTCATTCGTCAGTTGATGGACATTTGGGTTGTTTCCACTTTTTGTCTATTATGAGTAATGCTGCTGTGAACATTTGTGCCATTTCCTTAATGTAGGTATTCGACATAGGTTCTGTGTCCAGCCCTCTGCTCTTATTTCAGTCACTTTTCCTTTCATCTTCTCTATGGCATCGTCTTTACTGATGATTCTAAAATCAGTATCTCTGGTCCTGAAATGGGGAGATATTAAAAACATTTAAAACCAGTGGCAGAGATATCAAGACACCAGAATGGATGCTGTTGTCTAAAGTGCTAAAGCAGGATTCTGGAGTCCCTTGCTGTGCCAAGCATTACCCACGGGGTCCTAAATTAGTTCCTGAATCCCATGAGGCTGGGAGGATTCTGGGAGATTCTTCAGGAGGTATTGGAGCCATAGTTATTTATCAAGATGTCCAGAAGTTTTTTTTAAAATTATTTTGTTGTTGTTGAGAATATACACAACAGAACATACACCAATTCAGTAATTTCTACATGCACAATTCAGTGACATTGATTACATTCTACAAATTGTGCACCCACTCTCATTCTCCTTTTTTGAGTTGTTCCTTTCCAGTTAACATAAACTCACTGCCCCCTAAGGATCCTGTCTAATCTTTTGAGTTGCTGTTGTCACTTGGATCCCATATAGATAGATATTAAAAGGCAGACATTCTTTACTAACTAGGCTAAACTATTGTTTGTTTGTTTCAAATTTATTTTATTGTTGTTGTTGAGAATATACACAGCAAAACATACACCAATTCAACAGTATCTTCATGTACAATTTAGTGACATTGACTACATTCTTCAAGTTGTGCAACATTCTCACCCTTCTTTTCTGTGTTCTTTTCCCATTAACATAAACTCACTGCCCCCTGAGGTTCCTGACCAGGCACAGACCAGTAACTTGAAATTTACCTCTGAAAACGGAAGGTGCCAAGAGACCGAAGAAGGAGACGGGCAACTCCAGTGTGGCAGCAAAGGAGTTTATCAGGGAGACTTACACACAGGGCAGTCCTGGGCGGCTGCAGGATCAAAGCAGATCCCCATGCCCTGCAGTGAGAGGCCAGAGGTTTTATAGTGGTGGTAGACAATAGTGGCTCCATGCCAGGGGCCTACATAAGAATGCAAACTGTAGTGAACTGGCAGACTGCATGAGGGCACCCATGTTCAGCCTTGCAAAGCCTATTTCCCCTTCAGTACACCCCTCGAGGCTGGCTCTTACAATCTGGCACGCTTCCTCTCTTGTGCCATAGTATGCTGGGAACAGATATCGAAGTGGGGTTGGCCAGGTGTCATATGGTGCCTATGCATGTGCAAGAGACAGAGAAAGTTACTGTGTGCCCAGAACAGGGGGAAGATTTCTCTGAAGAGGAGAAGGAACTGGGAGAGAGAAGGAGCCCTAACTTCCAGCCTCCTTATCAGAGAATGCTCTGGGCCCAAAGCGTTTACTTAGGTAGCCTAGATGGGGGGCATAGAGGTAGACCATTCCCCCAACAGCAGGGCTACCAATCAGACCAACTGTTGGCTCTGTCAGCATTTGAACCAAGATGATGAATCATCTCCCCAGATTGTTCCAGCTGTTCTGTCAACAAGGAGGACACCTCGTGGACCAACCGAATGCGTAACCTGATGTACTGAGGAGATCATGTGGTAAATGAATACAGTCGACTTCAATACCCATGGAAAACTTTTTTTTTTTTTTTTAAGTATGAAAACTGCCTGTGGGGAGTGTTCCAACTTTAGAAGAAAATTTCTCTTTGTGTGTTAAAAATGAAAATGGCATGGGATTGGATGGTTTGACTCTGAGAACAGTACTTTTAAGATTGAGTTTGTTGTTACTCTGGACATAGAGAACTTACAAAATATGACCAGGGGGTCCAATGTACCTGGACTGACTACACCTGGTCTGAACTAGCCTGGTCTGGCAATGGTAATACCTTGTTCGATTGTGCTGAGAACAGGAGTTTTTGTATTACTTGTACTGAAATATATACTGTTCATATAATGTGCCATGTTGGGAGAAATATACTGTTTTTACATAAATGAATCAGGACATGTTATACATGCATAAGATTGGACAAATGCAGCCCTTAGATTAAGCCACAACTGGGATGGTTGGTTGGGATCTCTCCTTCAAGCAGGCCTGATCAACTTGCTGGGGACAGTCCTACTAGTAACACTTATTAAATGCTGCCTCAAATGATGCACAGATATAGCATTCACCAGAGTTATACACCAAACAGACATACAGCTCAACATCTAAAATGCGTGATAGGCATACGAGGACTTGGTACTGCTTTGCTTTTTTTTTTTTATGGCACCCTGATGGGAGTCGGCAGTGGACTGTCAGGGGAATGATCTGCCTGTACACCTCCCATACAGGCAGCCTAAGTAAAGGCCTTGGGCCCAGAGCGTTCTCTGATAAGGAGGCTGGGAATTAGGCCTCCTTCTCTCTCCTGGTTCCTTCTCCTTATCAGAGAAGCTTTCCCCCTGTTCTGGGCACACAGTAACTTTCTCTGTCTCTTGCATATGTGCAGGCACCATATGGTACCTGGCCAACCCCCCTCCATCAGCATACTACGGCACAAGAGAGGAAGCATGCCAGATTGTAAGAGCCAGCCTCAAGGGGTGTACTGAAGAGGAAACAGGCTTTGTGAGGCTGAACATGGGTGCCCTCATGCAGTCTGCCAGTTCACTATGGTTTGCATTCTTATGTAGGCCCCTGGCATGGAGCCACTATTGTCTATCACCACTCTAAAACCTCTGGCCTCCCACTGCTGGAAACGGACATCTGCTCTGTTCTTGTAGCTGCCCAGGATTGCCTTGTGTGTAAGTCTCCCTAATAAACTCCTTTGCTGCCACACTGGAATTGCCCACCTCCTTGTTTGGTCTCATTTTCAGAGGCAAATTTCAAGTTACTTGTCTATGCCTGGACAGTTTCTATTTAATATTTCGAGTTGCTGTTTTCACTTTGATCCCATATAGATAGTTCTTAAAAGAGCATCCAAGGCAGACATTTTTTACCAGTTAAGCTAGACTATTGTTTGGTTTTAAGACGACTTCAGGGGATATTTCTGATTTAAGGTTTAAAGATTATTTCAGGACAATAATTTTAGGGATTCATCTACCCTTCATGGCTTCAGACAGTCTGGATTCCATGAAATTTGAAATTCTGTTCTGCATTTTCCTCCTTTTCATCAGGATTCTTCTATAGAATCTTTGATCAAAATGTTCAGTGTCTGAGTTATCTGGTGCTGCTATAACAGAAATACCACAAGTGACTGGCTTTAATAAACAGAAGTTTATTCTCTCACAGTTTAGGAGGCTAGAAGTCTGAATTCAGGGTGCCAGCTCCAGGGGAAGGCTTTCTCTCTCTGTCGGCTCTGGGGGACTCTAATCCTCCTCAGTAATATCTTAGAGGTAGGATATACAACATATAGGAAAATCACATCAGATGACAAAATGGTGACAATCACACAATACTGGGAATCATGGCCGAGCCAAGTTGACACACATTTTTAGAGGACACAGTTCAATCCATAATATTCTGTAATAGTACCCAGGCACAATTCAGTTCTTCTGGTCTCATGGAAAAGGAGGGAGTTGTTCATGAAGGCAATTAGCCACATATTCCATATCCTCCTCCTATTCCTGACTCTCCTTCCCTTGTTGCTCCAAGCAAGTAGTGACCAATTGTTGTGCCTTGGATGGCTGCTTGCAAGCTTTTAAGACCCTAGGCACTATGCAACGAACTAGGAGGTAGAACAGAAGCACTAAACACGTTATTAGGCCAATTAACTGGGATGTCCCATGAAACCATGACCCTAAACCTCCAAACCACGGACCCAAATCCCGTGAGGTTTTTGGTTGTACAGAAGCAGCCTCAGCAGCTACTCTTTTTTTTTTTTTTGGTCATTGTTGTAAATATATCTATCACACAACTTTGGCCAATTCAACTTTTTACAAGTGTACGACTTGTTGATAACTATTACAATAATTGGCTGTGCAACCTTACTCTTTTTTTTTTTTTCAGCAATACGTTATTTTTTTTTTAATTGTACTTCAGGTGAAGGCTTACAGAACAAATAGTTTCTCATGAAACAGTAGTACACATATTGTTTTATGACATTGGTTAACAACCCCACAACATGTCAACCCTCTAACTTCTGAATCTTTTTTTGGTGAAAATATACATAGCCAAAGATACACCATTTCAAAAATTTCCACATGCACAGTTGCAACCTTACTCTTAAAAACCAAAAACTCGTTGCAGTCAAGTCGATTCCGACTCATAGCAACCCTATAAGACAGAGTAGAACTGCCCCATAGGGTTTCCAAGGAGTGGCTGATGGATTTGAACTGCTGACCTTTTGGTTAGCAAGCATAGCTCTTAACCACTGCACCACCGGGGCTCCAACCCTACCCTTAATCAATGCAATTTTTCCATCACCATTGACCCCCCTTTACCCCCTCCCTCCTGCCCCTGGTAACCACTAATAAACTTTGGTCTCAGTGCATTTACCTTTTCTTGTTTTTTAATATAAGTGAGGTCATACAATATTTGTCCTTTTGTGATTGACTTATTTCACTCAGCATAATGTCTTCCAGCTCCATCCGTACTGTAGCATTTATCAAGACTTCATTTCTCCTGCTGGCTGAGTAGTATGCCATTGTATGTATGTACGACATTTTGTTTTTCCATTCATCTGTTGATGGGCATTTAAGTTGTTTCCACCTTTTAGCTATTGTGAATAGTGCTGCAGTGAACAGTGGTGTACGAGTCTTGGAGTCTCTGCTTTCAAGTTCTGTGGGTATATACCTAGGAGAAAAATTGCTGGGTCATCTGGTAGTTCTATTTTTAGTTTTTTTTGAGGAAACAACATACTGTTTTCCATAATGGCTGTACCATTTTCATTCCCACCAACAATGGATAAGGGTTCCAGTTTCCCTACATCCTTGCTAACATTTGTTATTTTCTGTTTTTTTGCTCTTAGCTATTCTGGTGGGAATGATTCACATCTCTCTGATGTCTAATGACACTGAGCATCTTTTCATGTGCTTCGTGGCCTCTTGAATGTCCTCTTTGTTGAAATGTCTATTCAAGTCCTTTGCCCATTTTATGACTGGGTTATTTGTCTTTTCGTTGTTAAGTTGTCGAAGTTTTATATACATTTTGGTTATTAGATTCTTATCGGATGTATGGTTTCTGGAGATATTCTCCCAGTCAGTAGCTTGTCTTTTCACTTTTTTGGTAAAGTCTTTTGATGAATAAAAGTTTTTAATTTTTATGAGGGGCCATTTATTTATTTTGTTTTTTGCGGTTTGTGCTTTTGTTATTATATTAGATAATCCATTGTTAAAAGGTAGGCCCGGCTGCATTGCCCCCACATTTTCTTCTAAGTATTTTATGGTTTTAGAGTCCAAAAGTATTTTAATATTTTTTAACAGTCAGCCTTGGGCTCTGACCTCTCTCCCAAATGCAAGGCCCTCATCTCCTACTGCTTAGAGCCCTGGTTGGATATCCCACTATCGTCCCCAACTCAACACATATAAATCAAATTTAATATCTTTCCTCAAAACCCAGACCCCTCATGACTTTCTTATTTCTGTTGGTGGTACTGTCATGCTTTCAATCACTAAAGACTCTAAACCATAGAGTTAGTTATCTTTAACTCCTCTCTCTCCCTCTCCTCCCAAACCAAATTAAATCCCAAGTCCTGCCTATCCTTTCTCCATTGACATTATGCACCTGAAATAACAGGAAGTACACACCAACATCTATAATATTTTTAACCAAAACAAACAAAAAAAAACAATCAAACCTAAATCTGATTGAACCTCTAGATCTAACTATCAGTTTACAGGAAATACATGAGTCAGAGAAATATATTAAACAACATTATGGGAATGCAATCAGCAAAATCCAGATGTGGGAAATTCTACTGGACAAACAACTCAGTTTCTCCAACAAATAAAATTGCAAGAGAGAGAGGAAGGGAAGAAATGATGATGAAGGGGGAATCACTAAATTAAAAGGGACTTGATCCTAGTAACCTAGACTTTAAAAGCCTATTTAAAAAAAGAGAGAGAGAGAAGGCCAATCAACCATTTGCAATGTGTGGACTTTATTTAGATTGTGATTTGAACAAACAAGTTGTAAAAACAACAACATATGTTTATGAGATAATCAGGGAAATTTGAACACTGACTAGATATTTGCTGACAATGAGGAATTATTGCTAATTTTTTTAAACATTTTATTATGCTTTAGATGAAAGTTTACATAGCAAATTGATTTCCCATTCAATAATTCATATACAATATGTTCTGTGACATTGGTTGCTACCCCGCAATGTGTCGGCATTCTCCCCATTTCCACGCTGTCTTTCCCACTTTCATCCCTCCAGTTTCCCTGCCCCCCCTTGCTTTTTCATCTCTGCTTTTGGGCCAATGTCGCCCATTTGGTCTCGTTTAGTTGATTGTTCTAAGGAGCACATTCCTCACGGGTGTTACTGTTTATTTTATATGCCAATCTATTATTTGGCTGAAGGGTGACCAGTCGTGGAGTGGCTTCAGTTTCAGGTTGAAAGGGTGTTTTAGGGCAATAGTTTTGGGAGTTCATCCAGTCTCTATCATTCCAGTAAGTCTGGTCTTTTTATGAATTTGACTTTGTCCTACATTTTTCTCCCGTTCTAACCAAGGCCTTTATCATTAATTTTTAAGATATGATAGCAGCATTGTGGAAATGTTTTTAAAATAATACTTACATTTTAGAGATACTTACTGAAGTATTTATAGATGAAATGATATCACATCTAGGATTTGACTCAAAATAATCCAGAGGAAAGTGGATGGGGATATAGATGAAACAAGATTGGCCATGTGTTGATAACTGTTGAAGCATGGTAATAGGTATTCATTATATTATTCTCTCTTCTTTCACCTACATTTGAACTTTCTCATAATAAAAAAATATATAAGGTTGTCTCAAGAATGAAATGTGGTCATATATGTAAAGGGACCTATCAGAATGGTTCAAACAATTAGTGGCGAGAAATGTCATGACTCTTTTCCCCTTCTCTTACTTGACCCAGTCAAGAACTGGTGTTTCAGAGGACTGTTTCTGTAAAACCCATTCTGTCGTGCATGAGAGGATACCCCTTCCTTTCAATCTCCCTTTTGAAACCAAGATCATATCTTTAAATTAAGACTGTCTCAGTAAGCACAGTAAGTATCTAGCAGCTGTGCACATTTAAGCAAGACCATTTCATTTGTGGAATCTGGCCCTTTTCCCAGGAAATCATGTTTCCATTTCACAATGTAACAGCACAGGAAGAGAGTGAACTCTTGTTTGGATATAGATTCCTCCTGCTTCACTCAGACTTCCTCATTTCCACTGTGCTCTGGGTGTGCAAGTCCAGCTGTGGGTTGGTAGAATGACTCATTTTTCCACCAAGACACATAGTTCTATGAATCCCAGGGGCCACTGATTGGTGTGAAAGAGCAATCAACTCAGACTTGGTTCCTGCATCCATCATATGAATTAAGAGAGATGGTTTAAAAGAGTTTTCCATGGGCTTAAATTAAAAGAGGCAATTGAGCTATACAGATAATTTATGCTCCAAATCCTTTAGTGTGTACAGTGGTTATTAAGAGTAGCTATTTGATACCACAAGGGAATATAAAAGAAATAGAAGTGTAATCTGTGTCCTTTGGGTGTTTAATAATCTCGTTGAGGAAATAAATAGATAAGAAGTAGAAGAGGGATTCCCAAACAAGTGGATGACATCCAATACAAATGGATATAAATTATATCCATCAATGTTTAGGAGCCCCAGAGTAAGAGTTATTAAAATGGGAAGCGGCTATTTAGAACAAAATTTCCACTTAAAAAAAATTTTTTTAAATTATTTCAAATTTATAGAAAAGTTTTTTAAAAGATAAGAAAGATGAGTTTTTTCCTGAACCACTTGAGAGTAAGTTGCCAACCTGATGTTTTATCACCCTCAAATGCTTTAGTGTTATTTCTTACGAACAAGGACATTCTGATACATAACCACAATAACCAAAAAAACCAAACCCATTGCCGTTCAATCGATTCTGACTCATGGCGACCCTATGGGACATAGTAGAACTGCCCCATAGGGTTTCCTACGAGTGGCTGGTGGATTCGAACTGCCGATGTTTTGGTTAGCAGCGGTAGCTCTTAAACACAGCGCCACCAGGGCTCCGTAACCACAATACAACCATCAAAATCAGGTAATCAGCATTGTCACATTACCACCATCTAATCCTCAGCAGCCTATCAAACATCACCGTTTGTCTCAATAATGTCCTTTATAGCTAAATGATCCAATCCAAGATCACACTCCAAATTTAGTGATCACATTTCTTTAGTCTCCTTCAATCTGGGGAACAATTCCTCATTCTTGTCTTGACTTTCATGACCTTGATGTTTTTGAAGATTATAGGACACTTATCCTGTAGAGTGTTATTCAATTTGGGTTCATCTGATATTTCCTCAGGATTAGGTTTAGGAGATTTATCTTTGGCAGGAATAGCCCCAAAGCGATGCTGTGTTCTTCTCTTTGCATCCTGTGAGTGGTAAATGGTTTTGATCTGCCCGTTACTAGTGATGTTAACCTTGATTACTTGATTAAGGCAGTGTCTGCCAGACTTTTCCAGTGTTAAGTTATTCTTTTTCTTTTTGTAATCCATAAGTATTTTGTGGGGTGCTACTTTGAGACTAAGTAAATATTCCGTTTCTCAAACTTTAATCCATTAGTTTTGGCATCCGTTGATGTTTCTTGACTGAATTAATTTATTTCTATGATGGTTGCCAAATTGTGATTTTCTAGTTCCATCATTCCTTCTATATTCAACTTAATTTGTCTGTTTATTCATATTATCAGTATGAACCCATCTATTCTTACTCTATTTAATGGGTTATAATAGATTTACCATCACACTGTTGAGAACTTAGCTGTCAGTCTAATAATGATGCCTCCTTTGAAGAAAATCTACCTCCTCTCCCCCCACACCAGCCCAACCATTGCTTTAAAAAACTTTATTGAGGTATACTTTACATATCATAAAATTCACTCATTTCAGGTGTACAATTATTTTTAGTAACATTAATGAGACATACAACCATCACAATAAATCAGTTTTAGACCACGTGCGTCATCACCTAATATGATCCCTCATTTGCAGATAATCCCTGTTCTCACCCTCAGCCCCAGGCAACCACTAACCTAATTTGGCTCTATAAATTTGTCTTTTCAGTATATCTCATATAAATGCAATCGTACTATATGTGGTCTCTTGTGTCTGACTTCTTTCACTTATGAAAGTGAAAATTTCATCCACGATACCAATGTTTTTGAGGTTTACCCATGACATAGCATGTGTGAGTGGTCCATTCCCTTTTATTGCCGAACAGTATTCCTCCTTTGACCTTTTAACATACTCCTGTATTTATTTATTTATTTATTGGAGGAGGAGCACTTCCTTAATTTCAGTCACAACAGGATGTTCCAAGCTTAACTTGTACTTCCCCTTTCCCAGCCCTGGAGTCATTTATTTCCCTAAGATGCTCTGTTTCTTTTTAGTGAAGAATAATATTTAGAAACCCAAATCTGGGCACCAGGCTTGCTCATTGTTACATTTTGTTATTGCACCTAAGCTCTTTCAGCAGATTGAGCTAGGATCTCTCTCTTCTCTCTCTGTGTATGTATGTATGTATGTACATGTATGTAAGAAATCATGGATTTATACTGAGGCCTTAATTCCAATTCCACCCTTCAAGCTTTTTCTTTGCCTTGCCCCATCTCCATTTGTTTTTCCCTTTTTCCACAGTGAGAAAATTCCTCAAATCTGGCAAAGTACATAAACCTACATGTTTAAGAAGCTGAGCAAACGCCAAATAGGGTAAGCTCAAAGAAATCCATGCCAAGACACTTCATAATTAAACTCCTGAAACTAATGACAAATGAAAAAAACAAAAACTTGAAAACTGCAAGAGAGAAACAACATCTTACCCATAAAGGAAAAACAAATTTAATGACTAGATTTCTCATCAGAAACCATGAAGACTAGAGGAAGTGGCACATGTTCTTTCTTTCTTTCTTTTTTTTATTATTGTACTTTAAGTGAAAGTTTACAATTCAAGTTAGTCTCTCATACAATAATTTATACATACATTGTTATGTGACCCTAATTGCTCTCCCCATGCTGTGACGGCACACTCCTCCTTTCCACCCCTGATTCCCCATGTCCATTCAACCAGTTCCTTGACCATCTCTGCCTTCTCATCTCACTTACGGACAGAAGATGCCCATTTAATCTCATGTATCTACTTGAGCTAAGAAGGACACTCTTCATGAAGATCATTTTATGTCCCATGGTCCAGTCTAATCTTTGTCTGAAGAGTTGGCCTCGGGAATTGTTTTAGTTCTGGGTTGACAGAGAGTCTGGGGGCCATGCTTTCTGGGGTTCCTCCAGTTTCAGTCAGATCATTAAGCCTGGTCTTTTTACTAGAATTTGAGTTCTGCACCCCACCTTTCTCCTGCTTCATCAGGGACTCTCTGTTGTATTCCCCATCAGGATGGTCATTGGTAGTAGCCAGGCACCATCTAGTTCTTCTGGTCTCAGGATGATGCAGTTTCTGGTTTATGTGGCCATTTCTGTCTCTTGGGCTAATACTTTCCTTGTATCTTTGGTACTCTTCATTCTCCTTTACTCCAGGTGGGTTGGGACAAATTGATGCATCTTAGATGGCCACTCACTAGCTTTTAAGATCCGAGACGCTACCCACCAAAGTAGGATGCAGAACATTTTCTTAATAAACTTTGTTAGTGGCTGTCTTAGTTATCTAGTGCTGCTATAACAGAAATACCACAAGTGGATGGTTTTAACAAAGAGAAGTTTATTTCCTTATAGTAAAGTAGGCTAAAAGTCCAAATTCAGGGTGTCAGCTCCAGGGGAAGGCTTTCTCTCTCTCTTGGCCTTCTCATCAGTGTTCCCCCGGAATAGGAGCTTCTCGGCGCAGGGACCCCGGTCCAAAGGATGCGCTGTGCTTCTGGCACTGCTTTCTTGATGGTATGAGGTCTCTCACTCTCTGCTTGCTTCCCTTCCCTTTTATCTCTTGAGAGAGAAAAGGTGGTGCAGGCCACATCCCAGGGAAACTCCCTTTACATAGGATGTGACCTGGGTATATGTGGTGTTACAATCCCACCCTAATCCTGTTTAACATAAAATTACAACCACAACATGGAGGCCAAGCACACAATTCTGGGAATCATGGCCTAGCCAAACTGATACACACTTTTTTGGGTGGACATAATTCAAACCATGACAGTGGCACAACATTTTCAAATGCTGAAAGAGAACAACTGTCAACCCAGAATTCTCTATCCAGTGAAAATATCCTTCAGGAATGAAAGGGAAATCAAGACATGTTCAGATGAAAGAAAACTAGAAGAATTTGTCACTAGCAGACTACCCTAAAAGAAGGCTGAAAGGAAGTTCTTGAAATAGAAAGGAAATGAGAAAAGAAGAACCTTGGAACATCAGGAAAAAAGAAAGAACACGATAAGCAAAAACATGAGTAAATACAGTAGACTTTCTTTCTCCCATTGAGTTTTCTAAATTATGATTGGTAGTTGAAGCAAAACTCCTAACATTGTCCAATATGATTCTCAAAGCATGCAGAGGAAATATTTAGGGTAATTATATTATAAACAAGGAAGATAAAAAGGACTTAAAGAAAGGTAAGTGTTCTGTACTTCACTCAAACTAGTAGATTGTCAAAACCAGTAGACTGTTATAAGTTCCAAAGTATATTTTTTAAAGTGGAATAATTTTTTTTTTTATTGTTGTGTTTTAAGTGAAAGTTTACAATTCAAGTTAGGCTCTCATACAAAAATTTTTACATACATTGTTTTGTGACCCTAATTGCTCTCCGTATACTGTGACAGCACACTCTTCCTTTCCACCCCGGATTTCCCGTGTCCATTCAACCAGCTCCTGACCCTCTCTGCCTTCTCATCTCGCCTCCGGGCAAGAGCTGCTCATTTAATCTCATGTATCTGCTTGAACTAAGAAGCACACTTTTCACGAGTATCATTTTATGTCCCATAGTCCAGTCTAATCTTTGTCTGAAGAATTGGCCTCGGGAATGTTTTTAGTTTTGGGCTAACAGAGGGCCCAGGGCAACGTCATCCAGGGTCCTTTCAGTTTCAATTAAACCATTCAGCCTGGTCTTTTTACTAGAATTTGAATTCTGCACCCTACTTTTCTCCTGCTCCGTCAGGGACTCTCTGTTGTGTTCCCTAGCAGGGAGATCATGTGGTAGCCGGGCACCATCTAGTTCTTCTGGTCTCAGGATGATGAAGTCTCTTGTTTATGTGACCCTTTCTGTCTCTTGGGCTAATACTCTCCTTGTGTCCATGGTGTTCTTCATTCTCCTTTACTCCAGGTGGGTTGGGACCAATTGATACATCTTAGATGGCCGCTCGCTAGCTCTTAAGACCCCAGACGCCACTCACCAAAGTGGGATGCAGAACATTTTCTTAAAAAACTTTGTTATGCCAATTGACCTAGATGTACCCTGAAAGCATGGTCCCCAGACCCCCGCCCCTGCTACTCTGTCCCTTGACATCTTTGATTGTATTCAGGAAATTTCTTAGCTTTGGTTTAGTCCAGGTGTGCTGACTTCCCCTGTAGTGTGTGCTGTCCTTCCCTTCACCCAAGATAATTCTTGTCTACTTTCTAGTGAATACCCCTCACCCTCCCTCCCCACCCTCATAACCGTCAAAGAATGTTTTCTTCTGTGTTTAAACGTTTTCTGGGGTTTTTATAATAGTGGTCTTCTACAATATTTGTCCTTTTGTGACTGGCTAAGTTCACGCAGCATAATACCTTCCAGATCTCTCCATGTTAAAAGATGTTCAAGGATTCATTGTTGTTCTTTATCGTTATGTAGTATTCCATTGTGTGAATATACCGTAATTTGTTTATCCATTCATCCACTAATGGGCACCTAGGTTGTTTCCATCTTTTAGCTACGGTGAACAATGCTGCAATGGACATGGGTGTGCATATATCTATTTGTGTGACAGTTCTTAATTCTCTAGGGTATATTCCAAGGAGCAGGATAGCTGGATCGTATGGTACTTCTATTTCTAGCTTTCTAAGGAAGTGCCAAATCGATTTCCACAGTGGATGTACCATTTTACATTCCCACCAACAGTGTGTAAGTGTTCCAGTCTCTCCACAACCTCTCCAGCATTTATTATTTTGTGTTTTTGGGATTAATGCTAGCCTTATTGTGGTGAGATGGTATCTCATTGTAGTTTTGATTTGCATTTCTCTAATGGCTAATGATCGTGAGCATTTCCTCATGTGTCTGTTAGCCGCCTGAATGTCTTCTTTGGTGAAGTGCCTGCTGATATCCTTTGCCCATTTTTTCATTGGGTTGTTTGTCCGTTTGTTGTCGAGGTTTTGCAGTATCTTGTAGATTTTACAGATTAGACGCTGATCGGATTTGTCGTAGCCAAGAATTTTTTCCCAGTCTGTAGGTTGTTTCTCTTCTGGTGTTTTTGCATGGTTACTTATGGTTCATATTCTGTTTATGCTATGTATTAGGACTCCTATAAATTGGAATAATTTTTCACCTGTATTCATAATCTCTAAAATTCCAAGTGAAAAGAAACTTGCAATGAAAACAGGGCTCAAGACAATATCCAACAGAAGATTCCTTTTTGGATAACTTTCTGCCTCACCTAAGAGAATCTTTCTACTCTGAAGACCATGCCTTATACATTTTCTTTCATGATTCTTGCATGCTCCCTTCCCCACAGCTCTCTCCTTAAAATACCACACAAGCCGGGTAAGCTGCTTTTATAGAACAAAAACAATTCAACTGTAAATCATGGCAAACTCAAGCTTTAAATAAGTACGTGATTACACATACAAATAACCCACATAAGCTTGCCACAAATTAAGAAAATACATTCCCGGTTTTATTTTCTTTCTTTCTAAAAATATTTATTAAGTGTTTACTGAATGCTAGGCACTAAGCTAAGCATAAAAGGAGCACTGGTGGTGCACTGGTCAAGCGCTGGGCTGTTAACTCAAATGTCAGCAGTTGGAACCCACCAGACACTCTGAGGGAGAAAGATGTGGCAGTCTGCTTCCGCAAAAATTACAGCCTAGAAAAGCCTATGGGGCAGTTCTGCTCTGTCCCATAGGGTCGCTATGAGTTGGAATTGACTTGACAACACTCTACAACAACAACAGCAAGCTAAACATTGGGAATACAACAATAAATGACAGTTCCAGACAGGATCCCTTCCCCTCCTGGAAGTTTATGCCCTAGTTCAAGTTAGATCTGTTCCTTGACCACACAGTCAACCAGATTCTTTATATACATATATATATATATATATATATATGTATATGTATATATATATATATAATTGTACTTTAGATGAAGGTTTACCAAACAAATTGTTTCTCATTAAACATTTAGTGCCCATATTGTTTTATGGCAATAGTTAACAACCCCATGACATGTCAATACTGTCCCTTCTCAACCTTTGGTTCCCTATTACCAGCTTTCCTGTCCCCTCCTGCCTTCTAGTCCTTGTCCCTGGACTGTTGTGCCCTATTAGTCTCATTTTGTTTATGGGGCT
>NW_004444230.1:557244-558696 GCF_000243295.1 Trichechus manatus latirostris | reverse complement strand
AGCATTTCCTCATGTGTCTGTTGGCCGCTTGAATGTCTTCTTTGGTGAAGTGTCTGTTCATTTTCTTTGCCCAATTTTTAATTGGATTATTTGTCTTTTTGTTGCAGAGTTGTTGGATTTTCTTGCAGATTTTAGAGATTAGAACTTTGTCTGACTTGTAATGTCCAAAAATTTTTTCCCAGTCTATAGGTTCTCTTTTTACTCTTTTAGTGAAGTCTTTTGATGAGCCTAAGTGTTTAATTGCTAGAAGATCCCAGTTATCTATTGTATCTTCTGGAGTTTGTGTGTTGTTGATTATGGTTTGTATCCTGTTAATGCCATGTTTTAGGGCGTCTAGCATTGATTCTATTTTTCTTCTATGAACTTTATAGTTTTTGGCTTTATATTTAGATCTTTGATCCATTTTGAATTAGTTTTTGTATTTGGTGTGAGGTATGGGTCCTGTTTCATTTTTTTGCAGATGGGTATCCAGTTTTGCTAGTACCACTTGTTAAAAAGACTCTCTTTTCTCCATTTGATGGACTTTGGGCCCTTGTCGAAGATCAGGTGACTGTAGGTGGATGGATTTACATCTGGGTTCTCACTTCTGTTCCATTCGTCAATGTGTCTGTCGTAGTACCAGTACCAGGCCGTTTTTGTTACCTCAATAACATGGATTGGAGCCGCCTGCTGCAATAGCCAATTCTGAGACAGGGGTGAGGTAAGTAGCAAGAGTTTTATTATGTATCGACATATAGGAGACAGAGGGGAATAGATTCCTCCAGAAAACCCGTCTCCCCAAGTGGAGATCGGCTGAAGGCTTTTATAGGGACAGGATTATGGGTCTTAGAAGTTTGTATTAGTTCCCCCTTGAGGTGGTCAAGTCCCAGATGAATTAATCTTTTCTTGGGGGTTATCTGACAACATCCTGGTTTTCTTGTCCCAAGACGGGTGCTTTGTTAGGTTTGTCATTCCTAGATCATTATCAATTGTTTTCCACCCTCCAAGGAGGAACATCAGTTAATCTTAAAACTTCTGTAGAGACTGGAACCGGAGGGAAAACAAGATCATGAGACAATGTGGGGGTTAGCAATGAGGAGTAATAATAGTGAGCCAGGTCTATGCAGCCTCTTCCATTTTGACTACCGTAGCTGTATAGTAGGTTCTGAGGTGAGGTAGTGTGAGTCATCCTACTGTATTCTTCTTCTTCAATAGTGCTTTACTTATCCGGGGCTTCTTCTTTTTCCCTATAAAGTTATTGATTAGTCTTTCCATCTCTTTAAAAAATGTTGTTGGTATTTGCATAGTGATTGCATTGTATTTGTAAATTACTTTGGGTAGAATTGTCATTTTCACAATGCTGAGTCTACCTATCCATGAGCATGGTATGTTTTTTCCATTTATGTAGATCCCTTTGGGTTTCTTGCAGTAGTCTTTTGCAGTTTTCTTTGTATAGGTCTTTTACATCCCTGG
>NW_004444230.1:537486-554872 GCF_000243295.1 Trichechus manatus latirostris | reverse complement strand
CATTTCTTTTGTTTTTGTAGTTTTGTTTCTACTGAGACTTTATATTTTTCTTCTTTATTTTGATGAGTAGGTTTGTTAACTTCCTTTGTGGTTATCTTGAAATTTACCCGTATCTTGCTAGGTTTGAACTGATCTATTATTACTTGGTATTGCCTTGCCTTCCTTTCCATTAGAAGGGTCTATACCTACACCATTTATTCCGTCTTTTATTGTTCTGATGCTGTCATTTACAGATTAACCTCTCCAGTTCCCTATTGCAATTCTTTTGGTTTTGGATAGTCCTTGAGAGTTCATTTCCTAGGTTGGTATCTGGCTGGTACAATCCTGCATCCTAGATTCAGCCTGTAGTCTGATGTTGTTTGTTCTCAGATTGAAGGACTCCCTTTAATAATTCTTGTAAGTTTGGTTTGGTTTTTTTTACATAGTCCCTTAGTTTCTGTTTATCTTCAACCAGATTCTTTCTACTGGAATTTTCCAATGTCCTTAACTCCAGGTTTCACTGCCTTTCTCCAGATTACTAGGAAACCAATACAGAAACATTTGGCAGATTCTCTACATCAGAAATTTCCTTGAACTAGTTTCTCACTATCCTGGGCAAATATTTCAGGTCTAACGTCCCAAAGAGGTTTCGCTACTCTCTGTCATTCAATCCTTTGCCTTCTTCCCATCTGGAGTTTTCTCATGTTTTTGAAATTTCATTTGTTTTAGAAGCTTCTTTTCATAGCATTCTTAACTCCCATAAGTTAAGAGGCTTCCTGTCTCATGTGTTGGGCACACAAGTCATAAGAATAGCATAAAAGATCACATGCTTTATGTTCATTCATATCTCCTTGTAATCATTAGCAGAGTTAAAGAAAGGTGACATTTCAGTTACTTCAGCCTCAAAATCTATTATGTAAGTTTTTACTTTTTACAGAAAGAGCTTCATTTTAAACACTCATAGCCTTTGAAAGTGAAAGCAGAAGTGTTCTTTCGAGGAATGAAACTCAGAATAAAACTATAAAAGGGACTGCTTCCATGGAAACTGCTAGCCAGCATTTCAAGAACAAGGGTTACAAGTGGTAACAGGTCAGCTAAAAGTTGTAGGAGGAGAACTCTTTCAAATCAGATCCTTGGTAGAGTTAGAATTTACTTGGTAGAGTTTAGAATACCTTAGGAATTAGAATTTACTTTTACATAAGAGGGGGAAAACAAAATAATTAGTTGGCTAGACAGATGATCATTAAACTGAGCTACTGTCATCTCGAAGAATGCAGATAAACAAGACTAAAATTTTAAATGAAAATTTTACCTTTTACTGCCAACCACTTGCAGATGAACAGCTGGAATATTATGCAGAGCAAAATTTCCTTCTCACAATTGATAAGGGAAGTATATTGGGTTGAATAGCATCCCCTCAAAATTCACATCCACAGGCACATGTGAATGTGACCTTATTTGGAAATTGGGTCTTTGCAGATGTAATCAAGTTAAAATGAGGCCATACTGAATTAGGGTAGGGTCTAATCCAGGGACTGATGTCCTTATAAGAAGAGGGAATTTGGATACAGACACAGACACCTAAAGGGAAGAATGCCATGTGAATACAGGGGAGGCAATTGGAGTGATGCACCTATAAGCCAAGGAGTGCCAAGGATTGGTGGCAACCACCAGCAGCTAGAAAGAGACAGGGAAGGATTCTTTCTAGAGCCTTTAGAGGGATCATGGCCCTGTGAACACCTTGATTTAGGACTTCTAGCCTCCAGAACTGTAAGAGAATAAATTACTGTGGTAATGTGCTACAGCGGACCTAGGAAACAAATACAGGAAACATATGGACGAGAGAAACACTGGAACAAATTACATATTTCAAAAGAGTTTGACTTCAACACTCTCCTCGAGGCCCCATCTAGGAATCTGAGTTGGATGAGTAAACGTGAGCTAACCCTTACAGTGGAAATCTGGACAATTGCTGTGCGTGCATTCAAACTAAAAAATTAACAGAAAGAAAAAGGGGGGGAACCCTACATTTATTTTAATCATTTCACTATGATGATACTTCTTGAAATTTTTTATTTTTTGACCCCATTAGTTGGATCACTGCCTCCATTCTCTCTATTGTCTCAGTAGTGAAGAACTAATCTTTGTAACTTTTGTCTAGATGTTTCACAAATGCTAAGGAATAACTCAGTTTAGATACTCAGAACTGCAGTACTACTGCCCAAGCTTCATAAGGAATTGCTCTTAGCAGTATTTTATATTTGATTTTGTTGATATATGATTTACTTATTCAAATGTCACAGGAAGGCTTAAGCACAATCCAGGGAATTCTTTTTGTCTTCTTTCCTTCCTAAGGAAGTATGCAGGTAGCCATAGATAAAATCAGCACAAATGCCTGATTACTCTGGATCACAATATTTCAGCCAGTTTTGGGCTAAGTTAGTGTATTTGCTGACTGAACAAACTTCTATTCATCCTTCAATGTCCATCTCAAATGTCATGTCTTCTTAAAGCCTTCCTCGAGGCTAGAAAGGATTAATAACTTTCTCCCTGGGCTTCCTTAGCCTTCTGTTTCAATCGCTGCTGCATTACCCATATTATATTATCGTCAGTTGTTTGTCTCTCCTGATAGACTGTGAGCTTTGTGCCCTGGTTTCTAACATTATGCCTGATGTATAGCATGTACTTAATAGACGTTCACTGAAGGAATAGTGGATTTTTGGTGTCTGAAAACTATTTATAGAACTACTCTTTATCACTGAATTTAAAAAGCATTTTCCTCATAAGTATGCTCCAATGTAGAATACCTTTGAAAATTGTAAATGAAATACAAATGTGACAAATGTGAGCAGTATTATGGTACTGTTCTTGATGAGCTTGCGAAATTTTCACTGTCTACACACACATTTTCTCATTCTGTCTTCTCTGAGCCTTTTCCAAAGTGCCCTTCATATCTGTTACAAGAATACAAGCATCTGTCACAAGCTCTCTTCTCAGATAAAGCAGTCTACAAAATGAAAGGGAGATAGAGAAAAGAAGCAGGGTGTGATTCCATGCTTTTTTGTCTGCTACCTGTGTTCTTTTGCTGATAGTAGATTTCCATTAGGGGGCTCCGTTATGGATTGAATTGTGTCCTCCAAAAATACGTGTTGTAAATCCTAACCCCTGTATCTATGGTTATAATCCCATTTGGAAATAGGTTGTCTTTGTTATGTTAATAAGACAGGATTAGTGTGGGATGTGTCTTAAATCAATCTCTTGCGAGATAGAAAAGAGATTAAACAAGGAAGAGAAAGAAGCAGAAATGGGGGAAGAGAGATGCCAAGCCACATAAAAATTACCCAGGAGCAGAAGCTCAGAAGAGACAAAGCCCACAGGGAGAGAAAGCCTCCCCCTAGAGCCGGCGCTCTGAATTCAGACTTCTAGCCTCTTAAACTGTGAGCAAATAAATTTCTGTTTGTTAAAGCCAGCCACTTATGGTATTTCTGTTATAGCAGCTCTAGATAACTACGACAGGCCCCATTTCTTTTAGGATTATCTGTCCATTCATTCATTCAACAAATGGTACTCCTTATTGAACAAACAGGCAAAATGCAAGGAGAGAGAAAAAGGAGTTTACGGGTTTTCTACCTAGAAAATAAAAAGCCAGGTAGAAAGAACTGCACTCCATGAAGCAGATACAGCAAGAGCATTATGAGAGCCCAGTGAGGAAAATGAAGCTCATAGAGCTAAACTAAATTGCTCAAGTTCACACACCTTGTAACTATTAGAGCCAAGATTTATTTCTCTTATGTTTGATAGCAAATGGGATAGATAGAGGGATTCAAGCCCACTTTAGGCTATTACAGAATCCTGCAGTCTTTCTACTACACTATACCATGCTGCTTCACAGTAGACTACTCCTTTAATTTTACAGGGAGAGGCAAAACAAGCCTGCACTATGTTAGTGGCAAGGAAAATGAAAAGGATGGTGTAGAGGCAACAAATAATGCAGGACATACAATTATCAGGATACAGTAACTAGATGTGGAAACAAAGGAAAAGAATTCAAGATGGTATAAGCCATCCCTAGGTGGTGCAAATGATTAATGTGCTTGGCTAACCAAAAGGTTAGAATTTCAGTGCACCCAGAGGCACCTGGGAAGAAAGACCTGGAGATCTACTCCCAAAAAATCAGCCATGGAAAATTCTATGGAGAATAGTTCTATTCTTGACACACGTGGGGTCAACATGAGTTAGAATGAGCTGGTTAAGCTTGTAGCCTGGGTAACTAGGAAAACAGTGATGTTATTAGTAGGATTAAGGGTCTTAGGGGGATAGTTTTTATTTGGTGAAAGCTCTAATCCTTGAAAACTGTTCAGATGTCACCTCCGTGATGTAACCTTTTCTGATACCTTCAAGCCTACGATGTAGTACTTTTGTATCTCAATAATTATAGCTAAAAGTTTTTGAATGCTTGAGCTCCAGGCATGTACCAAGTTCCTTTTAATCCTCACAAAAACGATATGGGGTAAGTACTATTATTATCCTCACTGTATAGATAAGAAAACTGAGGCTTAGAGAGTTCCAAGGTTACAGCTCTTAATCGGCACATCGAGATTTGAATTCTGGTCAGATTCAGAGACAGTACTCTTAATGGAGGCAGAACGGCATCATACTTAAGAGCACACGAAGTGGAGCCAAACTGGCTGGGTTTGAATCCTGCTGTGCCATTTACTAGCTGAGGGACCTTAGACAAATTATTGTGCCTCAATTTCATCATCTGTTATATGAGGATGGTAATAGTATCTGCCTCTTAGGGTTGGTGTAGGACTAAATGAGTTCATATTTATAAAGTGCTTAAAAAAGCGCCTGGCTCATAGTATGTATTAACTTTTGCACTCATCTCCGTCCCATAATTATTGGAACTTTATTTCTCACTGTGTATTCCTTCCATCTCCATTTGATGCTGCCTGTGTTATTCAATATTTTGTCCATAGAATCCTTCAATATTGCAACTCGAGGTTTGGATTTTTTCTTCAGTTCTTTCAGCTTGAGAAATGCCGAGCGTGTTCTTCTCTTTTGGTTTTTTAACTTCAGGTTTTTGCACATTTCATTATAATACTTCACTTTATCTTCTCAAGCCACCCTTTGAAATCTTCTATTTGGCTGTTTTACTTCATCATTTCTTCCATTCACTTTAGCTACTCTATGTTCAAGAGCAATATTGAACCACGCAGGAAGCATCAAAAGAAGATGGAAGGATTGCACAGTCACTATACCAAAAAGAATTGGTAGATGTTCAGCCATTTCAGGAAGTAGTATACGATCAAGAGCCAGTGGTATTGAAGGAAAAAGTCCAAGCTGCACTGAAGGCATTGGCGAAAAACAAGGCTCCAGGAACTGACGGAATACCAGCTGAGATGTTTCAACAAACGGATGCAGGGCTGGAAGTGCTCACTAGTCTATGCCAAGAAATTCGGAAGACAGCTACCTGGCCTACCAGCTGGAAGAGATCCATATTTATGCCTATTCCCAAGAAAGGTGATCCAACTGAATGTGGAAATTATCAAACAATATCATTAATACCACACACAAGTAAAATTTTGCTGAAGATCATTCAAAAGCAGCTGCAGCAGTATATTGACAGGGAAATGCCTGAAATTCAAGCCAGATTCAGAAGAGGACGTGGAACCAGAGATATCATTGCTGATGTCAGACGGATCTTGGTTGAAAGCAGAGAATACCAGCAAGCTGTTTACCTGTGTTTTATTGACTATGCAAAGGCATTTGACTATGTGGATCATAACAATTATGGATAACATTGTGAAGAATGGGAATTCCAGAACACTTAATTGTGCTCATGTGGAACCTGTTAATGGATCAAGAGGTAGTCATTCGAACAAAACAAGGGATACTATGTGGTTTAAAATCAGGAAAAGTGTGCATCAGGGTTGTATCCTTTCCATACAGATTCAATCTGTATGCTGAGCAAATAATCCAAGAAGCTGGACTATGTGAAGAATGGGGCATCAGGATTGGTGGAAGGCTCATTAACAATCTGCAATATGCCGATGATGACACAATCTTTCTAGCTGAAAGGGAAGAGGATTTGAAGCACTTACTGATGAAGATCAAAGATTACAGCCTTCAGTACAATACAGAGGTCCCCAGACTGCAGGAAATTCCACTGCAGATTGCTTGGCTGGCGTTTGCCATTTCCAGTTCCATTGCTTGGCTGGCCTCGTAATCTGCATCAGAATTGCAGTTCCTTTGCTCTGCTGCCTCCCATTTTCAGTACCATTGCTTGGCAATCTGCATCAGAATGGAAATTCTTTTGCTTGGCCTGCCCCGTGAAATCCTGGCACCTGCATGGCATGATTGAGTGTTGCTGACATAACTTGTATGAACTCCCTACTTGTAAACCCCTTAAAAGTAAGTATTTTCCTCACCTGCATGAAGCAGTCTTGGAGGCAGCAGCCTCGATTGCTTCCTTCCTTGCGCAACGAAGTAAAAGGCATCTTTACGTTCTCCCACTTCGGCTTCTCGTTTATTGGCCGATATGAGTCATGCCAAGCAAAACCTAGGGTTTCTACCCGGTAACAAGTATGGATTACACCTCAACATAAAGAAAACAAAAATCCTCACGACTGGACCAATAAACAATGTCATGATAAACAGAGCAAATATTGAAGTTGTCAAGGAATTCATTTTACTTGGATCTACAATCAATGCCCATGGAAGCAGCAGTAAAGAAATCAAACAACATATTGCTTTGGGCAAATAAGCTGCAAAAGACTAAAGTGTTAAAAAGCAAAGGTGTCACTTTGAGCACTAAGGTGTGCCTGACCCAGGTCATGGTGTTCTCAATCGCCTCACATGCGTGTGAAAGGTGGACAATGAATAAGAAAGATCGAAGAATTGATGCATTTGAATTATGGTGTTGGTGAAGAATATTGAATATACCATGGACTGCCAGAAGAACGAATAAATCTGTCTTGGAAGAAGTACAGCCAGAATGCTCCTTAGAAGCCAGGATGGTGAGACTTTGTCTCATGTCCTTTCGACATGTTATCAGGAGAGACCAATCCCTGGAGAAGGACATCATACTTGGTAGAGGGTCAGTGAAAAAGAGGTAGACCTTTAACGAGATAGGTTGACACAGTGGCTGCAACAATGGGCTCAAACATAGCAACGATTATGAGGATGGCGCAGGACTGGGCAGTATTTTGTTCTGCTGTACGCAGGGTTGCTATGAGTCGGAACCACCTGGATGGCACCTAACAACATTTCTCACTTAACTGTGAACTCTTCCAGGATAGGAAGCATGTCTGTTTCATTTTCCTATCCCTAGCACCTAGCACCATGTCTGGCATGTAGTGGGCCCTCAACAAACATTTGTTTTCTGAATGGCATTATTTAGCAGGCAGTTGAAATTCCATCTCTGAGCCTTGGAGAAGGGAGGTGGATGGAAAAATAGATGTGAGTCCCACACACAGACATTTAAGCCTGGCAATAGATAAGACTGCCAAGGAGGAGAGCACAGAGGGAAAAGAAACAGAACACGGGGGAAAGATTGATGGCAGGAGATGGAAGGAGACAGAAAAAGAGCTTTCAGAGAAAAGGAGCTCAAGAACGCCATGAAAAAAGAGAGTTCAAGGGAATTGAGGTGAGCCCAAAGGAAAGGCTATCGTACCGGTGTAGTATGAAACATTTGTGGTTAGCAAGCCACCGACTCTGAGGTTTATTTATTTATTTATTTTGTAAGTCTTAAAGGAAGGAAACGACAGTAATTGTGTAATGTTTTCTGAAACTTTGCAAGCCTTCAAATGTGGGTCCCTATCTGCCTTGCCCAGAAAGTTGGGAGAGCTAAAAAAACATTTAAGACCACAGGGAAAAGGGGTGCCTGAGTCTCCGAAGTGCTCAAGAAAATCATAATGAAGTCAACTATATCTTCACTCACAATATGAGATAGAAAATTCAAATAAAACATTCATTTTCGCCCTTCATTATTTCACTTAGGCTGCTAGAGCAGTACGGATATTTTTGCCAGATAGACAAAATTATCAGCACCAAGCCCTTATCTGAAATATCTCCCTCATTACACTTCAATCACAATAGGGTTCCACCACCCACAGAGACTGAATTACCGGTTTTCCGAGTTTTTCCAGATGTAGTTCTGGTTATTACCAAGGACCTGGGATTCCCTACGCTTCCTTAAAAGAGAGGCAAGAAAAGACAATCATTATCAATATTTGAGGAAGGTGTTTTTAAGAATAATAAGCACGCATCACTTTTGCGTTAAAAAATTTTTATTTTTAAATTTGAGGAAAAAAATCCCTACGTGGTCAAATGAGCCCACAGGAATCCACTAAACAAGATCAAAGTTTACTTTCGCAACATACGGTTTTGTTTTTTTCCTCCCCCACTGTTACTTGGAGAAAAATAGACACTGGGCAGTTGGTGAAGGGCGTGAATCAAGTACCTTTTAAAGACGGGTGTTCCGTACTTGAGTAAACGAGACCCTGTTTTAAGTCCTACTACAAGCTCTAGTACCTTAAGCAAGTCACTCTCCACTCTAGGTCTCAAGTTTTCTCATCTGTAAAATAAGGAAATAACAGGGTGTGTGTGTGTGTCTGATGTATTCCTTTTCTTCACGCTACTTTCTTCGAGAGATTGTTTTCTCATTGGTAGAATAAACAAGTAACAGGGTGTGTCTGTGTGTTTTATCCCTTTCCTTCATGCTACTTTCCTCGAGGAGATACAGTTCTGAATTAATTCTTTAGATACGGAAACAAGGAGAGCAGACAGCCTTGCTTCGAAGACAAGGGTTAGGTAGAGAGATTCCAAAGGCCTCAGGAACCGAAGGCCCGGAGCACCTGCACTGCCTGCACCACCCACGAGCCTTCCCAAGCCAGAAAACGCAGCGGCGAGAACAAGATGGCGTCAGTACGCAGGGTCTCGCCCGAGTCCCCGCGTCGCCGCACTGCGGCAGCCGGGGCGAGGCAGCAGCCCATTGGCCGACTACGATGAGGTCATCGTGGGGGCGGAGGGCTGCGGCGGCGCGGTGGCGGAGCTTTACGGACGTAGTCACGTCTAGGGCTTGCTGTCCGGAGCGGCGGAGGCTGCGGGGTTAGTCTGCCGCGGCTGCCGTGGCGTCAGTGGGGTCGGCAGCGGGAGGTGAGCGGGGGCTGCAGGTACAGCGCCTCCGGGAGCGGCCTCCGAGGGGCGGAGGAACTCCTTCTAATAGCCTCCCTGCTTGTCAAAGGAATTAGCAGGGAATTTGGGTCTGTGGGAAGAAATGGCGTTCTCCCCCTCTTTGGGCACCGCTCCTGTGATCAGAGGAACCAGAGGTTCTCTCGCCTTTGGAGGACCTGAATCCCTTCCCCCATTTAAGGGGTAGGCGAAAGAACTGAATTTAGGGGGCTTATTGACCGTCTCTGAATTTGAGGATTGCCCCGCTTTTATTCCCCACCCCAGGAGGTAGGTGTGTCTGGGCTCTGAGAATTCCTGCTTTCTCACTGGGTAGGCAAGAAATGGAGCAGGTGAATACCGTGTTAGGAGGCGAGCACTGGATGACAGTAATGAGATCCCCGAGGCCGGGTGCGGGGCCTGTTGTATTTGGACTCGTTAAGCAGAATTACTGTTACTTATCATTTTGTTTTGTGACCCCAGAACCGCTTTGGCCTGTTTAGGTTTTGATTGGCTCCATTGGGATGTTCTCGGGAGACCTGTAATCATTAAAGACCAGAGAGAGGGAGGGAACTCATTGGAGGCTATCATTATTGGTGGCCCTTGAACTGTGCTGGTCAGGCATAATTTTATGTGTTTAAAGATTGTGGAATCTGTCCTTGTTTTTTTGTTTTGTTTTTTTGGGTGGGGCTAGTAGCAGCTGTTTCGGATGATCCAAGTATAAACAATCTTAAAGTCAAGCTACATAATCTCTTGATAAGTCCTTGCCTATATTTGAGTGTGTTGTCTTGCCGCCTTCAACATCAAATGCACAAAGGTCTTGTCGCTCAAATTCCTTAAAATATCTCCCATCTTTCCTTTGATGCCAGTCTCACCTTATCAGTACTGAATATGAATGCCCTCATGACACTAAAAATACCGTACGTTATGCTGAGTTTAGATAGTGTACAGTCTGTGTCTTACCTTAGCTGATTGAGAAGAAATAATTGCCGTTTCAGGACCACTGATAGCGCCTATTTTGTTTTTAACAGGGCAACAGTTTAGACAGCCCTTAAAGGAAGCCTTTATTGGCTCTAAGCATGAAAAGACTTGACAGATGGAAGAGTGCAATTAATCTTGAAGGTGGGGATAAGAAACAGAAAGCTGCAGGGGTGGAAATCTTATTCTCTGTGGCTTGATAAAACCGCTTTGTCATTATCAATGTATCCCTGTTATGCTTAATTTGAAACTGAACTTAATATGCAAGTTGATTTCTTTCTTCTACTTTCTATGTTTTTAGATAATGGTTATACATTTGAATTCCTTAGGGGAAAAATTGTGTTTTCTGAGGCATTTGGAAGATTAAACCCTTTAATATAGCCACAGTCCTAGGGCTTTGGCTGTTAGAGATGGGCATTGTCAGTAAAGAGTAGAAAACTAGTTACAACAGAGACAACAGTCATCAAGATCTCTTACGTTTGCTTCCTGTACAAGCAAAAAAAGATAGGGCAGCATGAATGTCAATGCCTCATGATATTGTGTCAAGGGTATTTAAAGAGCTGTTTGGGATTCCCAGTTCTGTCTTTAATCTGGGTACATTCTCATGTATTGAGTTATCCCAAAACATTGTCACTTGATCCTGATGTTGACTGCAAAGGAAGTCACTTTTCATCTTGCACTCTGTAGAACGGGTTCGGTAACTGCTTGGGCAATTTCTCCTTTCTGTCTTTCTAAGCAGGATATCAGAACAGTTGTTAAAGACCTGTCAGCATGGGGTAGAAGAAATGAAAATGCAAAACAAAAGAGCCTTGCTGGGGTGTTGTTTGCCTTTGGCACTTGGTAATTTCCAAGGTCCTGTAATTTTCTTTTTGCCTCAGGTGGAGAGAAATCTAGGTAGTTTGTTGACTGGTACTTTCTGCCACCATGGGGGAACTTTTCCGGAGTGAGGAGATGACGCTGGCCCAGCTTTTTCTACAGTCAGAAGCTGCTTATTGTTGCGTCAGTGAATTAGGAGAACTCGGAAAGGTTCAGTTTCGTGATGTAAGTAGTTGTGAAACTGTGTCTTGATTACTGCTGAACTCTATTTTTCTCATCATGGTCAATTGCCTTATGATGAATGTTTTGTTTTATTGTGGTAAAAAATACATTTAAAAAGTTTGCTAATTTTACATGTACAAGTCAGTGACATTGATTACATTCATCATGTTGTCCAACCATAATCACTATCCCTTTCCAAATTATTCCACCACCATTGATAGAAACTCAGTCCCTAATCGATAACTCCCCCTCCCCGCTTGCTCCCACCCCTGATAACCACTAATAAGCTTTGGTTTCTGTATACTTGCCTGTTTCGTGTAAGTGAGATCATACAGTATTTGTCCTTTTGTGACTGACTTGTTTCACTCAGCATGATGTTTTTCAGGGTTCGTCCATGTTGTGGCATGCATCAGAACTTCATTTCTCTTAATGGCTGAGTAACACTCCATTATATATGAATATACCACATTTTGTTTGTCCATTCATCTGTGATGGATATTTAGGTTGTTTCTGCTGTTTGGCTGTTGTGAATAGTGCTGCAGTGAATATTGGTATACAGGTGAATGTTTTGCTTTTTATTTGCAAAAATAACATTACAGCACTGGCTTACTGTTGTTAGAGCATACACTTTGAGTTGTCTTTCTAGTGGTGAGAACGTTTGTGTCAATCCTTCCATGCTTTTACTAGCTCCACCTTTAATACCAGTCCTATGCATTCTTAAAGTAATTGCTTGGGATGCAGCAGAGGACATAAAACTAAACTGTTGAAGGCTTTCACCTTGCCTTTGGGCTCATTAACACTTCCCACAGCAGAATATTTAAAAAAAAAAAAACAATTGTCTTAGCTCTTCCACACAATAAGATGTATGTATTACAAAGTCTGAGACATCCAGCCACAGATGGATAGTATATAAGTAAGTGTATACTGAATATCCATTATTTTGGAGCATTATACTGGGCACTTGAAGATGGTATCAGAAGAAAATGAATAGTCTAAACTATTATGTCCTATGGGGCTTACAGTCTGATCAAGAAGGCACAATGTACATGCTAAAAGAAAGAGGGAGTTTGCAATTCAGTAGTCTGTGATTTGGTCACATCCTTCGATTATACGTTCTCAAAGCCCCATGTACCACTTTTCATAGCTGTCATTGTAGTCATTTTACATTCATCAGTGTGAGTCATTGATTAAAATTTCTCTCTTCCACAATGAAGAGAGGGAAGTATCTGTTTTTGCCCGTTATTGTATCATTAGTGCCTAGCACATATAAGGTAATCAATATTTGTTGGAATGAATGGATAAATGATAAGAGTAGTGGTCCGAAAGGTGTGAGATTAATCAGTATAGGCTTCTGAATTGGTAAACTTTCAGGAAGTTCTCAGTCTTTGAGCTGAAATTGCACAAACAATAATTCAGTGATAGGGACTTATTCCTCTCCTCTTTGAACCATTTTATAGCATCTCTCTTCAAATGTTCTCCTCCCTGACTCTGATTTGTGTTCTTACCTTTCTGAGGACTCATTTTGTCTTCCAGTAGTCTCTTATCTTCCCCACCTAGGTGTGGGTGTTCCCCATGCCCTGCCCTCTCTGGGTAAGTTCCTGCACACCCACATCTTCCTTTATCATCTTTTTGATGATTTCATCTACTCTCAAATCTTCCATCTTTATTCATTGACTCCCTAGTCTGTGTCTCTAGCTTTGACCTCCCAAACTCCATCCTTCTATATATGGTTCTCTAAGATTGCTGTCACCTGGTGATTCTCTCAAGCTCAGTATGTCTAAATCCTAACACTCTACCTTTTCACAAACTGTTTCCTCATCCTGACTTAACATGAGCTAATGCGCCAAGATTCTTCCAGTTACATGAAACCTAAGTCAAACCTAAGTCACCCTTAGCTTGCAGTCCTTCGTCTGGTCCTGTGGTGTCCCTCTTCTTAACTCCTATTATATCTAGACTGCTTTCTTTTTGCTTATAATGTATTTCAGTCATACAAACAATGTATAGGGAATAATATAATGAACACGTATATTCTTACTACCTACTTAAGAAATAAACATTCCACATATAATTGAAGCCTCCCATGTATCCTTCCTCCATGCCATTCCTCCTCTAAGGTAACCACTCAATGATTTTTGCTTTTATCATTTCCATGTTTTGTATTGTTTTACTTTTGCTACATATGTATGTATCACTAAATAATAATATATAAATGGTATAGTTTTATATGTTTTTAAACTATATACGTGGTATACTGTATGTGTCCTTTAGCACTGGATTTTTAAATTCAGCATTCTTTCTGAGATTTGACAGTGTTGGTACAAGTAGTTCTAATTCATTCATTTTAATTACTTTATATTTATTGTAAGAATACATGCAGTTTATCCATCAGTTTTTCCTGCTGATTAACATTTAGTTTAATTCTAGTTCTTTGTTATTACAATATTGCCGTGAAGATTCTTATGTATGTCTCCTGGTATACTTATGTGATATTTTCTCTAAGGTCATGGTCGCCAAACTTTTTGGTCTCAGGACCTCTTTATATTCTTAAAATTGTTGAGGACTCTAAAGAGCTTTTTTTTAGGTGAGTTATAGCCATCAATATTTACTGTATTAAAAATTAAAACTCAGAAATGTTCAAAGCATTTATTAAATCATTTTTAAGTTACAGTGATAAACTGACTACATATTAAAAAAAATATTTTTATGAAAAATAGATATATTTTCCAAAACAAAAAAATAATGAGAAGAGTGGTATTATTTTTACATTTTTGCAAATCTCTTTAATGTCTGAAGTAATGGATGACAGATTGTCGTATCTGCTTCTGTATTCAATCCGTTGTGATATTATATGTCAGAAGCCCCTAGAAAACTCCACTGTACATGAGAGTGAAAAAGGCAAATTATCTCTTGGTGTTATTATGAAATAGTTTTGATCTCACGGACCTACTGCTACTCTAGTGATATAACTGGTATTGTGTGCATCTTTAACTTCGTTAGCTATTGTCAAAGTGTACTTCGCAGGGAACATACCTGTTAATGCTCCCGCCAGTGTTTGACAGATCCTGTTGTTCCACAATTTTATCAACACTTCTGTGCTCAGACTTAAAGAATTTTGCCAATCTGATGGGTGTGAAGGGGTATCTGATTGTTTTAATTTGCCTTTCCTTGATTATTTTTTACATCTTGTTGTCTGTTCATTGGATATACAGGCTTGCCCTTCTATTAAATATCTGTCCATATCGTCTGCCTATTTGTCTGCTGGGTTGCTTGACTTTTGCATATTGACTTGTATGATTTGTAAAAGTTCTTAATGTATCCTAGAAGTTAATCTTTTTCTAATCCTTTACTGATAACTTCTTCCAGACTGTGGCTTGCTTTTTGCCTTTGTTTATGATGTATTTTGACATTCATAAATTTTATTGTGTGTTTTTTTGTTTATCAGTTTTTTCTTTTTTCCAAAATCTGTATTTTGAAAAATTTCAAGCCCAAATGCCCTTTATAGATTCACCAATTGTTAACATTTCATCACTTTTGATATAATTTTTTTCTACTGAATCATTAGTAATTTGTGGCCATTGTGACATTTTACCCCTAAATATTTCATATTTTCAGCACATATCACCTGAGAACAGAGATTTTCCTTCATAACCACAACCTAGTGATCATAGTAGAGAAATTTAACATTGTTCAACACAGTTATCTAATATATAGTTATATTCCTTTTTCTCCAATTGTCCCAACAATTGGTTGGTTGGGTTTTTTTTTTTTTTTTGGTCCTTTTTGGGAGGAGAGGGAGGCTGGGGGAAGGAGTAAGAAAGACAGGGTGGAATTATCAGTGAAGAACCACTGAAAGGGCTGGTGAGGAGTCACCAGGGAGAAATCCAGTCTGCTTCTCATGTTCTGCAGAAATATAGCTTTTGTTTATTTGTTTGGTTTTTCATGGCATTGATATTTTGAGGAGTCCAGGCCAGTTGTTATTGCAAATCTCTCACTTTGGATTTGTCTAATTATTTCCCCATAATTCAATTTAAGTTAAAACATTTTTGGCAAGAAGACTGCGTATGTGATATTGTGTCCTTCTCGATATGTCACAGCAGAGGGCACATGATGTCATTTGTCGTGTTATTGGTGATGATAAGTTTGATTACTTGATTAAGGTGTTGTTTGCTATATTTCTCCATTGTAAAAGTATCTTTTCCCCTTTGTGATTAATAAGTAATGTGGGGTGATACTTTGAAACTGTGTGAATATCTCATTTCCCAGTTGCTTTTCATCAAATAGTTTTAACATCCTTCAACTGAGCCTTGCCTGTATCAGTTACTATAGTAAGCAAGTGCTTGCAAAAATGATGAGTTTCCAATTCTATTATTCCTTCTACTTTTACTAGTTATCATTCTTCTTTAATAAAGAGCTTTCCCCTCTCCCACCTTATTCTCTTTTTCCTGAGATTCACTGGGACTCATGGATATTTTTGTTTATTAAGTATGTTATAATCTTTTATTGTCACTATTCTTTTTGATGTTTAAATTGTTCCAAATTTGGCCAGTGGACATATATATTGTTTTAAATTTTAATGTAGTTAAATGTATCCAATTTTTCCTTAATGGCTGTACTTTTTGTGTCTTATATAAGAAATCCTTTCCTTCCTCAAGATTATAAATATATTTTTCTATAATTGCTTATAAAATTAAAAAAGAGTTATTCCTCATCATGCTTAAGTTTAAATCTACCTGGGATTTATTTTTGTAACAAGTGAGGTAGGAATCTAATTTACTTTTTCCCCACATGAATAACCGATTGTCCCAGAACAACTTTTTGAATAATGTATTCTTACTTCGTAATTTATAATCCCATCTCTGTAAAATATCAGATTTGTACAAATAGACCCCAGCTTATGACGTATTAGAGTTATGACCAACTGTACTAATGATCATCTTTTTTTTTTTTTTTTTTGGTACTTCTTGTCGTTAGTAGTTATGTTGCAGCATGTAATTTGCTGATGATGTTACTGTTCTCAAATGTTCACTCACAGATATTCAGTTTTAGGATTTACTATTCAAAATACTGCCGGATTTATAAAGATACTGATAATAAAAGGCAATAATAATGAAAACTAAAAAAAAAAAAAAAAAGAAGTATTCAGTTTACATCAAAACTGACTTTTGATGGAGCCGTCAGAACGGAACCCTGTCGCAAGTCGAGGACTACCTGTACACATATAGGCATCTGTTCTGGATTCTCTCTTCTGGTCTGTTAGCCTATTTGTTTATCCCAGTTTCAACTCGACAGCAATGGGTTTGGTTTTTTAATTTGTACGAATACAACAATAACTCAGTTGCCATAGCTTAATAATAAGGTTTGATATCTTACAGGGTACGAGTTCCCCCACTTTGTTCATCAGAATTGTCTGGGCTGTTCTGGCCCCTTTGCTCTTTCATATTAATCTTAGAATTTGGAATCAGCTTGCTAAGTTCCTTGAAATTCCCTATTGATAGTTTTATTTCTACCATAAAGTTCTTGTACATCTTTAGTTAGACTTATTTTGAGTTTTTGTTGTTGTAACTGGTATCATTTTGAAATTTAACTTTTCTGTTTGTGGCTGGTGTAAAAGAATACAGTTGATTTTTGTATATTTTTCTTACATTCAGCAACCTTGATGAATTATCTTTTTAAAGTTGTAATAGTTTGTCTGTAGAAGTCTTTGATTTTCTGTGTAATTGATTTATCATCTGCAATCTTGTTTCTTCCTTTCCTTACTCTTTCCTTCCTTTTTCTTAATTTACCGTACACATTAGGACCTTCAATACCATGTTGAAGAGGAATAACAGCAAACTAATATCAGTTAGGATTATGTTTGACTGAATATAATAGAAAACTCAAATGATAGAGGCTTACTTTTCTCATGTATATGAAACCTAGCTTAGGTTTCTTTTTCATTAATTTATGCTCTTTGCTAGGGCCCTGGTGGCACAGTGGTTAAGAGCTCAGGCTGCTAACCAGAGGTTGGCAGTTCAAATCCATCAGCTGTTTCTTGGAAACCCTATGGGACAGTTCTACTTTGTCATGTAGGGTCGCTATGAATCAGAATCGACTCAACAGCAATGGGATTTTTTTTTTAATTTTTAAATTTTTTTTTATTTTATTGTACTTCAGGTGAAGGCTTACAGAACAAATAGTTTCTCATGAAACAGTAGTACACATGTTGTTTTATGACATTGGT
>NW_004444230.1:450783-536956 GCF_000243295.1 Trichechus manatus latirostris | reverse complement strand
GCTCACAGGCTTTTAAGACCCCAGACACTACTCACCAAGGTAGAATGTAGCATTGTCTTTATAAGCTGTGTCATGCCAATTGAGCTAGATGTTCCCCGAGACCATGGTCCAGCAATGGGATTTTTTAAAATTATCTTTTTCTAACTTCTTGAATTGGACACATAACATTAATTTTTAGTCTTTTCTATTATTACTCTAAGAACAGCCAGTTTTCTCAGAGGGGTTCTTAAGGAGGGGACTGTATGCTGGCTCAGGCTGAAGGTGGGCCAAAGTTCATAGCCATAGGGAAGGAGAGAATCTTAACAAAAGTGTAGTTAACAAGCATTTTGTTCAAGCAGTTCAGCTAATCATTTATGAGGCAAATTATTGGAATTTGGAGGGTCTCTATCTGGCCTTGTTATAGGTAAACAAGGGGTCAGCCGTGGGTCTTATCTAAGTCATGTGGAAGACGGATTCTTTGCAGTAAGCTGTTTTCTGGAACACAAAGTGTGGGAGGATTTCTTTAATCATTGCTGTGTGCCAGGATCACAGGGTTCCATAGAATTCAACATTGTCAATATTTTCATTACTATTCCATTCTAAATATTAAAATTTTTTTCATTATGATTTCTTCTTTGACCTGTAAATTATTTGGAACTTTTTAAAATTTTCAAATGTTGTTTGTTATTTTTTTATATTGATTTCTAACTTAATTGCATTGTAATCAGAGAACATGGTCTATGATAGTATCAGTTCTTTACCAGTTGAAGCTTGCTATATATGACCTGTTTTGTGGTCAATTTTTGTAAGTGAGTTCTTGCAGAAAGAATTAGATGCAGGATTATTTATATATATATGTGTGTGTGTATGTAGATTAAGCTCAGTAATTGTGTTGTTCAAATTTTTGTGTCCTTATTAATATTTGGTCAACTTGACCAATCAATAATCAAAAAGGTATATTAAAATTTCCCACTACATAGGTGTGTTTGTCAGTTTCTTGTTGTAGTTCTGTTAATTCTTGTTTGAAATATTTTGAGGCTGTGTTATTCGGGGCATGGAAGTATAGAATTGTCACATATTCCTAGGAATTGTTCTTACTGTCATTATGTGGTGATTCTCTTAATTCCCTTAGATTCCCTTTGTCTAATATTGATAAAATAATGCAGATAATTTCCTACTAGTTCCCTGTCCTCGTCTCTCCCTCTTATAGTTCATTCTTCACATACAGTATTATTCTTCAAAAGAGTAAATCTTTACAAACTGTAAAAAGAAATTAGATCACTTAATTCTTATTGCCCATAGGACAAACTCTTCTACTACTTCCTGTTCCTCATGTACCCTCTCTTTTCAGGTATAGTAAATTCTCTGAATAAATATGATTTATTTATGTCTTTAAATCTTTTGTCATGATCTTTCTGCTTCAATTCTGCTTCTCTCTGCTTGGTGAACTCTGCCTCATCCCCTCTACCCCCAACTCAAGTGTTACCTTTGTAAACTGTTTCTCATTTTCCCCTAGATAGAATTAGTCAGTCCCCCTGTGTGTCTTCACTTCCTTTTTTACCTACTTTTTTTTTTAAATGGAGGTAAAATTTGTATTCAGTGAAATACGCAGATATTAAGAGAACAATTTGATGATTTTGATGAATTTATGCACCTCTGTAACTACCATTGTAATCAAGATATAGAACATTTCCATCAGCTCAGAAAGTTATCTTGTGCCCATTTCTAGTCAGTGCCCACCCCGCACAGATAACCTGTTTTTATTTCAATCTTCATAGAATAGCTTTGCCTGTTCTTAAACTTTATATAAATATATAAATGGAATCATACATTACAGACTCTTTATGTCTGACTTCTTTCACTCAACCAAATGTTTTTGAGATTTATCTATGTTGTGTTTCAGTAGTTCATTCTTTTTATTGCTGAGTAGTACTCCCTTGTCTGAATACACCACAATGTCTATCCATTCTATTGATGGGCATTTGTATCATTCTTAGTTTCAGGCTACTATGACTAAAGCTGCTGTAAACATTCTTGTACAAATCTTTTTGTGGGCATGTTTTCATTTCTCTTAAGTAAATATGTAAAGAGCCCTGGCGGTGCAGTGGTTAAGCACTTAGCTGCTAACTGAAAGGTCGGTGGTTCAAACCCACCAGCCACTCCATGGGAGAAAAATGTGGCAGTCTGCTTCTGTAAAGATTTACAGCCTTGGAAACCCTGTGGTACAGTTCTGCTCTGTTCTACAGGGTTACTGTGAGTTGACATCGACTCGACAGCAATGGGGTAAGTAAATACCTACTAGTGGAATGTTTGGTCATGGAGTAGGGAGGAGTATGCTTAACTTTAGAAGAAACTGCTAACAGTTTTCTAAATCTTTTACTTACTTTTAGTAGCATTTATCACAACAGATTGTGTTTATTGGTTTATGTCTGTCTCTCCTGTGGAGCTGATAGCGCCTCAAAGCTAGAACATATCTTAGTCTTTGCATTTGCCCCAATGCCTACTACAGTGTCTGGCACATACTTTGGTGCTCCATAAATGTTGAGCAAGTAACTGTAGTTCTTTATTTGCATTACTTTTATGAAATATATCACATTCTGTCTTACTGGTTGTGTTCATCTTTCTTCTCTAGTAGATTACAAGCTTCTCAGTGTGTAGGAACTTGTTTTATTCTTGTTTGTATTCCTCAGAATGTCTATCATGTGGTTTTGAAAATTACTTGTGTATGAACGAATAGATGAACTTGTCACCCTGAAGGTGAAGACCCTGGGACAGAAGAACAAGAGAAGTTTATCTTCTGTTTCTTCTGCTTGAGAAGAAGGAGAGAAAGAAAAGACAGAGCTTCTGTTACAGCCATTGCCCAAATTTTAGGCGGTTTTGGGGGGGAGGGTCACTGAGACTTTTAGCCTGGGAAAAACATTTTGTACCACCATGCATTGCCGAGTTTGCCTCCATTCCAATAATGGTTGCAGCAGTGGTTTTTATTTTTAGTTGGTGTGACTGGCCCCTGTGGGTCAGTAGGCAATTTTGATTAGTGTTACATCCTATGTTGACACAAAATTAGGTTTTCACTTTGCAGGATATGTTGTTTGTAAAACAGAGGGAATAGATGCAGTATTTGAATGTTTGTCTGGTATTGTGTTCTTATTTTTCAGTTAAATCCAGATGTGAATGTTTTCCAGCGGAAATTTGTGAATGAAGTTAGAAGATGTGAAGAAATGGATCGAAAGCTTCGTATGTATATTTCAGTCTTGTATGATGTTCCTGTAAGGAGAGTCATTTGTCTTATATTAGAGACACTAGTCCTCTAAATAAATGAAGAAAATACTACCAGAGATAAAGAAAGGAGGGAAAATCTTGTGATCCTGGTGTTAGGATGAGTGTCTTGTACGCAAGTAGACTTACTGGTATCTGGGCTACATAGTGCCTAATGGGAACCTTGTCTGAGATGACAAGGCTGCAAGCTGAAACACTGGTTATTTTTTGATGGTGAAGACTTTATAGCAGAACTACATTAGAATTCTGAGAAGTAGGACCTGGATTACTATCGATTTTGGATGTTAGCCCAGCCATCTTTTAATTTGAGCTATTTCTGAAGGGAAAACTAGTATTTACTAAGGATCTTTTGAACACACGGGTGTTCATATACCTTATTTCATTCATTCTCCATAACATTCCTTCAAGCTGGATGATGGAGGGACTTGCCCGAGAACATAAGCGGTTGTGATGGAATCAGGATTTGAATCCAGATTGCTCTCTCTGGCTCCAAAACCCAAGATTTTGCCACTACACTACACCAGCTTTCAGTTAGCTGATAGATGAATCTGCCCTCCGCCCCCGACCCTTCTATCCTCTCCCCCCGCAAAAAAAAAAAAGTCAGTAGTTGTCACCTGAAACACTTTTCTGGTATTTTGCAGAAGAAAGCCTTATTCTGTTTTTTGTTTTACTTAAAACTGACCTGATGGTTTCCAAATTTAATGAAACCTGTTTGATAATGGAGTTAAGTGTCAGATATTCTATTGATTTGCATTCTTCTTCTGTAGTTCAGCTTTGCCAATGATATCTTTGGCCAGAACTGTCATATTTTTGGGAAGCAGTTGCACAGGGTGGAGAGTCAAAGCAGATACGGGCCGGTTTTAAGACCAGAAGACGGAAAGAAGGTGGTTGTGGGATGACCACCGTCTTTGGGGTGACTGCTTTAGAGGACTGTGGAGAACAAGCTCTGCTGCCGTTATGTAAAGGCATTTTTCTTGGAATGAAGCACTTTCTCGAATAATGGCAGCTCCAGGCATGTGCAGCATGCAATCATATTTTGATTCTGTCATTTTAGGTTTTGTTGAGAAAGAGATAAGAAAAGCTAACATCCCAATTATGGACACTGGCGAAAACCCAGAAGTGCCCTTCCCCCGGGATATGATTGACTTAGAGGTAAGCAATTTTTCTGAGAAAGCCAGATAAATTTCTTTCTAGTTATCTGCAGGAAGCACTTTACTGAGTGGATAGAGTAGAGTAGTTCTTGCTGGCCTGTCAGCCTTGTCTGTTGGTGTAAGTTTCTTATGGGTGGGATTGAAGCGAATTCCATTTTTTATAGTATCAAACAGTATCTCCAACAGTGTTGTTTGCCACTGAATAAGTTCATTGGTTTATTGAAACTTTATTGGATTAATGTCAGATTGTCTAATATCTTATTAACCTCATAGACTCTAAATGAACAGCCAATGGGCTTTTCCATAATTATTTTATCCGTTGGAAACCCCCAAGAAATTTACTAAGTGTATACTAGAATCTATAGACAAAGAAAGACTATTTTAAGCAAAAAATTTTCATAAAGAAAATTTCCCTGGTAAAATCCTTGTACCTGGTGTGTAGATCTTGGAACTGTCACGGTGACAACAGTTCTATAGTAGGAATTCATGTAATGTCTTCACAGTAAGCCTGTTGAGCTTAGTTTGAGTTAATAATTTGATTTTTTCTTCCCTCTAGGCCAATTTTGAGAAGATTGAAAATGAGCTGAAGGAAATCAACACAAACCAGGAAGCTCTGAAGAGAAATTTCCTGGAACTGACTGAATTAAAATTTATTCTTCGAAAAACTCAGCAGTTTTTCGATGAGGTCAGACTATTGTTTCTTTTAGTATTTGAGCAGCTGATATTCCACCCGCACAAGGGGGCCATATTTTTATTCCAGTAATTATTTTGATTTGCTAGTTTAAAAGCAGTACCATTTTTGCACACTGTTTTAGTTGAAGGAATGTCAGATTATGTTCAGTTTTTCATGCAGTGCACAGCTAATCATGGTTTTTTTGTATTTTTACATTTTCTGCAATTTTTCATCTCAAGATGGGGGAAAGGAACCCTAAAGTAGCTGCATAGACATAGTTAATTGAGAGTTTTACATGTATATTTTAAGGTAAGTATTTGCTTAAGGTTGAAGTGGAAGAAACAAGAAAAGTATGGTTACTTGAAATTATAACAAAGTTTTAATCTCCAAACTTTTTGTCATCAGATTGTAATTTTTATTTTATTCTCTGTGCTTGTTTATCAGCCGTTGAGCATATTTTAAGCATATTTTCAAGAGTTTTTCATTGTGCTGTATGGAAATATTGTTAGGATGCCTGTTTGAAACTCCTGGATTCTCACATAAACCCAGCTACATTATCTTATAGGGGAAAAAGGTTACATTCGTGGTTTAAAAATGTAGATGAGTAAATTGCCAGTTAACCCCATGGAAAGGCTTGGGAGCAAGGCTTTCAGAAGGCTTCCTTCTCCTAATTAAACCTGGGGAAGATCTTAGCTTTTAGTCTGTATGTATTTTTTCTGATGGCCACCAAATTAGCAACATTAGACACTGCAGAGATTGTTCCAGTTGCTGTTCAGTGTGCCTTCCTGTAAAGTTCTTTATTTCTTTTGTTCAATAGAAAACTTGGCATTTTACTTAGCATCTGATATGTTTTTAGTTTTACTTCAATTTTTGTCTTTTGAGGAGAGACTAACTCTCAGTAGTTGTCTAGGCTGAGGTAGGAGTTCTCCAACGAGCAGCATCAGCCTCATCTGGGAACTTGTTAGAAATGCAAATTCTCAGGCCCAACCCCAGAACCAGAAACTGTGGGTCGGGCCCAGCAATCTGTGTTTTAACAAGGTGATTTTTTTTTCTTTTAATTTTTTTATTGTTGTAGTTTAAATGAGGTTAACATTTCAAGTTAGTTTCCCATACAAAAATTTATACATAGATTGTTATGTGACCCTAATTGCTCTCCCCATACTGTGACAGCACACTTCTCCTTTCCACCCCTGATTCCCCATGTCCTTTCAACCAGCTCCTAACCCTCTCTGCCTTCCCATGTCACCTCTGGACAGAAGCTGCCCGTTTAGTCTCTTGTATCTACTTGAGCTAAGAGGAACAAGCTGATTCTGAGGCACGCTCTAGTTTGAGAACCACTGGGCTGGAGCAAGTCTGCCAAAGATGTGACACATTCCACAATAACTAAGGATTTGACTTAGAGAAACCATACTAATTAAAAAGATCTACTGGGGTGAGGAAAAGCTCATATGAATTTAATTGTCTGGTCCTCCCAAGAATCAGAATCTGGTTATCTTATCAGTTGAGGCTTGGTGTGAATATTCAGCTTGCTCACTGAGTGGAGAATTTTGAGACTGGTGGTAACTTCTTTCAGTAGTCGCCAATATCATTGCATTCGAGGGTGTGGGACAGTGTAATTAACTCTTTCCAAGTGTTTAAGGTCTTTTGCAACAGGTATAGCCACTTAACGCTATATGGCTTTAGTGAACAAATAATCTAGAATTCCAGTTTTCCCACTGCCTAAACAGTGTATGGAGCCCTGGTGGTACAGTGGTTAAGAGCTCACCTGCTAACCAAAAGGTTCAAATCCACCAGCTGCTCCTTGGAAACCCTTTGGGGCAGTTCTGTTCTGTCCTATAGGGTCGCTATGAGTCGGCATCAACTCGACGGCAGTGGGTTTGGTTTTGGTAAACAGTGTATTTATTTTCACTGAGCATTTAATGAGCACCCACTGTTTGTGAGGCACAAGATGAGTAAGACATGGTCCCTGCATTCATGGAATGTATCGCTTAGTCACATCAGGAAATATCCCAGAACACGATGCCTCCATATGCTCACAGATGTGTGCTTTTCTAAATGTGTCCAAGCTGCTGTCCACAGATCCCATGTACACCTGGCCTCAAGGTCAAAGCCCAGCTGCTTTAAGCATCTTTGAGTCTTAATTCTCTTACCCCTTATTTTTTCCCCCTTGGTACAACCTTTAGTTCACTGCTCAGATGTATGAAAATGTCTTTCATAGCATCCTCAGTTTAAGGGTTGGAGTGAGATTCCTAAACTCTTTAATTCTGGGAGAAATTCTGAATAAAGATTGACAAATAGACTCCCTTAATAAGGGAAATGATTATTTAAACTATTAATTTTATAATTAAAAAAATAGTAAAAATAAATTAAGAGGAACTACTTGGAAAGATGACATAAGATTTTTTAAATCATTAAGTTATGAATTTAGGAGTTTTATTTTGTGCTTAGTAAGTCTGAATATGAAATGCCAATCATGAAATGCCAATCATGAGAAGGCAGGCTCTAAGTCTTCATGACCTGCATGTCCCATCTGTGATGGGTTGTTTTTCCTGCCTTTTTATACAAAACATGCCTCCAAAAAAAAAAAAAAAAAAAAAAACTTTGGAAGTTCTTTTGAGCAGGAGGCCTTAGCTATGAGAGGTTCTTCCTTTGCTTTCATCCGCAGCCCCACTTTGGTTCTTAGCACCCTCAGAACAGTGCAGGAAGTCCTCTGATAGGAACCACTCTGCTTCTGTCTCCGAGTGCAGTCAGTGCCTTGCCTGCTGTTAGTTAGCTTGTAGTCTCGGCCAACGCCCTTTCAACCAACCTTGCCCTGATGCTGCCAAGCAGCAGCCTTATGTGTCACAGCTGTGACAGAAGAACAAGGCGTTGCAGGGTGAGAGCATCTGCGCATGTGACTGCATGCTCTCAATAATGCAGAGGATACGGAAATTCCCGAAGTTAGGGGTTTTCATGAGATTTTCTTCTATGCCTGAAACTGTAATGTTTGCAAATGGCCTAAAACACTATGCATTTTAAGCCCTTCTTTTTTTCTTTTTTTAAAAAAAAATAATTTGGTGAACACAGTCAATGATTCGTAATGATCAATTAGCCGAAAATGGCCAAATGAGAAAATATTTCTTTCTGTCTTTAGGCATAGGGGTTATGATTGGCAGGGTGTGTAGAAGGCGCAGAATAAACACATAACTGAATATTCTTATGATTTAGGATGATTACAAATTGGGCTTAACCATTTTATATCCAAAGTGTTTAAAATGACTTGTTAATGATTATCCTTTTCCCAGTCTTCTTGCTTATGAAGAACTATAAGAGCTGGAGAGATTTCTCTGCATCTTTTACCATAAGCACCATAACATATGAGAACGTAAAGAAGACTGGAAAAGTAATGGTTAATGGCATGCAGATCCCTGCTTTCCTTTCCTTCTGAGTTTTCCATCCATCTGCTTTCTTTTTCTTTCTCATTTGTCGTCTACTATGGGGCTTGCTAATGGGGTTTGGTGAGTACCTTAGATGATGAAATGTCATTTCTTTCTCAATGTAGGTGAAAATAACAGTGTTTGCCCTTGGTAATTATGTAGCTTCAACTGGATGTGCTGCTTTATACTTAAGTGCTGTAGAGATGGAGCTGCTGGAAGTTCTGCTGCTTCCTTTTTCAAGGCAGGATTTTCAGTATTCTGATTGGGGAAAGAGGTAAACCAAAGGGCATAGCAGGTAATTTTGTGGAACGTTTGAAGTGTTGTAATCAGAGAACCCAGATTTTCAAGATTAGATTTAAATACTCCACGCCATGGTTTTAGATATTGCTTTGAAGGCCCTTAGGGATTCTGGTTATCCTAGCTTTCCATCAGGCACAATTATTTTAAAAATTCTCTCTTTCTAAGATTTAGGATTCTTAAGTGTGAAGTAGTGAAGTTAGTAATTAGAATATTACTGCAAGTTTCTATTTAATTTTAATTCTGCTGTTTTGTTTTTCCCCAGAGAGTCCCAGATACAGTCTTTTGGTCAGTCTAGTTGCCGAGCACTATTTCCTCTTCTATCAGTTGGCCCTTTGAGAGTGCACGTGTTTGTATTGAGTCTGATCTTTAGGGTTTTCTTAAGCCAGGTCTTGTGAACCATGTAGGGAAGTAGGAGAGAATCTTGTAAGTAGTAATCAGTTCCACTGGTTTTTGTCGAGAGACACTGCAAGAACAAGTTGAAATGTAGTCATCTGGATCCTCAAAATAAGTTGCGTGTGGCTTGCAGTCAGCTGATTTGATTTCAAGCAGAAACAAAAAGAACCCCTTAATCTTCCATTTGGCAGCAAGTGGTAACCTGTACAGCTTATCGTCCTACCGTAAAAATTTGCAGTCTCATGACAGTATTTCTCCGCCCTTTTGGTTACTCAGTGCCTGCCCCTCCTTTTTTTCTGGTTTGTTTGTTTGTTGACCCTGCTTCAATAAATTATTTCCCAAAACAATTACTTTCATTTTTTTAAAGCCTTCAGACTTATCATCTGGTTTATACTTAGTCTTTTGTTATACTTACGGTCGTAGGACTTCATCAGGTGAGGTTCCCATGTGGCATGTTTTGTTAATGGGGTAGACAGGAGTAGAATCAACTTGAAATTTGGAATGAAAATGATAGAGAAAAATTGCCTGACTTTCGTTTTGTTTTGCTTTTGAAAAGGAGAATTGTTCTTATTTTTAGTCTTTGGTCAAATGAGTAGTATATGGATGTTAAAATTGGGTAGATTAGGCAGTAGAGAAGTCAATCGGACTTTATTTTTAAGGGCAGTTTCTCCTTTCTGATGGGAGTAAAGGGAAAGAGTGGTAGGATAAGTTGGATAGAGAGAGGCCGAGAAATGTAGACCTACATATGGGAAGGTCCCCTCTCCTCCTTCATTTCATTGTATAAATTGTCATGGTGGAAATCATTTTAAATTAAATCAATTGAACCAGCCCATGAGCTCTGTATTGCCTTATTATCTGTCGCCTTTTCTTTACCTTAACTTGATTTAGATTGTTGGCTTTAGCTATGTTCACAAGGATCCTTAAACTGTAAAACCTAATGAACTTTTTAATATTCTTATATTCTTAGCCAGCAAATAGGACATTCAGATATGTTTTTACTTTTTTTTCCCCTTTATGGATACAGTGGAGGCTCAGGCCTGCCTGGCTGTTGTGCTTCTTATCCTTTTGGAAAAAGAAATACTCTTTAAATCACATGGTTTGGAGTATTTTATATACAGTGGCCATGCTGAAAGCTCTCTTATTCTGAATTTTTAAGGACATGGAAAACCTAGATGTCTAGAGATGCCCCTTCTGTCTTTCTCCAGATCAAACTGTGTTCAAGACAGTGATGGTGCCTTGCTTTCTGCCTTGGAAAGAGAGTCTACATTGTTCACATTCCCACAGAGGGCAATTTCTAGTTTGTAGCTGCCTGGAAATTTAAATGTTGAAAATATCTGCAGAGCTGCCTTGTTTTTACCCAAAAGGGAGAGACATTTCAGCTTCCTATTCACATGCAAAAGTAATTCCTGGTACTTTCATAACTCATCCAGGAAAATATAGCAGAGAGAGAAATGGCTTCCACCAAGTAACAGATTTATACATGTCACCGTGATTTAATGTTTTTTCTTTATTCTTTGTTTCTATAACCATTTCCCCAGATACTTTACTGGGGCAGTTATGCTTTCTTTACCTGTTATTTCTTTCTCTTGTTTTCTTCCCCTATTCTTCTTTTTGTGGGTGTGTCTCCTCTTTTAATGGTTTTTTTTTTTTTTAAATCTTTATTTTCTGAACTTATCTCCTGGTTCCTCGTTCCCTGCATGCCACTAACTATTTTCATTAGATATTAATTGATTTGTGAATTCAGGCTGAATTGCATCATCAGCAGATGGCGGATCCAGACCTGTTGGAAGAGTCCTCATCCCTCTTGGAGCCAAGTGAGATGGGAAGAGGCACACCTTTAAGACTTGGGTAAGTACCACTTCAGTCCTTCCCTACCCGGTGGGGTCATGTTCAATTTCGCTGTTCAGAAGAGGCTGGTGATTCACTTGCTGGAGGAATGCACTGTCCTCTGAGCCTGTTGAGAGGTGTTTCTAAGTCGGTTTGGATTCAATTCCTAAGTCGTTTTGTCCACCCTCTGCTGGTGGAGTGAGATGAGGAGTAAGACTTTGGTAGCCCTTTTGACATCACGGCACATAGTCTCATGTGTATAGTCGTTGCCTCTTTCCTTTGGCTATTCTTTGTCTTCTTAAAGCCACCTCTCCCATGACGTGGAACAGAGTTGCCAATCTGGCTCTTTTCCCCGCAGCTTCGTGGCTGGTGTGATTAACCGGGAGCGCATCCCTACTTTTGAGCGCATGCTGTGGCGGGTGTGCCGGGGCAATGTGTTCCTGCGACAGGCTGAAATCGAGAACCCCCTGGAGGATCCTGTGACTGTAAGACAAGGAAATTGCATCCCATGGAGTAGTTCTTGTAAAGGGAGCCCAGAGCAGTAACTCAGCATTGGTGCCACCTGATCTGACCCCCCTACAGAGGAGCCCTTAGGTTTATCCTGCTTTGATCTGAGAATTTGAAGGACTGCTTCTTTCCTCTGACTTCTGTCACATGTATACATCTGACGTATACATGGCATATACATATACATTTTCACGCTTTATCTGTATAGATAGTATTTTGATTGGAAATACGTTTTTCTCCAATAGTATTAAACTTTAGCTTTACTTGTTTTTTGTTACTGATCTGGGATCCAAAGAAAATTAGTCTTCTGTGAAAATTAGCTTAAAGCAGGACAACCGGTTTCGAGTTTGGTCATATCCATGTGTGAAAGAGAGAAGGAGAGATTTCTTAAACTGTGATCTTTATAAGGTGATGAAAATTTAGTTGGTAGGGTTTTTTGTCTACTTGTTTGTTGGGAGAAATAGAAACTTGGTTTAAAAATATGTATTGTGTAAGATAGGATGAGTGTTCTTCCTCACCCAGTGCTTTGGAAAGTAGGAACAGCTTAACATCTTGGTATTTGACATAATGGGACAGAGTTTATAACATAAACCTGAGTAAGTATGGTAAGTCCTGATTTGGAGGATTACAAGCAAAGATCACTAAATGTACTGCAAAAATTTTACTTCACTTTTGTATTAGTATTATTTAGAAACCTGGAGATGATTTTTCTGTTATGAATTATCTTATGGATTTCTTAAATTAGTATTCTTTGCTCTACTTAAGAGAGAATGTATTGTGATACTCCTCATATTGGGAGGGTTATGCAGCTAAAAATGATCCGGTTTTATGGCTTTTATTCTCTATACTGAGTAGGAATGTGCTGATACTGAAGTTACAGTGAGTCCCCGTACCCAGAGGAGCAATTTTACAGTCTTACTGAAGGCTGTTCTTGGGTTGTGAAAACATTGTAATCTACAGTCACACCTAATGTGGGACTGTTCTCAGAATTACTCAGCCAAGTTTCCGCTGGGCAAGAAAAAGATGATTTTATCAACAAATCAGAAAATGAGGCCTGGATAGCTATAACAAAGCAGCTGCACAAAGAATGTTCTCTGGTTTATCCCTAGAGAATTTAGGGATTTAAGACTCCTGAGCCTTCCTTAGCTCTTATACATCTTATATTCCTCACTCCTCATCCACTTGTTTTCCCTCTAAAGGTTTGTTCATTTGTTTTCTTATTATAAAAGCAATACATGTTCTATAGGTATATCAGAAAATATAGAAACTAGAGACAATCCTGGTTAACACAGCATATACTTTATTTTTCTGATCTTACTTTTCAATCCTTGCTCCGATTCCAGGTGAAAACTTGGTATTTGGAATGGATTGCCTCCCTGCCTGCTTCATACAGTCAAAATTAGCACAAATCGTGAGATTCTACAACAGCATCAGTAGTTCCCGGTAGTTATTCAGCCCCTTTTATCTGGGAATTTCTAAACATGTGAACAGACAGGAATGACTTCCTTCTCTTTCCTCTTCTCTATATTTTCATCATTCAGGCAATATAAGATTTAAGGTTGAATTGGTAAATAGTGCTAAGAGGAGCAGCATCTTAGCTTCTGTGTCAAGCTGCTGGTTGAGTTTAAAAAGGATTTTGTGAATTAGAGATTACAGGACAAATGTTCTTGTAGCAAAGTTTAAGATGTGGGGCAGGGTTTTGGTTAAAGTGCAGAGTTGCTGTATCATGGAAGGATTATTTAAGAAGTTTTCCTCTAGATTTAGATGTCTGAACTCTTGATTTTTGGTTTTGGGGCCTAGGGCGACTACGTGCACAAGTCTGTGTTTATCATTTTCTTCCAAGGCGATCAATTGAAAAACAGAGTCAAGAAAATCTGTGAAGGGTAAGAGACACCTGCCTCTGCTCAAGAGGACACAGCCATGCCGCTGAATTATTAAATCTTAGAATAAAAAATTGTGAAACACAATCCTTTTTAGTCTACATTGACACAATGACTATATCTTTTAATAATGTTGGGGCTATTTAAAACAATTAGAAATGGCCCAAGTTCATTTTTTAAAAATACTATCAAAACTACAATTTCCTTTCCCTGCGAGAAGTAATTAAGACTCGTGGTTTATAAATGGCCTATTATGGTGGGTCTACACAGCCAGCATAGTGTTACGGACTCTGTGTTCTTAAATTTTTCTGAAATTCTGCCCATAAGATCTTTTTCCATGCCACTTTTTTCTAATAATTTGCTTTACTTTTTTTTGTTTTCAATCTCAAGGGAGTTTAATAGCTACAGAGAATGTGAAAGTAGTTCAAATGTCTGTTTTTAGGTCACTTAATATAAATAATTGTTGTTGATTAGTGTGTCAGCGTAAACTATTCCTGATTAGCATGTCAGTCTGAACTATTCCTGTTTTGGTCATTCGAGTAAGTTAGGATTACTTCTAGAAATGGTTTAAATTGGATGGTTAAGAAACTTCAGTATGCCTCAGTGGAAACAGAACAAACAATGGAAATAATGAGAATGCTGATACATAGTAAAAAATGTAACCAATGGCACAGAACAATTTGTGTAAAAATTTTTAAATGGAAATCTAATTTGCTGTGTAAACTTTCACCTAAAACACAATAAATTATTTTTAAAAGAAAGAAACTTCAATATTCCTCAGGCTGTGTCTGCACATTCCAGGTTCCGAGCCTCACTCTATCCCTGTCCTGAGACGCCACAGGAGAGGAAGGAAATGGCTTCTGGAGTTAATACCCGGATTGATGATCTCCAAATGGTACACATTGGGCTGGAGGGAGTTTGTTTTGTGAAATAAAATAATAGCAGACCATTCTCCTTCCTTGAAACACTAGCAGTTAGTTTATTAGGCATCTGTAGCAGCCCAGGCTACCAAAATAAGAAATGTCCATGAGCAACACGTTCCCCTGGAAGCTGGGGAAAAGTCTCAGGGAATGACTGTTAAAAATAGCGTGAGTCTTCTTCAAATGAGACAGTAATGCTGTGCATCTGAAATTGTTGTTGCCTAGAGTATTCAGTTCCCCTCCATCTCATGAGTCTGAGATATGTTTTATAATGAAAATATTAAGTGTGTTTAGTTAAGAAAGACAATCAGATAATGCGGAATCACATATAAAGTAAGTTCTGCTCTTACACACCAGGTGTGTATCCTTCTGGTCATCTTAGATCTTAACTACACAGTTTAGCCGAAGAGTCCTGCTGTGGATGTTGTACCCAGAAAGAGACTGTGTTCCATCTTTACCAGATTGCAGTGTGTGTAGCATACACGCACGGTGGTTATCACAGGGTTCTAAGGGGGGAGTCATGATTAATACATATGTAGAAGGAAAAGGGTGGTAGGTTGGGACTTTGTTCGCTGTTGAAAGAATGAATGTATGATTGCCGTCCTGAAACATTAATAAACATACTTAATCCCAAAGGCAGTTCCTTCTGGCAGTGGCAACATTTTCAGACTTACGTAAATCTATTTTCTCCCTTCAACCCATATTGTACATGACCCACCCACTTGACCTATTGCTGACTCCTTTAAGTTTTTTAAGATCTCCTGGTGGGTGATAGGCCATGTTAGAACATTTGGGGTTCTAGAGCTGCCTTATCTCCTCTCAGATTTATGGGTGAATTTAAACAGCATGTGATATAGTCAGGATAAATGACAAGAATTTGATATTTAAAAATCTAGCTTTATAAACTGAAACTTTAAAAAGGGATACTAAGGAACAGGACGTGAGGGGAGGGGATGGGGAAAGAGAAAGGCAAATAGAACATTGTTTGCAATTTTATCCAACATCCTTCCTAAAGAAGTTTTAATAGTAATAGTGAAATAGTCAACAACGTGGAGAGAGAGGGTAGCTTTGCTCCTTTATTCTCAGGTGATATAAGCAGTTCTCCTGCGTGCCATGGCTTTTTTTAACCTTTCTGTGGGAATCACCTTCCTCTGCCCAAGGCAGTTTTTCAGGGAGTAGCTACTACTTTGTTCTGTACTGACAGGTGCTTCAGGTGGAGACGTATGCTTAAAATGGGCAAGTATATAGCTTTTTACTCTTCAAAGAGTTAGGCTGTCATGTGGAAATGTGATTGGTGGTTGCTTGTCCAGTTCTTTCTAATTGGAAGGAGGGATCTTAGCCCCTCTTCTGCTGTTGAAACTTAAATAGTTGGCAGTAAACACAGCATGGAATGTAAAATGTCCCTGCCCCTTCCTCAACCCCAGTCTTGATAATATGATTCCTCTGAGGAATATATACTATTACTAGTTTCCAAAGGATCAAAACTGAAACATGTTTTTCCCCAGGAAATCTTAAGAGGGGTAAAGGCATATGTGCCCCCGTGATGACAGTGGTAGGTGGCAGTATAAATCCCCCGAAAGGCCCTGGGTCTTCCTGATCCCAGTGTGTCCTATCACACGTCCCCCAGTATGACCTAGGCAGATGATGATGTTCAGCGCTACCTCTTTCCCACCATTCCCTGATGCTGGCTTAGGTTCAGGATTTGTTGACTTTGTTAGCTCCTGGGCCTGTGATGCTCACTCTTCAAGTCTGAGTTATAGGCTCCCTGTGGAAACTCACTGGCTCTTTAGTTATCCAAGTAAAAGCCAGTGACCTATATTTATTTTAGTATGCCCTCTGAGTTGGTGGTAAGATTAAATATAGAAAGAAAAGCTAAAAACCATTTTGCAGGTTTATCTTCAGCCTGAGGGTAAATGAAAATCAATGTTAGTAACTAGAAATCTAATTCCTTGTGATTTGGCAAAAAAGAAGCCATTCTAGGCAGAAGGAGGTTAAAAAAAACAGATACACAGCAACCCTTCTCAGAAGGCCGTGCCTCTTTGCCATTCATGTCCTGAGACCTAAGACTGGTGTTGGAAGGGTCCCTCCCTTGTTCTTTTCTCTCCCTAAAGGTTCTGAATCAAACCGAGGATCACCGCCAGAGGGTTCTGCAGGCAGCTGCTAAGAACGTCCGGGTCTGGTTCATCAAGGTGCGGAAGATGAAGGCCATCTACCACACTCTGAACCTGTGCAACATAGATGTGACCCAGAAGTGCCTGATTGCGGAGGTGTGGTGCCCTGTCACCGACCTGGACTCCATCCAGTTTGCACTTAGAAGGGGCACGGTGAGTCCCTCACAGCTAGGAGGGCTGCTTGCCCATCAACAGTAACATTAATCGGTTCTGACTTGGTGGCAGTTGCACTTCCGGAGTTCTTTAACTTATTCGCCTGTAGCCTGACGGTACATTTCCTACAAAGCCCTAGAGTATTATCCTTATTTTACAAACGTGGAAACTGTAGTTCAGAAATTAAATGACTTGGTCATATACCCATGATTCTTCAGGATAGCTTATGACCAGAGCATGCATTTCCTAATCCACTCTCTGGACTACTTCAGAATCCGGACAGACCTCTTTAGTAGTTAGAGTGACTGCTCTGTCTAAGGCACTGACCTAGTGGCTGGAAGGGATAGAGAGATGTAAAAAACATGCCCTCAGCTGTGTTATAGCCTGTTAGGAGAGGCTGACACGCACACAAGACGAGACAGTCTGTGCTAAGAGTGGTGTATGTGTGTGGAGGGAGGGGGCTAGCTTCTCCAATGAGGGTGATCAGAAAAGACTTCAAGAAGAAGGTGGCATTTGATCAGGACTTTGAAGAATGGGTAGGATGTTGATCAGCAATGACTAAAAAAAAACGTTTCGGACAAAGGCAGGAAGTCCAGTGCAACAGTGGGTCATTGGGCAAGAGCAGGAAGTATAATGGGTTAGCTGAAAGAGTAGGAGGTAAACCTGGGTCAGGTAGATTTGAACCTAATCGTGAAGGGCTTTTAAATAACAGATCTTACTACGTCGGTTTGAATTTTACTCCATGGGAAGTAGGCATTGAAAGTTATCAGGCAGTTAAGGGACATGACCAAGAAAGAGCTGTGATAGAGTAATCTGTTGATAGTGTCTAGGTCGGATTGGGGAATGGAGAGTCTGTAGGTGGGGGGCAAGTTAGGAGGTGATTGTTGACGTGAAGTAGTAAGTCATAAGGACCCTCAGGGTAGGATCTGATAATGGGGGCAAAAAACCAGTAGATTTGTGAGACATTTTGAAGGCAGAATCAGCAGGTATCCTTGGTTCCTAGCAAGGTGCAGGAGAAAGAATTTAAAATTTTTTTCTGAGGCATCAAAGCTGAGTGGCTGGGGAAATTATTGTTCCATAAATGGAAATAAAAGTTCAGTAAGAGAAGCTTATTGATAGGGGAAAGTTCAGTTTCAGTCACATGGGGGTGCTGAATGGAAATCCACATGGAAATGCCTAGCAGGCAGTGGGACAGGTTCTCAGTAGGGCAGAATGGGAGAAATGGGAGTCATGAGAACGGAAGGGAGCGAGACCTCTGAGAGGGAGACTGTGGAGAGAAAATAAGGAAACTGAAGATAGATCCTTGGGGACCTGGTGGAGAAGGAAGAGGCAGCAGAGAGAGAGAAAAGGAATGGTTAGTGAACCAGACGGAACTCCCAAGGAAAAAAACTTATACTGAAGAAGAGGAAGATAACTAATGTCAGGGGCTTGCACATGGAAGAGAAGACCTTTGGATCTGGCGGTGAGCCCATCCACCTATTGCTGTAGAGTTGGTTCAGACTCATAGTGGCCCTGTAAGACAGAGTAGAACTGCCCCATAGGGTTTCTATGGCTGTAGATCTTTATGGAAGCAGACTGCCACATCTTTCTCCCGCAGAGCAGCTGGTAGGTTTGAACCTCCAACCTTTTTGTTTAGCAACCGAGCGCTTAACCACTTCACCACCTGGGCTCCTTTTGGTGTTGAGCCAGGCACTTTGAATAAACATACTCAGCCAGACTGCAAGGGATTAGGGAGTTAAGAGTGGGCAGTGAACAGACAGCCCCAGACTTACATGTGACTCTGGCCACAATCAGCTCAATCTGGCCCATGCCAGGGAACCAAGAACCTTCTTTCTTACTCCAAAATAAATTACTGACCTACAGAAACCTGAGCTAGATAAATGTTGCTTTGTTTTTGTTGTTGGGTGTTGCGGAGTCGTAGTGATCCCGCGTGACTGGGTGGAGCTGCCTCATGGGATTTTCTAGGCTGTCATCTTTAATTGCTAGGTCTTTCTCCAGTGGAGCAGCCAACTTTCTGATTAGCAGCTGAGCACTAAACCGTTTCGCCCCCAGGGCTTCTTAGGATTATGTGTCATGCAGCAAATGCTAACACAAGTCTCCTATTTTCAGTAAATATCATGGGATATTGTAGTTATTTTTAAACCAGATGTTTAATGACATATATTAACTTTGAGAAACCATAACTTTGTAAACTTTCCTTTAACTTGGTCAAGACTAAAAGATACCACTTTATCTTGAAATATACTCAGCTCCTGTCTTCATAGAGACACTAACTATTTAATAATAACTCAACCATCATGAGATTTTATGCACAATCAAAATTGGATTGAAGGAAAATTCTCATAGGCCAGCTTTAAATATATGGCTGAAAGCAGTAACGGTCGTAAACTACATGCTCTGTTATTCCTTTTTGAAAATTTCAAATATTAGTTTAATTATACTCAGTCTGAAAGTATAACATGATAATTTTTGTTTAATCATATACTGATGCTGACATTGAAAGAAGTGTCATTTGAATTTTTCCAGCCACTTAGTAGGATGATATGACATAGAATGAACTGTATATTTATAAAGTTAGAGTGGTAAAGAATGACATTGTGTATTCAGTGTTCAATTACAGATGTGTAGAGTGACATCAAAACAAATCATCTCTCTGTGTATTATGAAATAGCAGCTATATTTTCCTCAAGCTTGATCGTGTTCAGTTTACATTTGTACTTTGGCAATAAATCACCTTCCTTGGGGGCAGGGGAAAGAGTGCGCGGTGAAGAAGGAGAAACAGAATATACTTTGTTTTCTCTGTAAAAAGACGAGCGAAGGATAATACTTAAAGAAAGGTAGAGAAGGGTGTCTCCAAGGAAGGAGATTCCACCTTTTCTTTGGTTACACATTCTAGAGTTAAATTTTTTTCACAGTAAGGATGTTCTTCCTGAGAATTTAAATCTTTCATTGTAAATTTTATACCTAGTCCTAGTTTCCCCAAAAGCTGGGAAAAATAACCTTCCATTTTATTTTTCAGTTTGTTTTACTGAGATAATTTACATAAAGAAAATGGACATATTTTATGTGTACAGTTCAGTGAGTCTTCATAAATGTGTTTACCTGTGTAACCACTACCACATGAGGATAACCTAATGTTGATACATGTGCTTAATGTTTCCTAGGAACACAGTGGTTCCACTGTGCCTTCCATTTTGAATAGGATGCAGACAAACCAGACTCCCCCAACCTATAACAAAACCAACAAGTTCACATACGGCTTTCAGAACATAGTAGATGCTTATGGAATTGGAACTTACCGAGAGATAAATCCAGGTAAAAAAGCTCAAATCTTTTTTGTCTAGCTTTTGTTTTATTTTTAATTCCTTGCTTTAAATGCTGTCGGACAATTGGCTTAAAACTAAAGATGATGTAAGACCTCAGCGCTAACGTAGTTCCTGTAAAGAGGTGTGCCTGTTTTGACATAGGGACCGAGGTTTGTCACCAGTTGCACTCCCTTAAGAGGTGGGAAATGAGCTCATTGAAATGGATTCTTCCATGTGCCCTCACAGCTGTAAAACATTTGTCCTTTCTCTAGCAAACCATTTGCAATGGCTGCCTTAACAAATGTCTTTTCCAAGACGTCTAATATTTGCAAATGCCTTCTTCGTGGCTTCCAGGTTGGACAGAGAAAATATAGCAGTTATTGTCCATGTTAAGCAGGAGGCAGATTTCTGCTCTGCTTGGAGAGTTAATTATTAAATTAACAGTCTGAGGATTCATTTTCTGCAGGACCTGCCTTGCTCTGGGTTCTGGGGCTTCTCCCACTTCCTGGTAACTTTATCCAGCTGGGAAGAAAGCTGGTCTGCCCCAGGCGCAGCATCCCGGGGATTAGAAAAAGGGAATCAGAGAACAAACCGTGTGGTTGCCAGGGCTAGCTAGAGACAAAGCCTTCATTTCTTGTGTTCTTCTTTGTTTCAAATGTTAGCGGCAGCTCAAGTTCCATCAGAAGTGCTTTGTGAGCTGTGCGGATCCTACCATGACAGTCCACCTGTCTGGCAGCTTGGGAATAAGTCCCTTTATATTGATCTAAGAGAATGGAGAGAGTGTGATATTTGGGGAATTGTCGCAGTTTTCTGTACTTTGTCTTTTTCCTTCTTTGATTTCTTTATAGCTCCATATACCATCATCACTTTCCCTTTCCTATTTGCTGTGATGTTTGGAGACTTTGGCCATGGCATTTTGATGACCCTTTTTGCTGTGTGGATGGTGTTAAGGGAGAGCCGGATCCTCTCCCAGAAGAATGAGAATGAGGTAACGTTTGTTAAATCTGCACTGGGCTGATAATTGCTTAAGCATTCGTTATCAAAATTATCATCTGGAAGTCTTTTACCCATGAATTTATCAAAAGGGAATAGCAAAGCTCTGTTCATCTTAACATTAAAGAGGCCATGTGCTATGAAAGTGAATTTCTGGTTAGCACTATGTTTTGATCTTTACTTCAAGGTCTCTGACCCAGTATGGGGTAAAATGGTGTGAGAAGAAGGGACTAGTGTATTCTAACTAACATTGTCACACATGAGCTGCTGCAAGTACATCCTTATTGACTTCTTCCTTCTGGTTCCCAGATGTTCAGCACTGTGTTCAGTGGCCGATACATTATTCTATTGATGGGTGTGTTCTCCATCTACACTGGCCTTATCTACAATGACTGCTTTTCCAAGTCTCTTAATATCTTTGGGTCATCCTGGAGCGTCCGGCCGATGTTCGTATCTAATTGGACGTAAGTTGCAGAGGAAGCTAAAAGTGAAAGCTTATTCATTTCGTGTTCAGCTCTGATTTTTCAGACAAGTGATAAACTGACACTTCTTTAGGAAGGAGTTGACAGTGTCTCTGTTTCTGGAGAATTCAGAGTCTCCTTTATTTATGCTCCAACTTGTGAAGTGCTTTGTGATTTGATCAGCAGTGTCAAGGAACTGAGACTATGATTTAAGCACTCTTTTTGTAAACGAAAAGCAGATTCCCAGAGTTTCCTACTTGGTTATGTACGTGTGTTTAGTATTGCTTTTTGTCACCTCTGATTGGTTCTCATTCTCAGCTGCTAGTCTCTCCTCTTTCACTGAAGAGACAAGATAGCTGTAGTAGTTTCTTTTGGTGTCAGTTTCTGGATCCCAGTAGCTTCCCTTTCTTAATAAAAAATAAATCTGACTTTTTTCCTAACGTGGTAGGGAGGAGACGCTTCGGGGGAACCCTGTTCTCCAGTTGGACCCAGCCGTCCCTGGAGTTTTTGGTGGACCATACCCTTTTGGCATCGATCCGGTAGGAGCGCTTCTCTCCTACATCTCTAACCCCAAATTTGTTAACTCTAACCCTGAAGTGAGTGAATTAAAGTGCAGATAAATAGTTATTTGGTTTTAGGTTGACGTGTTTTTGGAAAACCTTGGTAGATTTGTCCAGAATACATCAAAGCCATAAGAGACCCAGGTGCCTTGGGGAGCCAGACATTTCTTCCTGCACTGCTTATTTCTGAGATGATAATAATATTGACCTTGGGAAGATTTATTTTCAAGACTCCTTCCAAGTTTATAATTTATTTCTACTTAGTTTGGATTTTATTTTTAGCCAGATGTTTTAATAAAGCAGAAATAACTTTTTCCTATGAATATCAGATTTCCAGTCTTATCTTTACATATTTATAAGTACTTATCTCAGAATATAATTTTTTTTCAAATACTTAGGCAAATAAGGTATGATCAAATCTTTTACATTATGTGCTAAAAAAGGGAAAATTTTAAAATAAGCATTAGACAGTAGGGATCATAAAAATCCAAAGGAAAACCAGATCACTGTGGGCTGGAAAGATTAAGATTTCTTATAGAAAGTGGGAATTAAACTGGCCTTTAGAATTTTTTTTTTAGATTGTTACAGTTGATGGGAAGTGTGTACAAAAACATAGAGATGGGAATGTACAAAGTTAATTATTTTAATTATTATAGTAGCTAACATTTCTAAAATGCTTACATAGAGCCAGGCACTGTGCTGAGCCCTTGGCATATTTGATTTAACCCTCAAACAATTCTATCACAGAGATAAGAAAACTGAGTCTTGGAGAGTTTTAATAACATTTGACATGTTCATTTAACAGTGTTTATTAAATCCGTATTGTCCTTAACGCCTGCTGGGGAAAACAGTTTTAAGACATGGCTCCTACCCCCAAGTAGCTTGAAGTTTGATCATAATTGCCTTACATTTATATAAGTTACAACATTTTTTTTTAAACACTTCTCAATTTGATACCTCCAGGGTAGTTGTTGAGTTTGAGGTGTCTATGGGACATGTGGGTATAAATGTCCATCAGGCAGTGGAGTTGCAGAACTGAATTTCAGGCGAGACTGGGCCTGGAGAGAACCAGTCACAAGTTGTCAGGTCACCTAGGATGAGTTCTTCATGGAGAGGCCAGTTCAGAAAGAAAAGATACTTGGCTAGGTTGTGGAGGATCTGGCTTATCAGGCTACGGAGTTTGCACTTTAGCCTAGAGATGACAGTGGGACTTCAAGGGCGGTTTTGGCCCAGGGAAGTGTCTGGGTCAGAGGCATAATTTAGGAAAATTAATATCTGGTGGCCAAGTAGAGGAAGAGAGAGCTGTTAGGAAAATATCACAGGCGTGCAGGCCTTAGGTGACAAGAGCTTAAGGCAATTGATACTTAAAAATAGATGAACGACAGCACCACCAGCTGCAATCAGCAAAACACAGGCTATGGGGAAATCTGCAGGGTAAATGAGCAACCCAATTTCTTCAAATATTTTCTAAGGAACAAAAAAGTAGAGATGGAAGAGGACTCTGTAGATTAGAGACTAAGAGTTATATCAACATTCACGACATATGGACCTTATTTGAATCCTCATTCAAATAAATAAATAATTTTTTTTAAATTTTAGAGACAATCGGAATTTTAAATACTGATTATATTCATGATGTTAAAGAATCATTGTTAATACTTTTGGGTATGTGATAACAGTATTGAATCATGTTTTTAAAATGAGCCCTTACCTTTTAGAGATCCATACTGAAATATTTACAGGTAAAATTATATCTGGACTTTGCTTCAGAATAATATGGAGGTGGGAAGTGGATGGGGGTATGATGAAACAAAATTGGCTGAGTTGGTAAGTTGATAGTAATTGTTGACACTGGATGATGGGTACATGAGAGTTTGTTATACTGTTCTCCCCTTATGAAGTTTATGTTTGGCGTTTTCGATAATAAAAAAAATCAACTACTTTTTACATAGATGAATAACTTTTTTCTCCTTGAGACCTCTTTGCAATAGCTTTTTGTTTTCTTGTGTTGTGGCAGATTTGGAACATTGCTACCAATAAACTGACCTTCCTCAATTCCTTCAAGATGAAGATGTCTGTTATCCTTGGTATTTTCCATATGATGTTTGGAGTCACCCTGAGCCTTTTCAACCATACGTGAGTTGCTCTGTTTCTGTCATTGGAATACTTTGTGTATATAATGCTTTTGACTAAAGAACATCTTTGGGGAGTGATTACTAGTTCCAAACCCTATTTCACATTGTAGAATTACTTTTATAAAAACTTGTCTTCTTCAGTGAGGCTTAATATTAGCCTCTTAATAATTTACATTTGCAGGAAAGATCTTTGAAAAAATTTTGAGCAGTTTTCATAAAAATGAGCCAGTTATTTTTATTCTTTGACATGTAATTTACATAAAATTATGAACTGTATGTAAGAATGTACTAGACTTTCCAGTCTCTTTCTCCTGGTCGAGGGTGGTACAGGGATGGTTCAGGGTCCCAGAACTTGGCAGTGATAGTTAATCCGACAGTATCTGTCGCCTCCAGTGCCTATGGCTGCTCCTTCTTAAAGGGATGAAGACAGAATTGGGGGAGCATTGGGTAGAAGAATTGAGCAAGTATGCCTTTCAGTGTAGGGGTGGTCCTGCATCTGTTCATGCTTAACATTTTTTTTTTTTCCTGTCTCTCTTTTAGCTATTTCAGGAAGCCCCTGAATATCTACTTTGGCTTTATTCCTGAAATAATCTTCATGACCTCCTTGTTTGGCTACTTGGTTATCCTCATTTTTTACAAGTGGACAGCCTATGATGCTCACACCTCTGAGAAGGCACCAAGCCTCCTGATCCATTTCATAAACATGTTCCTCTTTTCCTACTCGGACACTGGCAATGCAGTGCTGTACTCTGGACAGGTGTGTCAACCCAGAGGTGGGCTGTCTTAATTAGGTGGTTACCCTAGGTCCAAAAGCCACATGTTTCCCTGACCCTGAAAAAGCTGAGAAAAAACCCTTTCTCTAGTGTTTGATTTTCAGCCCTTGCATTCCAGATCTAAACTCAGCCCATCCTCCTTAGCCTGGGAAGGTCCTCTATAATTTCAGTATCCCAGAAGGGTAAAAATTATAACTCCCATCCTATAGGTCAGTCAGTTCCTGGGTATTGCCACAACTTATTTTGAGAAACTAGATAATGTTATTCGTAGGTTAATAAGAAAAAACTACCTGTTTTGGGGGAAATTTGTGCTGGAGTTGGAAACTGTGTATTTGATTAATGGACTTTTATGTGATGTGTCTTGTCCCGCTTTACAGAAGGGAATTCAGTGTTTCCTGGTCGTGGTTGCACTACTGTGTGTACCTTGGATGCTGCTATTTAAACCACTGGTCCTTCGCCATCAGTATTTGAGAAGGAAGCATTTGGTGGGTGTATTTCTGTTGCTGAAAGCTACTAAGCACTTTTTTTTTTTAAGATCAAGGCAATTAAGTTGATCTCCGCATTGGAGGTACTTAAGTGTACATAAGTCTATATACTCTTACACTCTTAAAATGTATGCAGTGCATACCCGAGTATGAGCACTGGTCCTGTTGAAGTCGGAGAAACATGTATTTGCTGCACAGACATCTGGATTCAGCTCTGAGTAGCTAGGGTAGAGAGAACAAGTCACAAGTTTTGACCTTTCCTGGGTGTCGTGCTATGCTCAGCAAAACCCAGGCCCAGGCCTGTCTAGTTGCAGCATCAGCCAAAGCAGGGCTACAGGAGCTGCAGACGGGCGAACTCACTCATGTGGTTTGCCTGGGCAACCACAGGGCTGACGCTTAAACATTTTCTTTGAAAATGAGACTGTGATACTCTCACCAACCAAAAGATCGAGGAAAAAGTCTTGGTTTAAAGCACATTGGTTTGTTTGTTTTTTTACTTTTTCAAAAGTAGCATACATACATGTGTTTACTTTATGTGTGCATATGACTTCTCCCCACACATACAAAGTTAAAAGTCGCCAAATGTTCAGTGTTGTGTGTGGTTTCTGGCTATCCAATAATGCTTACTTATTACACTGCCTGGGAAAACCCAAAAGATCTTGTTGCATGACTCTCACACAGCTGTTAGATTATTACCCGTTGGACAGCGGCTGAGTTACAAGACCCTCCTTCTCCCTTTTCTGACCATCTTCATCCTTCCATGTACCCTCCATTCGTCTCCCCCCTTCACTCCCTCCCTCTTTTGTTTTCTTCTCCCTTCCTCTTTTCTTCCATTTACTATCAGGAAGGGCAAGCTGTGGAGGCCCCAGTCAGCCCAACCCCGAGCCAGCAGGGACTAGAGGCAGCAGCGGCTGCAACAGTGAGTGAAATTCCAACCAACAAATCATCACATTATGTTTAAAGAGGTGGCAAACAGTGCAGCAGCATTCTTTTTAACTATATGGGAGCACGGGGCACGTGTGCTCTTGGGAAGTATGCCCTTGTTACTCATTGAGACGATGACAGAAGAGATTTCCACCTCTTAAGAATAGATTCAGATACCATCTTTACATTGGTCTACTAAGTTTCTGTTCAAATATGTAAGTACAGTCATGTCCATGAAAACAAAGCGGCTGTTGTATCCTCTCTGAGTCCCATTATCTTAATCCAAGATGGCAGCTCTTGGACCCGTCCACTTCATGTCTATATTTGTGACCATGTATTGGATGATTCTTCAGCATAGAAGTGAGAACATCTCTGTGATTTTTGCATTGGTTTCCCTGCACTTTAAAGTTCTACTTCAGATTGATGCTTTGACATTTGGTCCTTTTTAGCAATGACTTACCCTCTTTCTAGTGGAAGCTTAGTCATGTCAACTATTTTGTGAGAGTCTTGGAAGCCCTCGTGTCCTCAGCTGTTCCAAGGAGACCTCCACTCTCCCGTGTGTCTCGTTGTGTATACTGCACATCTGGTGTAAACAACCAAAGCATCTTCTGTCTTGCTCTTTCCCTCTTTCACTACTACCTCATGGCTCAAGTAACAACACTTTGTATGTTAAGCTTTTGAAAATTTGTCCTTAAAAAAAATCTCTTAACTGAAACCTTATCTTGTGCTAATTTCCATATTAGCCCAGTATATTCTAGGTAATAAATCTGTAAAATTTTTTAAATCTCAGCCGTAATGATTACTTATATACTTCTGTATTCTAGCAGTATCGTGCTCTTTTAAAGAAAATGAAATATTTAAATGGATAAACATCTCTTTCATTAGGTGTTTCTGATCATTTTAAACTTGGAAAACTACTTGCCATCATCCTTCTAGAACTAGTCTAAAAGGGCTAATATTTTGGGTCAGAAGATATTTTAATATTGCTGCTTAAAATTATTTTTAAGTAGGGACTTACTCTCCTTCCCTATGAGGGAAAAAAAGGGCCCATAAGGGACTTACTACCCATTCACTGATGTTCTTTCCAAGTACTCTTCTTCCTGCTATCCCAAGTGTGTATAAGATGTGCTTCTAAGAAGATGTGGATGCCTTTAAATCTGGCATCCTCTTCTGTGATAATCTCCAAGTTGAAAGTCCCCAGGCTGTAAGCCTGCACCTTCACAGGGTCTCCTTAGCCCACATCTCTTTCTGGAGAGCAGCCTGAAGGCATAAGGATGGTCATTGCACAACAAGGGCACTGGATTCTCCTCCGCAAGGGGCTGAAGATTTGAACACGGATATGCTTTTGTTCTGTTCTGTGTCCTCTTGGTTGTCTGTAAGCAGTGTATCAAAGTTTAATTTTTTTTTTTTTTTTTAAATCTGCTGGTTGTGTGTCTGTCATCCTCCTTCCTGTACTTCCCGTTCCCTGTGTTCAGAACAGACACTTGTTAATGTCAGGCTGGGAGGTTTCACCTGTCTGCCCCTCACGTTATCTGCTGGTTGGGGAATGCTTTGGAAATGGCTTTCTGCTATAGGAGCCTTGAGGCGTGAGCCTGCCTCCTCTACCCTATGGCCCAGCCCAGGGTGCACTGGAGTCCCCTCCTGTCACCAGCACCACTTAGCTGCATTTGCAGTCTGCATCTTTTCAGGGTTGTCAGATGTAATATGTGCATGACCTGCAGATGTCCGGGGCTTCAGTGGTTCTCAAATCCAACCACACATCAGAATCACTTTGTGAACTTTTTTTTTCCGTTTAGCATGTTGAAACAGATAAGTGGAAGAAGAAATAAAAATAACACATAATTCTGTGAGTGACAGTCCCTTCCTGACATTAAAAAAAAAAGCAAAGGTGTACTTGGTTAAAGAATGCAAATAGTACTAATTGAAAAGTAAAAGCCTCCCTGTGCTCACCACGGTTCTTTTCCTCAAGAGTGTTATTAGCAGATGTTTTGTTTTTAACTTCCACAATATTTTCTGCACATACCAGCATATATCTGTTGGTCATCTACTGATATAAATAGGTATTTATGTGTATATATGTATATGTGTGTGCACACAAGCACACACACATATATATAAAAAAAATTAGAAATTGTGTTTTAAACTGTAGTGGTCTTCTGCCCCTTGATTTATTAGTTTTTAAAATTTAGTATATCTTGAAGATTTTTTCATTCTGATACATGTAAAGCTACCTTGTTCTTTTTTATGGCTGCATAATATTCCATAGAACATTCTGGCGAATGTACCAAAATTATGTAATCACTCTCTTGTTGATTAATGTGTTGGTTGTTCCCAGTTCTTTGCTGTTACACACAGTGATGCAGGGGACATCCTTGTCCACGTCTCCCTATAAAGTTTTGCAAGTATAATATTCTTGGCAGGGGGATTGCTGAGCCAAGGGATGCATGCATTTTAAATTCTGATAGACCCTCCCCAGTGATTATACAGTTTATACCTGGGGAAATATTTTTTAAAATATAGGTTTCCTGGGCCCCACCCCAGACCTACTAAATTTACAGTTTCTAGCAGTGGTATTTGAGAATCTCTAAAACACAGCTTTCAAGGTGATTCTGATGTGCCCAGTTCTCTGACAGCATTTGAGAACCACTGTAGAAGAAGTGGGACAATTTGCCCAGCTGTGACGTCTGAGCTGTTTGGTAAGCTCTGGTAAATGGTGCACACCAAAAGGTGACGCTGAGAACGGGCACCTCAGGGAAGCTGACCAAACCTGCTCGCACATTGTTTGTGGGAAGGCTGTTTTGCAGGAGAGCATTCCTTGAGCTCTTGCCTTGTTTGGCTCCCTGGACAGAAACTGTATGAAGTGGTTCTAAGGGCTGTGTCTTAAGCTCTTTTCACTCTGTGGCAGGTTGGCTCTAATTGGTGCCTGTCACACTTAACCCCAAGTTTACCTGTTTTTTGCGCCCAAAGAGTCCTTTTGCCTCAGTAAATCCAAGCTTTTCCAAATCAAGTTGACTTTAAAGTTCTGCTTATGGAGACCCTAATGAAGACTACCTGTGCAGTGAAAAGGAGCAAACACTCAACTCGGGGTCTGCCCACATGCCTCTGAGAGTTGTTTTAACATTCCAGAATCTTCCATTTAAAGAAAGGAGCCTCTTTTTTTTTTTTTTAGTATTCCTCTAGCCGAAAGCTAACATACATTGAGCTTCATTTCCTCCCTTGACCAGTGAAGTCCTTTGTTCCCTGGGCAGAAACCCATTGTATTTCTGGGAGAGGTTGCTGGAACTCTTGGGCTCCTGTTGAAAGCTTATCAGACCAGGGTAGAATCACCATGCCATTTGGCTCACTTCCCTCTTGGAAAGTCTAATCTTTAGTTCCGGAAAGACTTGGGCTGGTGCAAGCTCTACAGATAGAGCTGCATTTACGAGAGTGTGTTTGTATTGAGCTTTTCGTTCAAGCAGGATTCTCAGTTAGCGTTAACTGAGGCGAGGCTGGTGTCTCTGTGCAGCAAGCAGAACTGCATATTTCCTCTGAAGCAGGAGGAGGTGGTAAACATAGGTTGGGGCTGCGGCTAGGGCGGTGGTTGTTGGGGTGGGAACAGTGATTGGTTTTTACTTAGCTGTTTTGATGAGTGGGTTTTGTTGCTGTTGTTAGAATTTATGCTTTTCTGAGGTTTGTATGTACTAACCATCGCCCTTCCCCACTTCACAGAATGTCACATTAAAGCCCAGGCAAATTCTGCTCTTTCTGTTCATCTGTGTAGGGAACTCTCAACTTTGGTGGGATCAGGGTGGGCAACGGACCGACAGAGGAGGATGCTGAGATTATTCAGCATGACCAGCTCTCCACCCATTCAGAGGACACGGAAGAGGTAAGATCCAGTGGTGTGGGCCTTCTCTCCTTCCACCTCGGCCAGCCCTAGTCTTGAATACCTCAGAGGCCTCACTCCAGTCTTCTCCTTGAAAAATAAAAACTCTAATACTAGTAATCAGCCTGCCTCTGGACCTCTTGGGGCACCACAGCTTTTTCCAGTGGGCCACTGCTCTAAACTCCAGGGCTGCCCGCAGAACCCACAGCAGTTTTGTTCGGTTTTTCTGTTGTTGCTTCTTAAATTCCGTGTTACATGCAGTACTCTGCATGCAGATCTCAATGACTAGCTCTACCCAGGACCCAGGCAGCATAGGCCCCAGCGTCCCAGTTCCTATTACCATAAACAGACCATTTATGAGAGCTGCTTCATCCCTTTTCCCTTTCAAGAATCGTTCTAATTACATGACTGTAATCCCTGGTACTTTTTTGAAGTCCTATCCCGTTGATTTGCTCTTGTTGCAGATATGTTACTTTAGTGTTTTTTAAAAAAAATAAGTTATTTGCCTACTTTTTACAGGGAGAGTGAAAAACAGTAAGGCCAGGCTAGACTTTTCTTAATATACCACCTCCAAGCTCAGTTTTTTAAAATCCAGTCTCCTTGCCTGACCACAAGCAGCACAAAACCTCTGAACAAAACTTTTGAATCTCATCCATTTATGATGTTCTTTTTAAAGCAAATAGGAGTTGAGACCCAGGTGACTGGACGTTTCAGTCCATCTGACCACTTTCACTACATAGATGACTTTTTAACAAAGAAATTGCAAGGGTCGGGGGCCTTTTACAAGTATGTATCTTAATGCTTTAAATCCCTGCTGATTTCGCTTTCCATGTATGCTGAGGAGTTCTTCCTCCAACATGTTAACCCCATGTAGCATTAACAGTCCTTCCCAAGAAGCAATAATAGCCTTGTGCTCATGACTTGTAATTTTGTGTGTGGTGTGGCTTCCCACTAAGTGTAAATTTATGTTTTCAAGCCTACCGAGGACGAAGTGGTAAGATGAAAGCCGGCTCTGCCGTCATGTTTATCTGGGCTTCTCTTCCCATCCTTGTGATCACTCTGCTGACCCTGTTGCACCCTGGGGCCCTACATGACACTGTGCATCCTGCATCTCACTGGCCACTTGTAACCAGTGTGTGAACCTGTGCTCTGAAAAAGCTTATCTCCATTAACTGCATCTCATGTCGGTCACCTCTGTCCTTGTGTCATTGACTCTGCTGATCTAGTACCTCTGAGAATGGCTTTGAAAGGAGCTACAAGTAATGTCTGCATTGGCATTCTTGAAGTGACTCCCTTTGGGGGTTAAGTCCTATTGGCTTTGGCCATCCTCTCCTGTGATGTTGTGGTTGCTCTGCCACTGGGAGTAGCTGTGTTTCCTCCTGCTCCTCTGAGTGTTTATGAGCAAAGCTCACCCTTCCTCCCTGTCTGAGATGCAGCCAGTCTCTTCCTGCTGCCCTCATCAGCTTGATGCTTGGACCCTTGCTCGAAGTCAGCTGTACCTCCATGTGGCCTAGGCATGGGAGGTAGACAGCTTTCAAAAGGAGGCTTTACCTCTCAGATACACCCCAGAAAAATCAATCCATCTGCATAACAGGAACTCATATTATATACACTAGCCACACAGAGAGAGTATAGCAGAGAGAGGAAAAAAAGTTGGCTAAAAATTCAAGAGGCCACATCTGGAGTAGATGACCTTCTAGCCTAGCAATAATTCATTTAGCAGTACACAGGTTTTGGATTTGGGTTTTTTAAGGCCTTGCTGCACTGTTTACATCTTCCCCCAAAATTTCTCTAAAATACCTAGACCCAAGAACTGTACCTTTACCCTCCTGGCTCTTCTGGTCTAAGGGGGCAGTAGGATGGGAATGGGAAAACCTTTCTGTTCTGTGTGAAAACAGGGCTGGAGAGGCTCCTCTATTAGTGCCGAGGAGGCCCTGTGTTCCTCTGGGTCAGTCACCTGTGCACAGTCGCTGGCTGAGCTGCCTGGAGGGGCTGATGGGAGTGTCCTCATGTGAGTGAGGAGCCCAGCCCCCTCCCAGTAACACCACCTCCACCATGCTGCTTTGTAACTGTCTTTCTAGTGGAGCACCCAATGCCATGGTCATGGTCCGAACGGGGTTGTTGTGTACCAACGTCCTCATTTGTAGCCACGTCCCAGGGAGTTTGGACATGTAAGCAAGATGTACTGCAATTCAGTCTGCCCAGTCTCTGGGGGTTCAGCTTCCCTTGGCTTCCTAAGTAGTCATAACATTTTATCTTTTTCAGGCACACACAGTCTAGTTCTCTGCAGCCAAATTTAGATAACTGTGGCAGCTATCTAAAGATTTCAGACAAAACAGGTTTTTTAAAAAGTCCAGCCTGTTTCTTCTAGAACTTCCCAATTTTCCCCTGGCTGTGAAAACCTGTTTGCCTCGTGCAGGATGTTGGTCCAGCCCAGTGGAAGCAGCAGTCCCTCTATGGGGGGCACTCAGGCCAACTGCACACCAGGCCAGTAGATTGTCTGGGAAATCTTTGCAGGTTACAGCCACTCAGCAAAGATCAGCAGCACCTCTCCCTCCCATCAGTTTCTTCTCTCCAGGTGCGTTCATCTCATCCATATATTCACTCATCTCACCGTCCATTCATTCACTCCACCCACCCATCCTTTCACTCATCCACCCTCCATGTGCCAAGCACTATGTTTGCTGCTGCAGAAACTGAGGGAAAAAAAAAGTCCTCCCCTTCAAGGAACTCCCAGACAAATTGAGGAGACAGCCTGGTGATAGGTGCTGGGCTAGAGGTGTGCCCAGGATGCTGTGGGAGCACAGAGGAGGGCACCTGACGAACCCTGGGGTGGGCTGGTGAAGAGGAGACCAGAAAAGGACTCCCTCCCTAAGGAAGGATGTTCCCTAGGGTTAGTCTGGTCAAGCAAGAGTCTGTGGAGGGGGAAGGGGAGACTGACCCACTGGTATGTATACTTACTGTAAAGGCACAGAGGCCTGCGGGCCCATCACATTTGGGGGATAAACAAGTATTCAGCTTCGCTGGAGCAGAGTCAGGAGTTGGGGGATGGTGAGAGGTGAGACTAGAGGTTGGCATATGTCAGCAATAGCAGGGTGTTTGAGCTGCAAGGAGCCTTCAGAAGGCGGTGAAGCTGGAAGTGACCCAGCCACACGTACATTGCCGAAATACTCCTAGTGGTATGTTGGATTGGGGAAGGGGCACAGTCTCAAGACTTGGGAACCAGTTAGTCTGATACGATTGAGCAAAGAATTGGGGAGCCTGAAGTGAATGATGTAAGGCATTTGTAGGGGGAGTTGCAAAGGATGGGACCAGCGTGAGGTATTAAGGAGGTAGAAGCTAGAGGTTCTAGTGCCTTAATGGGTTTAGGGGCTGAGAGTGTGTGAAGATTCAAGATTGACTTCCAGGCTTGGGTACCGGGGGGCAGTGGTACTGCCCCTTTATTAGATGTGGGACATGGAGTAGAAGTAGGTCTTGGTGGGGTCAGAGGAGAGCAATCAGCTAGGTTAGTTGGGGTGGTGGTGAGTTTGAAGTGCCTGTGGTATGCCCAGGAGGGGATGTAGCACAGCCAGTTGGAAATGAGCAACATGGAGTGGGCGGGGACATGTTCATTTCAGAGTCACTCCTGGTGGTGGCCATTGAAACCCTGAGTGGCGATTCCACAGGAAAGATGTAAGGGCTGAGGCTGGAGCTCCAGGGAACACCAGCATTTAAGGAAGACAAACCATGACAGACACTGAAAGGAATGTCCAGAGAGTCAGGAGGAAAACCAAGGGGAGTCAAGCATCTCAAGAGGAAGGAAGAGGCAGTATTGACAGATAACTGCTGAGGCTCAGTCAGGACTGTAGAGTGTCTGTTAGTTAATGACTGGGAGGTAAGGGTGATCTTGCTTAGATGGGCTGGTTTGTGGAGCAGAGAGGGTAGAAGCCAGGGCACAGGAGGGTGAGGAGTGGCTGGGCAGTGAGGAAGCCAAGGTATAAAGTGTAGACAAAGAGTCCACAGAGACTCAAGGTCAGAGTCATAGCTGCCATAGATTGGGCACGTACTGAGTGGCAGACCCCTTCTCCATGCGTGGCTGGATTTCTCATTTAATTCTCACCTCTGAGGCAGGTACCGTTATTTTCTCCATTGTGTAGATGAGAAAACTTGCCCAGGGTTACAAAGGTGAAGTTGGGAATGAAGGAGAGGAGAAAGTGAAGGTTGTGCCTCCAAGGGAAGCTTCCTCACTCCTTTCCTTTCCTTGTTTTAATAGGAGAAACTTGAGGTGGAGTAAAATGCTGAAAGGGTCTGGCCGAGTGGCCACTGTTTTTGGTGAGCTCATCACAGTAAAGGCCTCACTCCTTGGAGCTGGGAACTTTTCCTTCCTCTGAGTAGGGGCTTTAGGGGGACAGCCAGCAGTGGTGGGAAAGACTCTTAACAGCACTGAGGTTTGTCAGTGTAACTAGGAGGTTTGAAGAGTCTATTCCAGGAAAAAAGCCAGAAATACGCTGTGTGTGGATAGTCAGAGGTGAGGGGAAATGAGGCGTTGACCCAGAGATGGTGTATTGGAGCCGGCACCTTTCCCCCCTGGCCACACCCCTACTGCCTGCACTGTCCTGGCCCCAGCAGCCCAGCCCCTTTCTCAAGTCCTGCCTGACTGAATTTCCCAAGGCATTGTGGGTAGCCTTTGAGAGTCATGTGAGTCTTAAAAGAAACTGTGGTGGAAGATAAACTCTGCCCTTGGCCCTGTGAGGCTCTGACTGAGAAGAAGCGTTCAGGTGGATAGGGAGGCCGGCCGTGCCTGCCCTGTGTGCACATGCTTCTGGGATTCTGGTCTAGGCACTGTGGGCAGGGAGCCTGGAGGAGTAGAACCACCAGCTGTTCTTCAGTGGGTGGTTGACTGCTCCACCTAGGATCGTGAGACCGCAGGAAAAGCACTTGGTGCTTCTGTAGCCGCCGAGTTGCTTTCCATTCAGGCTAGTATTCACCCCTAACTGTGCTTGGAGCAGTCTTAAAAGTGAACTCCTGAGAGCTTGTACCTGCCCCACCCCTTTTCTCTGGAAATAATTCTTGATGTTGAAAGGAAAACTGGGAATAAAGGGAGGGTGAGGAAAACAAAATCAGGAGATGTTCTGTTTGACCTTCATGAAATACCCATGGAGGAATTTGTGAAACTTTTGCAAAAATTTCCCTGTTCACTCTTTTCAGAAGTCACAAAGAAAAAGGAGGTAATCTTGCTCCCAAAAGGTTGTAAAAATAATAAGTGGCCATAGAGGTTTAGCATTTCTCCAGGCGCTTTCTAACCTGATGTCTGTCTCCTGGGGCACAGTCTGGGGTCAGTCCCTTCCCACTTTTATGGATTTTTCAGAGCAGGGGTGCTTCCTCACTGGCACCCATAAGGTGGAAATCAGCTAGAGCAGGGTCCACCAGCAAGTCCTTGTGGTACCAGGTCCAGACGGTCATTTTCTCTACTGAGTGCTCTACCTCGACAGACACTGTGCTCAAGCTCACAGCCTAACAGAGAGAAAAAAACAAACGTGCTGAGAAAGTCTAATCAAGATATAGTTTGTTAAAATTTAGTGTACTGAGGGAAGTGGGGGTGTCCAAGCTGGCGGCTTAGCCAGGCAGGATTCTGAGGAAGGCTGAAATCACCTAAGTTCTACAGTGAGTGTTGAGTTCAGCACTGGTGCCCCTGGCCTCTCCAGGGCGAGGCACCAGCTGGCAGAAGGGCACTCCCCTGCCTTTGCTCAGGCAGCTGTTAGTGGCAGTGCTCAGGCCCAGGCTCAACGTGCCGAGGCTTCTGGCACATTCCCCTCCTCGCCTCTTATCTTGTCTCTGATTTCCTCCCTTGACAGTTTGACTTTGGGGATACCATGGTCCACCAGGCCATCCACACCATTGAGTACTGCCTCGGCTGCATCTCCAACACTGCCTCCTACCTGCGACTCTGGGCCCTCAGCCTCGCTCACGCACGTGAGTATAGTTCTCCCAGACAGAGAACTATGGGCTTCCCCTTCTCGGGGTACTCTCAGGTGGGGGTTTAAATAGAGTGGAATTATATAAAGGTTCTGGAATTCATCAGGCTCCTGATCGAGGAAGCACGATGTCTCAGATGAGGGGTCAGCACTTTGCCAGGTCAGGTACGTGTAGTGGTCCCATTAAGGCTGCAGGTAACCCTGCAGTGGAGGCATGGCAGAGCAAAACACAAGGCCCACAGCTGCTGCTTGCCAAGCTGAACTGATAATTTTGTCTCTCCTCGTTCCCCAGAGCTGTCTGAGGTGCTTTGGACCATGGTGATCCACATCGGCCTGAGCGTGAAGAGCTTGGCAGGAGGCTTGGCACTGTTCTTTATCTTCGCCGCCTTTGCCACCCTGACTGTGGCCATCCTCCTGATCATGGAGGGCCTTTCGGCCTTCCTGCATGCACTGCGGTTACACTGGTGAGCAGTGGGGGCAGTAGTGGGGGGGTGTCCTTAGCTACACTGAGAGGATGGCTGCTCTCCTATATAGGATCCCAGTGTCTTCACTGGGAAGGGATGGGTATCCAGCCAGGCAGGAAGTGCCTGCTGTCTCATCACTGCACCCTAGGGCCCTCTTAGTAGTGAACATCAGAAAAGGCCCACAGAAAGGCACAGCTCCCTTTGGAAGTGAGCTCATCTTCTCACAGCCTCCAGGGAGAGGTCTCTGGCGGATGGTGTTGGGTTACCTCTCCCTGCCTTGAGAATTCTCAGGGCTCTTAATTGTGGCTTAAAAGAGCTGCTGAGGTTTGGGCTTTTTCATTTATTTGGGGGTTTGTTTTTGTTTTTCCTTTTTGCTCTGGCATGTAATTTTCTCCTGTCTTCAGAGTAATGAAAGCAGCTCTGAAAATAGATTCTAAGTCCATAGAAGTGCTAGAGCACACTGCACCCCAGCTCTGCCCCCTTTGTTCTGTCTTGTACCAGTGGTCTTTTGGCAAGGACCCCTGGCAGCTCTGTTGTGTGGTGGGGGAATTCCTGGTTCCGTAGCTTGTAGCTCAGTGCACTAAAGTAGCTTCTGCAGAAGGGCAGGTAGGTTTTGTGTTTTGTGTGTGTGTTGTATTTAACATAGTTTGTAGCTCTTAAAAGGAGCCCTGGTGGCACAGTGGTTAAGCACTTGGCTGCTAACCTTAGTGGTTTGAACCCACCAGTTACTCTGCAGGAGAAAGATGTGGCAGTCTGCTTCTGCTTCCAAAAAGGCTTACAGCCTTGGAAACCCTATGGGGCAGTTCTACTCTGTCCCGTAGGGTTGCTATGAGTCAGAATTGACTTGACGGCAGGAGGTTTTTGGGTAGCTCTTAATGGCTCTGTATAGAGACAGCCCAGTCCCAGGGGGTGAGAGAACTGGGTGACTCTGTGACCTCAAACTAGGGCTGCCAGATTTAACAAATAAAAATATAGGACACCCAGTTAAATTTTAATTTCAGATAAACAACGAATACTTTTTCAAGTATAAATATGTCGCAAACGTTGCATGGGACAGACTTAACTAAAAGCCAGGCCACCTGTATTTTATCTGGCACTCCTACCTCAAACAGGTCACTCTTAGGTCTCCATTTTCTCCTCTGTGTTGTGAGTCTTCCTCTTTTTTGGGGTCTCTGGAAGCTCTGGACACTCTTTCTAGAGAAACACACACACTCTTGCAGGCTTGGGAGATGGTAAACTCCCTGGCCCCACCTTAGGGAGCCCTGGACTAGGTGATCTTTATGGGATGAATCATCTCAAGGCCAGTAGAGGGCTTTGAATATCTCCTTCCATTAGTTCTCCATACCTGAAAGAAAATCCCGAGTCTCACCCTGGGAAAACTCTTCCCCACAGGGCAAAGGTTGTCTTCCCCTTATCTTTGATTTTTCTCCTGGCTCAGTTACAGCTGAGCCACCTCAAAGACTCAGCTTTTTGTTATTCTAAATTACAGAGGGGAAAAGTGAGGCATGTAAGGGCCAGAGTGTCTGGGACTTACTCTTCCCTAAAGAGCTTCTTTAGAAGAATCTGTCCTGCTGCCTCAGTCAACACAGCTTTCTCTGGCCTGGCTTTCTCCCTGCTCGCCTCCCTCCTCCCCATCCGGCTCTTGTGTTTTATGTAGAGCCAGCGAGGTGTGTGTTTCAGACTGCTGGTGCGCTAGGCTCTTCTCAGCTTCTCCGTGTCCTCTCTCCCCAGCACACTTCTTTAGCCACTTGGTGTGAGGGAACGTCTGAGTAACCAGCCTGTGGTGACTCACTTTTTCTTGCCCTCTTGGCGTCTTTCCTTTCCTGCTCACATCTCTGTCTCTGAGCCCTTTGGCTGAGGGAACAGTTACTTCCCCATTTTGATTGCAGCCCAAGAGGGTTGCTTCCTCCCTGGACAAGAACTGTCAGACAGATCAGTAAGCAAGGCACATCGGGACACAAGGAAGGTCACCTGGGCCTGGGCCTAATCTCCAGAGCTTAAGGCTTGCTCCATTGTACAAGTCCACAGTGAGCTGAGGCAGTTTTGGATGCCATGTTTTCTTGCCAGAAGGATTACTTTTCCTTCAGGCTCACCTGTGGCCTTCAAGTGAAAGTGTCTTCCCGTGTCCTCATAGGCCTGACGGAGAGATGAGTGACAAGACAGCAGGCTTCAGAGTTGGGCTGACCTGGGTCTGAATTCAGCTCTGCCGGCACAGAATCAGCTAAGCAAAGCACTTACCTCTCTGAACCTCACTTTCTCTCATTTGAAAAAAAGAGGATAATATCCATGTGACAAAGTGATTGTGATTGAATATTAAATAATGCATGTACCAAGTGTCTGCCGTGGTGCCCTGGCACATCATACACAGGTGTCCAAGTACAATCACCCTGCTCTGCTTAAGTTGGAATGCCCTGTAGAGAGGGTACCTGGCTGCGGTCCCCTGTGAAGAAACTGCTTTTAGCCAGTGTAGAGAGAGGGGAGAGCCTGTGCGGAGGCACGTGGCAGCTCTGAATGTCCCTTGGATTTGCAGGGAACAGGCTCGCCACACATGCTGTACTTTTTTTTTCCTGGTAGTAGAAGTAGTGAGTAAAGAGGAAAAAATGTGAAACACTCCTTTGTGAAACTTTTAGAATCCAATCATTAGAGGGTGGTCAGGTGTGGCATGTTGTTGAGGAGACTACCCCACCCCTGAAAAAGCAGTGAATGAAATTGGTGCTTGTGCACCCCATCCTGGCCGAATGTAGGTGTGCTTCGAGGATTCTTGGGTCTTCCAAGTGGAGCCAGGACTGCAGGAGGAGTTCTGAGCTGTGGCCATCTTGTGAGGGGTGGCAACAGCTGTCCTGCTGAAAATGGCTGCAGGGATTTTGCTGCTATCTTTCCTGGCGTCCAGCCTGGGCATCTCCCTACCTCTCACTTTACCTCTGGTGTTGAGCTGGGGTTTCCTGGTTCTGATGCATGGGCTGTCCCATTATACATGTCCTGGGTCTCTTCAGTGGGGACAAGAAGAAAACCATTTGATTGAATAGCAAATATAAACCACTAATCTGAGATTCATGCATAAGAGTCATAAGTAGGTGGTTGAAATATTTGAAAACCATTGGTTAATGTACTAATCGGCTAATTCTGTCTCCTGCTGAGTTATGTCTCTTTTCTTCCCACCTACCATGGACAATGTGCTTGACTTTCCTGTCTACCACGATTAGACAGGCTTACTTTATTATAAGAGGCATGAGGCAGAGATACAATTTGTTGTTACAGATACAGGCACCAAACCGATTTAATGCAGGAAGATTGTCATCCCATGGCCTGCCCTCAAAGGAGCCTGGTCCCTTCTTATCTAGCAGATGTAAATACATGCAGGTGTGCACACTGGCACACTCACAGATTGGTGGTTAAAGGGACAGAATTAGGGGCCAGTTTGCTGTCAGGAATGCAGTGGTGCAGCAGCATGACAGCGTGAGAGAGTGGAGGGAACGGCTGCCCCAGGAGAAGCGAGAACCCCTGAAACATAGTCCCAGGCTGATGTCATCACCCGACATTTGGGCCACCTGACAGATGTGCATTCTGGGAGCCCTGAACTGCTCAGAGAGAGGCATAAAGGGCCAGAGAAGCAGCTTGGCACAGACACATCTATCCAAAAGTGTCTCTCCTCCATCACACCCCCACCAGGAAAGGGAAGAGGCCCCAGAACTCCTTCCTTTTTCGCCCACTCAAGGAAATGAGGTTTCCTGTTACGTGCCAGGAATGGTCTCTCTGTGGTCCCCAGTTAGTCCCTCTGGGAGCTGGACAGGTTACAGAGAAGCTCATCTGACTTCCTGAGGCTCCCTTCACAACTGCTGACTCCTAGAGGTATATGGCAGGGCCCTGGAGGCCTCCCGAGCAGAGCAGTGTAGTATGCCCCTGAAGAAGGCAGAATTCACGGGTGGGCAGCAGGCCCTTCTCCGCCCAGGCACAGAGAACTTCATGTTTGTAGTCTCTCAGGAAGCACATGCTTCCCTGGCTTGGGGGAAGAGAGGGTGGAGTAGATGACAGGGAAATGGCTTTCCAGCTTTGTACTCGGAGGTTGAGGGCATCTTGGAAGGGAAGTGAAGTCAGGTTGACCCCGAGATAGACCCACTGAGACTCTGACCTAGAGCAGCAGCTGGTGGGAGAGGTGGTATCGGGTGGGTGTCAGGGACCTGCCTGTCATCTTCCACAGCGCTGTGGGCAGAATGCCCTCATCGAAGGCACATGTCCCCCTTCCTCCACCCGGGCCCGGCTGTGTGCATGAGGCTCACAGAGGGGTGCCACAAGAATCGTGGTGATGCTATGGGCATCTGAAAAGGGATCTTCCACTCGCCCAGGTTGGATTTAGAATTGTTTGTGTGATGGGTCAGCCAGATGGTCAGGGTTCTGGACACCTCACTGGGATGGGGGTGAGGGAATCATAACTCACCATGGCTAATATTTGCCCCTAGGTAATGGTCTGGGACCCTAAGGTGACTTGTCCAGTGTCCAGGTCTGTATTGTTGAATGAAAAGGAGACATGAAAATTATTTTTGATTGTTCAGAAATATCGTTGACATATGGGAACACAGCCTACTCAACATGAAGAATTTAGACCCAACAGAAAACTGCCCCCATCCTCCACCCAGCTCCCCAGAGTGGCCTCAGTAGCTGGAACAGATAGAAGGACTTCTTAGGGTTGCTGGGACTGGGGCGGGGGTGTGAGGGGTGGGGGAGTGTGGCAAGGAATCAGGTCCCAGGTTTTGAATCTCTTTTGCCAGGAATACTATGACTAGCCTCAGTTCAAAGCTCCCTCACATGTGCCCCATCCCACTCCCTTGTCCTGGACCCTGTTTTCCAGGAGGGAACTCGGCCCAGGCACTGATGGAAACCTTCCAGGGCCTGAGAGGCTTTGGGACCTTGGCCCAGCCCCTGTGGAATGTGGGGTGGGGAGGGAAGCAGCCTGTCCGTACTCCGACACAAATTCTGCTTTTCCCCTGGGGGTGGAGCTGGCAGCTCTGCCACCCAGTGTCCTCAGCCAGCACCCTGGGACTGAAGGGGCAGCTGAGGACCTCTTGATGCCACTGGTAGACAGGCAGTCACGATCCATGGGCCCCGGGCCACTTCCCACCACCTTTAACTCCTGCTTTCTGGGTTTGGACTGTGGAAGCCCCAGCTGAGGGCTAAATGGGGCCAAGGGGACTGAAGAACTGACAGCTTCTGAAAGCCTTTGTCTGCACATGGCCCATTACCTGAAGCCTGTCACAGCCTCACTCTGGCTGTTCTTCAGGGGTTATGGTACCCCCGGGTCACATAGCACAAGTGGAAACTATTCCTCAGGGCAGCTCCCTTTGGCTTTTTTATCGTCTGATCATGCATTTTTCTGCCCATATTTGGTGGCGGTTTGGTTGCTGGCAGCCCTCCAGGTTATGTGTGCAAGGGAAGCCCGGCCAGGCAGCCTCACTCTCGCTCTGCTAACAGGATCAAGGGCTTCTCCCTGCCCCTCAGCGTCCCAAGGGCCCCAAGGAGACGCTAGGCATGGATGCTGAACTGCCTGGGAAGGGAGTTCAGGTTCTGTTTTTCCTTTTAGTCCCCAAGAGAAGAATTCTTTCTCTCAGATGTTTTTGTGGTTTGAGAATAGTTTTTTGCCATTGCTTTGAGAAGACTTCCCTTCCTAACTTCCTGCCTTTCCTAGGAATTTCCTCCACTAAATCGAAAACTTCCACCTTTTACTTGCAGCCCCTCCTCCTTTCCCCACCTCCCAGAAAAAAAAAAAACAACACAGTGGTGTTTGGCCAGTTTTCCCAGGGTCCCTTACACTGGACCTCCGCTCCCGGGCCTCCCTCAGAGGTCTGCTGTGTGAGCCACCGGCCAAAGAGGGGAGCTTGGGGAGGGTTTCTAGGTCAGCTGCAGATTAGGAGTATATTCCCAGGAAATTCTAGAAAAAAATCAGAGGAAAGGAATGAATATTCTTCATTATTATTATTAGAGGTTTAAGCCAATTTAGCTTTTTTGCACATGGCTGTCTCCGGAGTGTATTGCATAAGCACACTCTGCTCAGCAGGACAAAGCAAGAGCAGGACCTGAGGACAAACTGATCTATTCGTATGCAGAACTCACACTGAGGGCCAGGTCCTCAGCTTAAAAAGCAAGAGCTAGCATGGACCCCGGACTCTGTCAGCCCGGAACTAAAACAATTCCCAAGGCCAACTGTTCAGACAAAGATTGGACTGGACTATGGGACATAAAATGATACTTGTGAAAAGTGTGCTTCTTGGCTCAAGCAGATACATGAGACTAAATGGGCGGCTTCTGTCCGGAGGCGAGATGAGAAGGCAGAGAGGGTTAAGAGCTGGTTGAATGGACACGGGAAATCGGGTGGAAAGGAGGAGAGTGCTGTCATAGTATAGGGAGAGCAACTAGGGTCACATGACAATGTATGTATAAATTTTTGTATGAGAGACTAACTTGAATTGTAAACTCTCACTTAAACTACAACAATAAAAAAGGAAAAAAAAAAAGCATGAGCTTTGCACCGTGGGAAGTGGGCTTGAGTGTGGGCTTTATGAGCTGGGAGGCAGAGCTGCAGTTCCCAAGCTCATCCAGGAAAGTGAAGCTGAGAGGAGGCTTGGGTTGGGCAGGGCATCTTTCTGGCCCCACTATGAAGTCCCAAAAGATTTCTGTGGAATGATGACTTTCTTATTCCTTCTCCCCAGGGTCGAGTTCCAGAATAAATTCTACAGCGGGACCGGTTTCAAGTTCCTGCCCTTCTCCTTCGAGCACATTCGGGAAGGGAAGTTTGAGGAGTGAGCCCCTCATGGGGCTGGTGTGCCCCAGGCTACCCTCCCTGCCTTCTCCACGATGATTAGCTGTGCTTCTGTTGCCTGCTGGTTGTGGACCCTGAGCACCAGAGCATTTGTGTCATCCCTGACACCCTCCCCCTGCTGTCTGTGAGTCACTTAGAACCAGCCCTACCTGGGTCTCCCTGTGCCACCCCTAGCTTTGTGTGTAGTGAGTTTCTAAAGAGAAGCTGGGCTTTGGCTGGCACTCAGCCACCCACTGGGCACCAGCTATGTCTCCTCAGCCTTCATCCAGCCAGATAGCCCCTTCTCTGTCCGCTAGTGGTACCCCAGTTTGTACGTTCACACTCACATGAACCCTTTGGGTCAGAGTGCTTGTTAATCCGGAATTTGGCTAGACCCAACCGGGCCATCATGGGTGACTGCTCCCTGTCACCCCCAAGGTCCCAAGGTATTCAACACCACCTTCCTCCCCCCATTTCACACTCATATCCTCTCCTCCCCCTTCCCAGATCTCTCCCTGAGAGTGACCCAGAACAGGTCCTGGCTGGCTCCTTAGCACACGGTGCTCCCCTCTCTTTGGTTGCTGCTTTCTGTCTCTTGCTCCCCTAGGCCTTACACAGGCCCTGGTTGCAAGTGTGCCATCTAGAGGGAGGGTTCAGATTGATGCTCTTTCCTGGTGGAGACCCCGAGACCCTCCCCACCCAATCATGATGTCTTAGAGTGCAAGGCTGTCATCCTCAGGGTGGTCTGTCTGCAGCCTGCTCTGCCCACCAGTGCCCCTTCCCTCTGCACGGACCCCAAGTCACGGCACTGATATCCTGGGCATGGCAGGGCAGCATCATTGACGGCTGCTGGTTGGAGGTGGCTGGCTGGGCTACCCTGCCCTGCCCTGGGAGCTGGTGGGGAGCACTCTGAGGGGCCCCACCCCTGCCACCCCCGCACTGGTGTGTCAAGCTTAGGCCCATTAATCATGTGTTGGTGCAGCAGCCCTGGCTGCTCTGACTAAATTGATCCCCACCGCCTTCAGTGACAGACAGTTCCCTGAGTTCCACTCACTCGGCTGTCCCAGGCTGAGCTGGCCCTCGGCCTGGGCCACGCCCACACTTCCCTGTGCTCAGTGCTGTGAGGTGCTTCGTGTGATGTGACCTGACTCAGACCTAGACCTTGTGCAGAGCCCCGTCCTCTCTTACCCCTGTGGTTTACTTGATGATCTTTGCCCTGTTTACAGAGGGGTTTGAAGCAGAGTTCTTTGTCAGGGAACCCTGCTCAAGGCCCTTCTGTTAGACATTCCTGTGCTGAATAAAGTGTGTTTGACTCCACTGGGAAGGCTGCCTGTCTCTGTGCCCACAGCCCCAGTCATCAAACGGTCAGTGCTAACCTGCCCTTCCCAGGACACGGCTCCCACGACTTGGGGTCAGTGCAGTAGTGGGGAGGGGCACTGGTGTCCCTAGAGCCTATCTGGTACCCTACACCTCCCTCCTCCAACTTTCTTGCTTTTCTTTCTGATCAGAGGCCACAGCTGCAGTGGCCCTGGCTAGGCAGTTACTTTTTGAAATTCTCACCTTATCTCAAGTTTCACAGGTGCCTTCCCACTCCCATGAGCCAAGGCAGCTTCGCAGACACTACCCATGGGGCGGGGGTAGGGGAAGGGAGGACTGGGCCATCTGCCCACCCTCCTCCTGTCTGTCTCCAGGGCTCAGTGGCCAGGCTATTTTGAGCCCTAATGCCTTCGGCTTTGGTGTAAAGTGGAGGCTCAGCCTGGGATCCTCGGGGCAGCTGGAGAATGTGAGATGCTGAGGTAGGCAGGTGGCTGGAGAGCCAGCTGACAGTCCAAGAAGAGTGCCGTCTCCCCTCCTAACTGTGCTGTGTAAGCCACACACATTCTTTCCCAGTGCCCTCCCTCTTTATTCCTCCCTCCTGGGGCCTCCAGGGCAGGCTGCGCAGGAATGTGAGGCAGGCTGACAAGCACTGCTCCTAGAGGGCCCAGGAGGGGCAGGAGTACCCTGAGCATTTCATGTTTCTTATCCCCACTAGCCTCAAACTCTTGAATCCCCCCACAGTTCCACCTGCCCTGGGATGGCTCTACCCCTCGGCTCCTCACAGAGTCTAGAGTGGAAATGCCCGTAGATGAGCTCTTTTAGCCTATGCTCTATGACTGACTCAAATCAATGGAATAGAATTGTGAGTCCAGAAATAAACCCTAACATTTTTTGTTAATCAATTTTCAACAGAAGGGCCAAGATAGTTCAATGGGGTAACAGTCTTTTCAACATATGGTGCTGGGACAACTGTGTATCCACACACAAAAGAATGAATTCAGGCCCCTACCTCACACTATATTAAAAAATAAAATAAAATTTAACTCAAAGTGAATCATAGACCTAAATGTAAGAGCTGAAACGGTAAAACTCTTAGAAGAGTCAGGAGTAAATCTTCATGACCTTGAGTTAGACAATGACTTCTTAGTTATGACACCAAAAGCACAAGCCGTAAAAGAGAAGATAAAAGATAAATTGGACTTTATCAAAATTAAAAATTTTTGTACTTCAAGGGACAGCATCAGGAAGGTAAAAAGACAACATGACTGATGTAATAGGTGTCACTCAAGTGTACATGTAAAAAATGTCTAACTGGAAAATGTGTTATATATATTTTTGCCACCAAAAATAAAACTGAAAAGACAACTCACGTACTGGGAGAAAATGTTTGCAAATCAATCATATATCTGATAAAGGATTTGTATCTAGAATATGCTTATTCATTGTCCAGCTTGAATGAATAAAGAAGACCAGAGAAGAATTGATCCGTCTGAATTATGGTGTTGGTGAAGAATATTGAATATACCATGGACTGCCAGAAGAACGAACAAATCTGTCATGGAAGAAGTGCAGCCAGAATGCTCCTTAGAGGCAAGGATGGCGAGAGTCCGTCTCACATACTTTGGACATGTTATCAGGAGGGAACAGTCCCTAGAGAAGGGACATCATGCTTGGTAAAGTAGAGGGTCAGTGAAAAAGAGGAAGACCCTCAATGAGATGGATTGACATGCTGGCTGCAACAGTGTACTCAAACATAGCGATGATTGTCAGGATGGTGCAGGACTGGGCAGTGTTTCGTTCTGTTGTATGTAGGGTCGCTATGATTCAGAACCAGCTCTACAGCACCTAACAACAACATCTAGAATATATAGAGAGCTCTTAGAACTCAATAATAAAAAGACAAATAACTCAATTTTAAAATGGGCAAGGAATTTGAATAGATATTTCTCCAAAGAAGATATATGAATCGCCAGTAAGCACATGAAAAGATGCTTACTGTCAGTCATTAGGGAAATGCAGATCAAAACTACAATCAGCTATCACTTCACACCCACCGAAAGGGCTATAATCTAAAAGACAATTACAATTGGTGAGGATGTGGAGAAGCTGGAGCCCCCATTCACTGCTGGTGGGAATGTAAAATGATGTGGCTGTTTTGGAAAGCAGTCTGGCAGTTCCTTAAAATGTTAACTATAGAGTTACCATAAACAAAAAACCAAACAGTAGAGTTGATTCTGACTCACGGCGACCCCATGTGTTGCAGAGTAGAACTGCTCCATAGGGTTTTTTGGCTATAATCTTAACTGATCCATTGCTCCTGTTTTTAAGGGACCTGCCTCTGCCCTTGGGATCCCAGTGGTTAAGCACTTGGCTGTTAACTGAAAGGTCGGCAATTCGAACCCACCAGCCGCTGTGCAGGAGAAAAATGTGGCAGTCTGCTTCTGTAAAGATTTACAGCTTTGGAAACCTATGGGGCAGTTCTACTTTGTCCTGTAGGGTCGCTATGAGTCAGAATCACTCAGCGGCAATGGGTTTGGTTTGGGGTTTGCCTCTACCGTTATCCCCTTCTTGTGGAATCCTGCACCTCGACATCTACTGAGTTAGTCTGTGCCTCTGTCATGAGGAACGCCCCTCATCCTGAGGTCCTGGAACCTTTGTGAGACAGGGTTCCCTTGACCCTGCTCAGCTTGGGGAGTGCCAGCCTTCACAGAGATAGGGGGCAATTCCATCATCAATTCCATCATCACTTTCAGGACCCCACTCTCTTGTCCTCTCTCCTTCATTGGAGGCCCTGAGTGGGACTGAGCCTCTTTCTGCCCCTGGGTAGAAGGGCCATTGGAGCTTAAAGCCTGCAGCAAGCCTCAGCCCCTCAGATCTGGGAGTGACCTGCCTACCTCTCCAGCTCCTCCACCTACCCAAGCCATGTCTAGGTTTGGGCTACTCCCTGGTGGCCAGACAGGGAAGAACCATTCCTCCTCACAGGAAAGGTAGGGTGAGGTCCTAGCTGGGCCAGGAGAGGCAGGGGCCTGGGTTGGCCGTGTGATCCCGGGGGTGTTCCAGGATGCATAGGCAGAGAGGCTGGCCAGGAGCAATATACGAGATGGGGAGCAGAGAGCGCAGCCAACTTTTTTCACACACATTAACTGAAAAAAGTAGTAAGTTGTGTACACATGGTAAAAGGAACAAACAGTACAAAAGGCCCTATTATAAAAGTATCACTTCCTCCCACCTCCAGAGTCCCCCTACCCAACCGGAGGCAACCACTGTTTACATAGGCTTTAAAAAAACAAAAAACACACAAGTGGGAGTGTATTATAACCACTGGTTTGACCTATTTTTCAAATTTAATATAGCTTGCAGAACATTCCAAATCAACACAAATACATCTTCCTCATTCTTTTTAACAAATGTTTGACATTTCATCCTAGAGATGCACCTTGATTTCTTCATCCAGCCCCTTACTGTCCTCAGAGTCTCCAGCCTGGTGGAGAACTTGACAAATGGGTTTATCTCCTGCCCCAGTGCACCCGCCCCCCAAGTGGTGTCCCTAACCTGCTACCCCTGCCAGCACCTCCCCACCACTCTGGATGAATTCAGACCCACAGGCACCCTGAGCCTGAAGGTAGATCTACAGCCTAATCCCCCAACCCACGTGTTTTCCTCAGATCAGAAGTGCTGGTAGAACTGACGGCCTACGGGGAGGAGAGTCTGACCAATCTCACCTGGAGGGGGACTGCCGTGGTGGTGGGGTCTGGGGGCCCACAGCTACAGGCTTTAGCCCCGTAACGGCACATCTCTCTGGGCAACTTTGAAACTGCTCCCTGGGAAAAACAACCTCTGGATTCTGGGAACAGACTGGGAGCAGGGGCCACACCTCCAGCAGCTGCAGGCAGGTGGTGGAGGAGCAGGGCAAGCTCAGTGGACTCCCATATTCTCTTTCAGTCCAGCCTCTGGATTCTCTGGACTAGACAACCCCCCTCTCACTCCTTCCCTATCCCCAAGCTTCTTTATTCAGACCTGGCAATCTGGAAGAATCTACACCTGCCTCCAAAAGCCCTTAGAATCCTTTTAGGAAGAGCAGTCTTTCTACAGACTGCTCCACACAGCCCCGCTTGGCCCCTCAGCCCACATGGGCAGCCTGAAAGTTGCATCGCTTAGGGAACAGCTGCCAGAACCCTGATCTGGGAGTTAGGAGTCCCAGGTTCTAGTCCCAAGCCTGCTTTCCTAGTGGTTATTGATCTTGTCCAAGTCACTTCCTCAGTTTTCCAATCTATAAAATGAAGACTTCTGACCTGTTGCTGCTCCCTCTAAGAATGAGACGGAGAGCCCTTAACACTGCCCACCAGGCCCTGCCAGCTCAGCCGGGGCTCATCACCCATCCCTCTGGCCTCCTGACCTTCTAGTTCCTCAAATCCGCCAAGCTGTTTACCTTCCTGGCTTCATATGTGCATTTCCTCTGCCCAGAATGCTCTCCCTCTTCTCCTAGCCAACTTCTAATCATCCTTGAAGTTTCAGATTAAATATCACTTCATTTTGGAAGCCTCAGGCTCCTGTCTTTGTACTTCTTCACAGCATCGCAACTGTAGTGCAAAATTTTACATAAAGTATTTGGTTTCTAGGTCTCCCCGAGATAGGGATAGTGGGGACCATGTACCCTGTTCGTTCATCAGTTGCCCAGTAGCTATGGCAGTACCTGATACAAAATAAACTCCAAATAAATATTTATTGGCTGGTTACATAGATGGAAAGTGATTTGCATGTGAAACCGCGTTATACCTGAAGGCGTTTTGTGAAGGACAATAGGTCCCACCCGGCTCTGGTTTGATGTTACTGGGGTCACATGCTCCAACCTCGTGCGGTCAGAAGACAGCCTCAGCGCACTGCCTGGGACCCGGAAGCGCGGTCTCCCCGCGACTGTCCTTTCAGCTCCACGTGGCCTGAGGCCTGCATCTGATTGGACACGGGCCATCCCGCCCCCGCGTTGGTCACTGACCCAAACAAGGACAAGCTGATACCGCTGGGCCATGGAGGCAGTGACCGTAGTTGCGGCTCTGGGCTTCCTGCTCCTGGCCGGGGCGGAGGGCTCGGCCGGGGACGAGGCCCGGGAGGCGGCGGCCGTGCGGGCCCTCCTAGTCCGCCTGTTGGGGCCCGGGCCGGCGGCTAACTTCTCGGTGTCGGTGGAGCGCTCCCTGGCGGCCGAGTCCGGCCTGGACACCTACCGCCTGAGCGGCGGCGGCGCCGGGGCGCGGGTGCGGGTGTCCGGCTCCACCGGCGTGGCTGCCGCAGCTGGGCTGCACCGTTACCTGCGCGACTTTTGCGGCTGCCATGTGGCCTGGTCAGGCTCCCAGCTGCGCCTGCCACAGCCGCTGCCTGTGGTGCCCAAGGAGCTGACGGAGGCCACGCCCAACAGGTACTGGGTTCCGGCTCTGGTCTTCCGATCCGCCCTCCGCGGCCTGGGTGCTCCCCTGCTGCGGCTGCCTCGTACTTCAGCCCCGGGGCGCTAAGCCGGTCGCTGAAATCCCGCCCCACTTCAGCACTAGGCTGGTCCCTACAGAAACGAGTAAGACTGGAGAGGAAACGCTGACTTTTAGAGTCCAAGCACTAGCTTTAACTCTCAGCATTACCTCCTACAAGCTGTGTGTCCTTGAGCAAGTAACTTAGCCTCTTGGAGCCCCAGTTGGCTCATCTGAGAAATGGAAATAATGATATCCACCATGCAGTGTGGGTTGTGCGGATTTGCAGGACGATGGGGGTAGAATCTGTGGTGCATAATTGGTGATCAGTACATTTTATTCCCTTCCAACACCCTCCCTGTGAAGATGTTTACTGAGGAACCACACCCACCCTCACGCGCCTCTGTTCTAGCACTTGCCACACTGTGTGGAGGTCATGGGTTCACATATCCGTCTCCCGATTAGACGGTGTGGGAGGAGCCCCCCTTCCAGACAGGGACCACTTTGGCCATGTAGCATTTATCACGGGGCATGGCACCAAGCGGGGGCTCTGGAAGGGTCTAATGAAAATGGAAGAGGCTCACATAAAGATACATGACGTTAGAGGGCCCTGGAGAAATGCTGGGGCAGGAAGGCCGGTACCTCAGAATCTCAGGTAGGAGTCTCACTTCCGCCTGGGGTGGATCCCTCAGTGAAGCAGTAGAGGGGCCACATTTGGAACCTCTCCCCACTAGGCCAGATGGGAGCTTGTTCCAGGGCCTCCCTCTGGGCTCTTCCAGGACTCTGCACCCTCAGGGTGGGGGGCATCCTGTCTGCCCTCAGGGACGTGCCGCATCTCATGCCCCTGCCCGCAGGTACCGCTATTACCAGAACGTGTGCACACACAGCTACTCCTTCGTGTGGTGGGACTGGGCCCGCTGGGAGCGGGAGATCGACTGGATGGCGCTGAACGGCATCAACCTGGCGCTGGCCTGGAGCGGACAGGAGGCCATCTGGCAGCGGGTGTGTGCCCACCTGGCCCCTCCATTCTCCTGCCCACTGCACCAACCCATTCCTGCAGCTGGCAAGCTGCAGGGGCCACCCTATGTGTCCCCACCTGCCCTGGGCCAGTGCAGTGTCGAGTACACAGAATAAAGGCTCAAGAAGCGTTTGTGGGGTGCATGATGGTTCCAGCCCTCTGGACACAGGCTTCCACTCCTGAGACAAATACGTATTGAGCATTTATTGTGTGCTAGACCCCAGAGCCCCCTCCTATATAGAGTTTATGAAGCTGGGGTTCCTCTGCCCCCCACCCCCACCCCACATCCAGTCAGTCACCTGATCCTATAGATCCTATTGCATTAGCAGCTCTTAATCTGCCTCATTCTCACCATCCTTATTCCCTCCTCAGTTCAGGCTCTCACCACCTCTCCCTGGATTCCTGCAACAGCCTCGGAACAGGGTTCTGGACACCCCAATTTTTACCAGACTATCCTTTCTGAAATGCAGGTCTGGTGATGACCTTCTGCTGTGAAGCATCACTCAGTAGCTCCCCTCTACCTTCAGGCTGGGCCGGGGCTGGCCAATCGGCAGCCTCTGTGACCTCAGCCCTAAAGTCCTCCCTGGGCTCTGGCTGTGGGGGGACTGTTCCAAACTCCCTAAAGAGCTATTATCACCCACCTATCTGCTCAGTCTTATTCTGTGAAGCCTTCTGATACTCCCTCTTCAGTTTGGGGAAAGCCCCAATGTGTCCCACCACCTCACTTACATGACAAGTGTGACACACTCACCTGTTCACAGGTCTGTTTCTCTCACCTGGACTGCAAGCTCCTTGCAGGCAGGGCTTACTTTCTATGTGTCTTTGTAGCCCTAGTACCCATCAGAGAAGAGATGAGTGAATGTTTGTTGAATGAATGAATGACTTGGTGAGTGGAGATGAATGTATTGCTATATGTGGGTTTCGCCCCTTCTCAGGTGTACCTGACTTTGGGCCTGACTCAGTCAGAGATTGATGAGTACTTTACTGGTCCAGCCTTCCTGGCCTGGGGCCGCATGGGCAACCTGCACACTTGGGGTGGGCCCCTGCCCCGCTCCTGGCACCTCAAGCAGCTTTACCTACAGGTAAGAGGATGGGGAATGGAAAGGGCAGAAGAGGTGATGGGATGGTCACAGGCTCTTAACTGGACCATGGGTGCTCTGTGGCCTTGGATGCTAGAAGGGCCTCCAGCAGTGGGAGCAGCAGTGTCGATACTCACCAGCTCTCCCTCCCACCCTCCCAGCATCGGATCCTGGACCGGATGCGCTCGCTCGGCATGATCCCGGTGCTGCCTGCATTCGCAGGGCATGTCCCCAAGGCTATCACCAGGTAAGGTCTCCCTTGCCCCCACCCAGCTCAGAGAGGGAAGTTTTTGCCCTGAGATACATAATTTATAGAAAATATAAACTCTGGAATTAGGCCTGGGCTTGATTCCTGGCTCTGCTACTGGCAGCTATGTGACCTTGGACAGATTATGTAACTGTGCCTCAGTTTCCTCACTTATAAAATGGGGATCCTTACCTACTTCGCTACAAGAGTTTGTAATTATATATACATATACATCCACCCAAGGCACGCTGGTGGTGCAACAGTTAAGCACTTAGCTGCTAACTGAAAGGTTGGAGGTTTGAGCCCATCCAGTGGCTCCATGGGAGAAAGACTAGCAATCTGTTCCTATAAAGATTACAGCCTAGAAAACTCTATGGAGCAGTTCTGCTCTGTTACATGGGGTCACTATGTCAAAATTAGCTAGATGGCACCCAACAACAACAAGACGTTCGCCTGGCAGCTCTTATTAGCGGTAGGGAAATACTCTGGTCACCTCTGTCCCTCCTCTCCCTCTCCTCTCTCTCTTTACTACCCATCCATCCTTTCCTCTGCTTGGGAAAATTCTTTGAGGCCCAGCTGAGACCTCCCTTCCTTCAGGAAGCCTTCTCAGCACCCCAGGGTTGGTCACCACTTCCTTCAGGCCCCCAAGCGACTTGTTCCCATCACTCTCAGAGTGCTTAGCACAGCTGGTGGCCTCACTTGCTACCCTTTGCCCCCCTCACTGGGCTGCAGGAGCCTCATTTGTTCATTGAGTGAATGTTTGTCACACTGTCTGGGGCTGCTAGACTGAGCTCTGTGCTGGGCCCTGGGGAAGCAATGACAAAGGTGCACCGAATCCCTGCCCCTGATGGGACACATGGGCAGAGGGTTACAATACAGTGATCAGGGTGGGCACCCTTGACTTCTCCTCTGTCAGGACCATTCATCCTGGGGAAGAAGGTCAGAAAGGCTCAGAACAGAGCAGGGTTGAGTCAGGTCTTGAAACATGAGTGTTGCTTATTTAGGCCAGATACCAAAATAGGAGCACCTTACTGGATGATGAGGAGTAACCAGGTGGATGAGCAGAGAGTGGGGAGGAGAGGCCTCCAGGCACAGGACACAGCATGTGCAAAGGCGTGGAGGCCTGAGACCAAGATGTGGTCCAGGAACTGTAGGTCAGTAAGTTAGTGAGGCTCGTGGGGAGCTTATAGGCCAAGATGAGCACATATCAGCCTCCAGTAAACGTCTGGGCTGTCACCCCCTACTAGGGTGTTCCCCCAGGTCAATGTCACCCAGATGGGCAGCTGGGGACAATTCAACTGCTCCTACTCCTGCTCCTTCCTCCTGGCTCCGGGGGACCCCATGTTTCCCATCATTGGGAGCCTCTTCCTGCGGGAGCTGACGAAAGAGTTTGGCACGGACCACATCTACGGGGCCGACACTTTCAATGAGATGCAGCCCCCCTCCTCGGAGCCCTCCTACCTCGCCGCGGCCACTGCTGCTGTCTATGAGGCCATGATCACAGGTACAGTGCCTAGGGGAAGTGGGAAGAGAAGCCCACGGGACCATCAGGGAGATGGGGTGGCGAAGGTCAGTGGGGATGAGAGGAGGGACTGGGAATAAGAAGACCTCACTGTGACACACAGCACTGTACAGTTTTCAAAGCACTTGTACACACACATCGTCTCATTTAAGCACACTGTGGTTGACAGTGTGAGCTCTGGAACCGAATCATCCAGGCTCAGAGCCTGGCACTGAGTTACCGCCCACCCTCTCAGTGCCTCAGTTGCTTCATCTGTAAAATGGAGCAACCTCATAGGTAGAATGATGCCTGGCCCAGAGTAAACACTAATTAAGTGTTGGCTATCAAAAATATTTTCTTTGGTTTCGACCTGGGTGCCAAGGTAGATAATGCAGGCCAGAGGTTAGAGGGTGTGCTCAATACCAGTAGGTAATGGGAACCCAGTGCTCCTTCCTGCAACTTACAGCCAAAGAACAAAGGGGGTCAGGTCAGGAATGGCTTGGTGGGAAGGTCTTTGTATCAGCCAGGCAGGAGCAGATTAGCTCAGGCTTCCTGGAGCAGCGCTACATCAAGCTGATCCTGGACCAGCAGCATCAGCATTACCTGGGAGCTGGTCAGATATGCAGATTCTTAGGCCCATGCCAGACTTGTTGAATCAGAATGTCTGGGGCTAGGGCCCAGGAATCAGTGTTGTGTTTTATCAAGCCCTCTGGGTAACTCTGATGCTCCATAAGGTTTGATAAATACTATCAAAGGAGCGCTGGTGGTGCAGTGGTTAAGTGCTGGGCTGCTAACCGAAAGGTTGGAGGTTCAAACCCACCCAGTGTCTCCACAAGAGAAAGACCTGATGATCTGCTCCAGGAAAGGAACTCCAGTAAAGAAAACCCTATGGGGCAATTCTACTCTGTAATTTAGGTTTGCTATGAGTCGGAATCAACTCGACAGCACCCTACAACAACAAAATTCTGGAGCTCCCAGCAGTGGGGAGGGGAGGATGGGGGAGGATATGTGTGATGGAATGCCCTGTTGGGGGGACGGGGGTAGGGAATGTGAATAGATGGAACAAATCCCCACGTTTTACATCTCTGTTCAGTTCTGACACTAGCTGCCCACACATGACTTCTTTCTCCGACCCCAGCCACTCGGAGCGACGTCAGCTCTCACAAGTTTAAAGGACACTACTTCAGGCTGATAGGCAGGTGCCAGCCGCAAGTTTGGCTTCTGACCTACTGGCTACAAATTCGGGGTTTTCCCCACTACCCCTTCAGAATGCCAGCAGCAAGCTCAGGAGTCACCCCTGGGCTCCCTCACTTCTGACCTGCTGGCTTCCACTACTCCTTTGGGTTTGATAATTTCCTGGAACAACTCAGAGAATTCACAGAAAGTGCTATACTTATGATTTACAGCTTTACTATAGCAGAAAAGGATACCAATGAAGAGATGCAGAGCTTCAGGTCTGAGAGGGTTCCCAGCTTCGAGCTTCCATGTGCCAAAAAGGGATGCACTACCCTCCCACGTGTCTTTCATCAACCAGGAAGCCCACGGAGCTTCCAAGTCCAGAGCTTTTATTTAGGGATCTTATTACTTAATGCAAATTCCAACCCCTCTCCCCAGTATCACTAGGTGGTCATGAGGTCTTTCTGGCATGGCCAGCCCCAACTCTAGAGTCACCTCATCACCTCATTAACCTGTTAGTTAGTTGTAGTCTGGAGTCCTTATTGAAGACACATAAATTCCAAGGTTTTTAAAAGAGATTATCTCTTAGGAACAGGGGACAAAGACCAAATTCTTTGGGTACTGTCTTAGTCATCTAGTGCTGCTCTAACAGAAATACCCCAAGTGGATGGCTTTAACAAGGAGAAGTTTATTCTCTCACAGTCCAGTAGGCTACAAGTCCAAATTCAGGGCATCTGCTCCAGGAGAAGGCTTCTCTCTGTCGGCTCTGGAGGAAGGTCCTTGTGATGCATCAGTCTTCCCTTGGTCTGGGAGCATCTCAGCGCAGGAACCTCTGGTCCAAAGGACGCGCTCTGCTCCTGGTACTGCTTTCTTGGTGGTATGAGGTTCCCACGTCTCTCTGCTTGCTTCTCTCTTTTATATCTCAAAAGAGATTGGCTTAAGACACTGTTTAACCTTGTAGACCTCATCATTATAACATCTTATTACATCATAGTGATAGAGTTTACGACACACAGGGAAATCACATCAGATTACACAATCATACGATACTGGGAATCATGACCTAGCCCAGTTGACAGATATTTTTTGGGGACAGAATTCAATCCATGACAGGTATAGTTAAATTCTAAACCCCACAGAGTGTCTTATGGTAGAAAGAACCATTTATCTTATCTGAAGAATGGAGAGAATGTTCCCTGGACTTCTCTCATCACCCTCTTTTCTCCCCCTCCTCCACAGTGGACCCTGACGCTGTATGGCTGCTCCAAGGCTGGCTCTTCCATCACCAGCCCCAGTTCTGGGGGCCTGCCCAGGTGGGGGCTGTTATGCGGGCCGTTCCCCGTGGCCGCCTCCTGATTCTCGACCTGTTTGCTGAGACCCAGCCTGTGTACATCCGCACGGCCTCCTTCCAGGGCCAGCCCTTCATCTGGTGCATGCTGCATAACTTCGGGGGCAACCACGGCCTGTTTGGGACCCTGGAGACTGTGAACCAAGGCCCTGCAGCTGCTCGCCTCTTCCCCAACTCCACTATGGTGGGCACAGGCATGGCCCCTGAGGGCATTGGCCAAAACGAAGTGGTCTATGCCCTCATGGCTGAGCTGGGCTGGCGGAAGGACCCAGTACCAGATTTGGGGGCCTGGGTGGCCAGCTTTGCTGACCGGCGGTATGGGGGCTTCCACCAGGATGCAGAGGCAGCATGGAGGCTCCTGCTCAGGAGTGTCTACAACTGCTCTGGCGAGGCCTGCGTTGGGCACAATCACAGCCCGCTGGTCAGGCGGCCATCTCTACAGATGCATACCACTGTCTGGTACAACCGATCAGATGTATTTGAGGCTTGGCGGCTTCTGCTAGCAGCTACTCCAACACTGGCTGCCAGCCCAGCCTTCCGCTATGATCTGTTGGACATCACTCGCCAGGCGGCCCAGGAGCTGGTCAGCTTGTACTATGGGGAGGTGAGGACAGCCTACCTCAACAAGGAGCTAGTTCACTTGTTGAGGGCTGGAGGTATCCTGGCTTATGAGCTTCTGCCAGCACTGGACGAGGTGCTGGCTAGTGACAGCCGCTTCCTGCTGGGCAGCTGGCTGGAGCAGGCCAGGGCAGTGGCAGTCAGTGAGGCCGAGGCCCATTTCTTTGAGCAGAACAGCCGCTACCAGCTGACCCTTTGGGGACCAGTGGGTAATATCCTAGACTACGCCAACAAGCAGCTGGCAGGACTGGTGTCTGACTACTACACGCCCCGCTGGCAGCTCTTTGTAGGGGCGTTGATTGAGAGCCTGGTTCAGGACATCCCCTTCCAACAGCGTCTGTTTGATGAGAATGTCTTCCAGCTGGAGCAGGCCTTTGTCCTCAACACGCGGAGGTATCCCACCCAACCGAAAGGCGACACTGTGGACTTGGCTAAGAGGCTCTTCCTCAAATATTACCCCCGGTGGGTGGCTGGCTCCTTGTGACAGGTTAACCACCCTTGGGTCATGTTCTCCCCAAACTCCAGGCCAGGGCAGATTCCTGGGGCCTGGAGCTGGACACGCATCACAGGAGGTCCCCAGGCCTAAGAGAAGGAACCCAAGGCCTGCTGGTAGGGTCAGGTATGGGGGAGTCTAGAGGGAAGTGAGCAGCCTTCCACCACCATTCTGGGGGTCAAAGTACTGTTTTCTATCAAATCAATAAACTGATGAATCAGTCCTGGCCTGTCAGTCAGAATGAGAAGGTCATTGCCTTGATGCCTGGGAGGACTCGAGGCTTCAGCATGGACCCAGGTGTGGGGCCAGTTCCCCCACTGCCATCACTAGCCTTGACTTCCTCAGTTTTAATACTAACCCCTGACCTTTGGATTGAGCATCCCCTTCCAAAGCAAACTCTGGAAAATACGCTTGTCCCGGTGGGACACATGCCCAGGGGACCATCCGCCCTGGGTACCACTCAGTGCCCAAATGGGGGCTCACACGTGCTTGCAAAGCGAAAGCCCCTTCTCCCTCCCTCTGACCAGCAACAAAGGCAGGTCAGGTGGGTGTTCCAAGAAGGCGCCTCATCTCTGCCTTGACCCAGAGCAGAGTAGGGAGCAGGTCTTGCAGGGGGTTCAGCCTTGAGATTGCACAACAGACACAACAAGGGACGGGGGAGGGGAGGGCGCCAGCAGGCGGGGGCGGGGTGAAGCGGGTGATATTCAGACCTTCCACTGGAGCCTGTGGCATTGGGAGTCTCCACAAGCATCTTCCCATGGACCGCACCGTGGTGCTCATCACCGGCTGCTCCTCGGGCATTGGCCTACACCTGGCACTGCGGCTGGCGTCCGACCCGTCCCAGAGTTTCAAAGGTATATGAGGAGATGGGGATGCAGAGAAGGCAGCAGCCCATGGTCCCACCAGGCCGAGGGAGGGGGAAGCAGGGAATTCAGATCCTTGACCTCTCCTGAACCTCCAGTGTATGCCACGCTGAGGGACCTGAAGGCTCAGGGCCCACTGTGGGAAGCGGCCCGGGCCCGGGGATGCCCTTCTGGCTCCCTGGAGACACTGCAGTTGGACGTGAGAGACTCAGATTCCGTGGCTGGTGCCCGGGCACGCGTGACTGAAGGCCGCGTGGACGTGCTGGGTGAGCCTCCCTGCAACATGTGCAGCAGCCTTCCCCGCTCTGTGTCCAAACCTGGATGCCCTGAAGCCTAGGGAACCTGAGGGGCTAGGCGTGGGATGAGGGCGTTGAGCGAGGCGGGTGGGCCGGGCCTCTGTTCCCACAGTGTGTAACGCAGGCCGGGGCTTGGTCGGGCCGCTGGAAGCACACGTGGCCGGTGCTGTGAGCTCTGTGTTGGACGTGAACGTGGCCGGGACGGTGCGGACCCTGCAGGCCTTCCTGCCGGACATGAAGCGGCGCCGCTCTGGGCGCGTGTTGGTGACCGGGAGCATGGGAGGTTTGATGGGTGAGTGGCCGGGGGCGCGAAAGAGGTAGAGCCTAAGACAGGGTACGCGGACCTGTAGCCAGCTCTGCAGGTGAGTCACCTGGCGTAAAGAGAAGCGTGCGCGGCCTAGGGAGACGAGTGGGGTGCTGCTGCAGCCGGCTCGCCCATCTGGGCCGCGACACGCCTCAACAACCTCATCTCCCTTCCAAGGGCTGCCCTTCAACGCCGTTTACTGCGCCAGCAAGTTCGCACTCGAAGGTTTATGCGAGAGTCTGGCGGTTCTGCTGCTGCCCTTCGGGGTCCAGTGAGTCACTGCCCCCCCCAATCCCGACCGTGGGAGCCCCAGTACCCCCTCTATTGGAGCTGTTCTCCCTGGCTCCTCCTTTCCCCACTCATATTTGTTGTATGCCAGGCACCGTGCTGGGCACGGGGCATGCATTAGCTCACTTCCCATGCCCACCTTGTTGGTGAGTATTGCTCTTGGGAAGCCCGAGGGCCAGAGAGGGTAGGTGATTGGTCCAAGGTCACACAGCTGTAAGTGGCTAGTTCGAATTCTTATGTCAGAGTCTCTTTCACACCCTCAAGTGGACGTGGGAACGCGTTTCCGGCAGGAAACCACTGTACAAACGCTCGGGTTGTGCTACGGGCCAGCTCTCCCGCCCTTATTCCCGGACCACCGCGCGGCTCGCGGCTCCGCATCCGGCCAGCGTGGAGCCCGCGCCCACTCGCCTTTCTCGGCCCGCAGCATGAGCCTCATCGAGTGTGGCCCCGTGCACACCGCCTTCCAGGAGAAGCTGGAGGGCGGCCTGGGCGGGGCGCTAGACAGCGCGGACGCCAAAACCCGCGACCTCTTCTCCCGCTACCAGCGCCACTGCGAGCGGGTCTTCCGCGAGGCGGCGCAGGACCCAGAGGAGGTGACAGAGGTGGGCGCCGGGCGGGGCTCCGGGAGCAGGGGTCGCCGCTGGTGTCCGTGCCCAGCCCGCCCAGCCCGCGCCAACGAGCCTCTTCCCGTCGCCGCAGGTCTTCCTCACCGCACTGCGCGCCCAGCGGCCCGCACTGCGCTACTTTACCACCGAACACTTCCTGCCCCTGGTGCGCTTGCGCTTCGACGACTCCAGCGGCTGTAGCTACGTGGCCGCTATGCGCCGTGCGGTGTTCGAAGACGAGTCCGCGGAGGGCCCCGAGAGCGCCCGAGTGGAGCCCGAGGCCGCAGGACTTGGGGGTTCTGAGCTTGGCGCCCCTGCCACCGCCCCGCAATAAAGGCTTCGTCCTCCGTCTCCAGAGCCTTTTTTTGATCCCCCTGAGGGTGTGCGGTCCGGGGGATGGGGGCAATGGCGAGGGCCCCGGCTGCACTGCACTTGAGCGACCAGTGGCTGGCTTCAGCCTTCCGATGGCACAGGCAGTGAGTGGGTGATCGGGGCGGGTCACGTTAGTCTTGGCTCTACCTTCACGAAAATCGAGAGCCAGAGAGCCGACGGAACTATCCCAGGTTCACGCCACAAGTCCACAACATAGCCGGGACGCAAGCTGACCCCTGGATACCCAAAGGGCATCTGCAGCATTAAGAGTAAGACGAACCAGGCTGGGAGGATTCAGGTTGTAACTTGGCTCTCTTTAGCCATGGGACCTGAGGCGAGATCCCTACCTTCTCTGAGCCTGTTTTCTTATAGTAAAACGGGTATAATAATACCTATCTCATGGGTTGTTGTTAATTGCCGTCAAGTCTATTCTGACTCATGGAGACCCCATGTGTCAGAGTAGAACTGCGGTCCATAGGGTTTTTAAGACTCATCTTTCAGCGGCAGATCGCCAGGCCTGTCTTCCAAGGCATCCTCTGGGTGGGTTTGATGTGTTGTTGTGTGTCTCAAGTCGATTCTGCCTCATAGAGACCCTATAGGACAGAGTAGAACTGCCCCATAGGGTTTCCTAGGCTGTAATCTTTATGGGAGGAGATTGCCAGGTCTTTTCTCCCTCAGAGCGGCTGGTGGATTCCAACCTCCAACCTTAGGGTTAGCAGCCAAATGCTTTAGCCATTGCACCACCATGTAGTCAGGATAAATTGAGATAATGCCTGTAAGTGCTGGTATAGAAGTACTAGTATTCTAGTGTTATTATATTCCCATTCGGAAGCCAGATGTGTAAAGAACAGGGCTAAATGAATCCGAGACAGCCCCACTTCCTCCTCCCCCACCACACCACCAGACAAAAGTCAGCAGGAGAGACCCCCACCAGCCCCAAGCTGCCTCTCACTTCAGAGTTGGGCTGTGGCTGCAGACCTGGCTGATCTGCCCAATGTCCTGTCCACCTTCCTGGGCCCAGTGGAGTGGGCCTGAGTGACTGAACTGGGTTGCAAGGTTGTAGAGACAATCTCTTTCTGCCTTCGTGGGAGGTCTGATGCCAAAGAAGGGGTGGAAAACAGAGGCTAAGTGAGGAGGTTGCAAGCAGAGGAAAGGGGAAAGGCCCCCTACTAGGGGACGGTACTGAGATAGGCAACAGGCTTCGGAGGGGTGTGATCTGAAAGGAGGTAAAGGGTGAGGGAGGAATGGCCGCAGAGAGCTTGGGAAGTGGGAATAGAGAGGAATAGAGTGGGGTTCTTGGGGCCGTGTGGGGGGCACTGAGGGAAGGAGGCACTGCATTCTGACCTGCCTCTACCTCCACGTAAGTGTCTTCCCTGGGCCTGTTGCACTGCCTGCTGCCTCTGCTCTTGGGGAAAGGGCAGGAAGGGGCCTCACAGCCACCCAGCCCTTGCCTGCCTCCTCACCCTGCTGGCCCAGATGGATCTGCTACCCCTACTGCACCCAGGAAGGCCAAAGGAAGGGGATGGGGCCAAGGTGGCATGAGCCTCTGAGGCATGGGACCTGTTCTCAGAGCCCAGCTTCTCTCCCCTAGCCTGCTCTTTTGCACCTCAGTGTGAATGTGTGTGTGCTCAAGCCCACAAGGTCACCCCTGGGGGCGGGGGCAGGGGATGAGCCAGGTGAAGTGTGACCCCTCCCTCTTCCATATATTCATACCCTTAATAACCTCATGCAGTCCTGTGATTTCCAGTGCCATCCATTTGTATGCTGATGAGCTCTCTTCCAAAAAAAAAAAAGGCCGCATATCTCCAACTCGATCTTCACTCACAAACTCAAAGCTTGTATCTTCAACTGCCTACTCATCATTTCCATTTGATGTCTACTAAACTTAATGTGTCCAAACTGCAATTCATCAGTCCAAAAACCTTGCTGTCCTCCTTGACCCCTTTCTCTTTCTCTCTCTCTCTCACACACACACCTCATTTAATGTTAGCAAATACCACCAACTCTACTTCAGCCTTCAAAGTATATTCAGAAACCACCCTAGTCCACATATTATCATCTGTCTTGGGATTATTGCAGTAGCTCCTAACTGATTTCCCTGATTCCATCCTTGCCTACCAACAGTAAAATATCCACAGATGGCCAGAATGATTTTTTTTAGAAGGAAAGTCTGATCATTTCATACCTCTGCTCAAAACATTTCTTGTGGCTTTCCATCTCAGTAAAATCTAAGGTCTTCCTCATGGTCTCCAAGACCTTTGACCTGACCCCTGCTTCCTCTCCAAACTCATCTCCCACTACTTTCCGTCTTGGTCATCTGATCTAGCCCACTGGCCTCCTGCCTCAGAGCCTTTGCACTTGCCGTTCCCTTTGTCTGGTTCAGTTTTCCCCAGATCTCTGATTCTCTCTCTTCCTTCAGGTCTTTGTTATTTTCCTGGACCACTCTGTCTAAAATAGTATTCCCTCCCCTCCAGGATGGACCCTTATCCAGCTTTATTCCTTTTCATAGCACTTATCACCACTGCTATGATATAGATATATTTATTGACTGTAGCCTTTACCACCCCATCCCTTGACACACAGGACTGTAAAGTCCAGGAGGGCAAGGACTTTGTTGTGTTCATTGGTCTCTCTCTCTTGTGCCTAGAACCAGTGCTTGCACGCAGGAGGCACTAAATACACATTTACTGAACAAATGTGACTGTGCAGGTGTATGAGACCGTCAGTCCCTGAAAGCCTTCGCTGCTTACTTCTTCAGATTGAGTTCTCTGTTGAAAACACAGCTTAAGATGTCTCGCGCAAGAAGACTGCCCCATTAACGCCTTTGTGGCTCTACAACTCTTTGATCCTTGACTCCAAGTGCAGATCCAGGTTTTGTGGGACCTGAGGTTTATATGCTTTTGGGGACCTCTTTAGGAAAAACAATACAAAAGACAAACACAAAATTAACTATAAAAGTGAGTATTTAGTTCAGGATAATAAACACAGCATGTTATTGGAGTCTGGGGGATTGGTTTCCCTTTCTTCTGAGATCTCTGGGCAATTTACCCGAAATGTTTCCTAATGGCAACCTGGCTTGCCCTCCCCACTGAGAAGACTACCACTAGCCTTTCCAGCACTCAGTAGCTTCAAGGTAAATCCGTCACTGCTTGACTCGGGTTTGGCCTTTCAGGTCCTTTCTCATGCCCAGAGAGACTGTCCTCAGAAGGTCTGCTGAGCTCACACGCAGAGCTCTCCCCCTTAACTCCCCAGCAAACAGGCACATCACTGCACTTGGGTGGTGCGGAGAGCATCCCAGGGGACTCCGGAGACCTGGCCTCTGTCATTACCTCTCTATATGTCCCTTGAACATACAGGGTCTGTTTTCCCATCTGTGAAACGGGGGCTTGGACAACTGTTCTGTGGCCTTTCACGCGAGGATCCTCAGACTCGGAGGGCACCAGGCAGGCTTTGGGGACGCCAGGCCCCGAGTCATGCGCAACCCTAAGACATTCACCTTCATCCCCGGAATTTATTAAGCCGGATGTTAGTTCTGGCTTTGCCGTTGCCTCCTGGGTGATCCGAAGGCCATCCGTCACACAAGCCTTCAAACTCGCTTTGCCCTCCGAGTGGCTTGGACTTGGGAACCAAGGATTCAACCATCCCCTTACCCTGGGGACTCAGCCCCGCCCCATCGGCAGGACGCGCCCCACTCACAAGAAAGCTCGCGAGAATCTCGCTCGGTACTAAAGTTGAGATGTATGAGCTTTCTCGGTTTCCGTAGGTCGGAGTCGCGTTCCCTGAGTTAGCGATTCCGGGTCGCTGTTTGGGTAGCCTCCGCAGCGCTCCAGGGGGAGCCAGAGTCCGGTGGCTTCAGTGAGTAGGGGTAGAATCTGAGCGCCCCCCTTTAACTCTCTCGCCCGATTCCTTGAAGACCCTGGTGCAGGTTAGCAAGAGGGCCCAGGACTCCTGGATCCCCAGCCCTATGACTCAGGGGCTCCTGCCCAGTTTCCCACTCTCAGCATTTCGATTCAGTTCAGCGAATTCATCGCCCTGTCTGAGATGAGGAAACCATAACTCAGAGGACGGCCCCGAGGCGCAGTCTACCAAGCCCCCTCCCCCTCTCCCTCTCCCAGGGTTCCTCAAATCAGCACTGAGATCCTGTCCCTGACCGTTGTCCCCTTCCCAGAGTCCAAGGTCTGTGCAGGCCTCGGTCTCAGCCGCATTCCCCTCAATCACCCTCGTCTCATCTCCTTAACTATCCGCAGGCCCGGGGCAGCATGGCCGTGTTCCGGTCGGGCCTCCTGGTGCTAACGACACCTCTGGCCTCCCTGACCACTCGCCTGGCGCCCATCCTAACCTCGGCGGCCCAACTGGTGAATCACACGCTCTATGTCCATCTGCAGCCTGGCCTGAGCCTGGAAGGCCCTGCTCAGCCCGAGTCCAGCCCCGTGCAGGCTACGTTTGAGGTCCTCGATCTCATCACGCACCTCTACGCAGGCGCCAGTGTCCACGGGCACCTGGACGTCCGAGTTCTGCTGACCAATATCCGAGCCAAGAGCGCCTTTCTTCCTCCCCAGTTCAGCTCAGTCCAGAACCTGGCCCACCCACCGGAAGTAGTGCTAACTGACTTCCAGACGCTGGATGGCAGCCAGTATAACCCAGTCAAGCAACAGCTAGAGCGCTATGCCACCAGCTGTTATAGCTGTTGCCCGCAACTGGCTTCGGTGCTGCTATACCCCGAGTATGGGTCTAGGGCGGTGTCCTTGGAGCCCCAGGATGCCCCCTCATCCTCCACCATCAAGCCAGCCTCCCCTGTGGCCAGGTCTCCAAAGCAGCCGGTGCGTGGCTACCACCGTGGGGCTGTGGGTGGCACGTTTGACCGCCTGCACAATGCTCACAAGGTGTTGCTCAGCGTCTCATGCATCCTGGCCCAGGAGCGGCTTGTGGTAGGAGTAGCAGACAAAGACCTGTTGAAGAGTGAGTGAGAGGGACCCTGGATTAGGGCAGTGGAGGACCCCAAATCTTTTTGCCCCCTCTTATGCCAAGATTGAGGATGGGTGAGACTATCTATTAATTCGAACCTCTCCCAAATGTGAAGTGCCTGGCACTCAGTTGGTGCTAAGGAAATTTTGTTAAATGAATAAATGTAGCTTTCTCAATGTGTGGGACAGTCACCACTCAATCATGATTCCCGCAGTGTGGAGCCAGGGAATGTGTATTTTGATATGGGCTCCAGGTGATGAACCTTAAAGTTTGGGATCTTGGGATAAATAGATGTTGTAGGTAGTAGTGCTAGAGGCAATAAGAGAGTGTCAAGGATGGTGTTGGATCTTGTAATTCTCCATCTGACGCTGGTGCCCACTTGCACTGCTGTTTCTCTGGAGTAGTTTTCTGGTGGCTTGTTTTCTGGGTACAGGCTGGTCCTTCCAGCAACTATTTTGCTTGTCTCCCTCCTCCCTCAAAGCCCCTGCCCACAGACCACTTCCCACCTTAGCTCTTTCTTCCTACCGCTCTCTCTAGAGATACAGTGCCAAGGGGTACTCTTTCCCAAACTGTCCCACACTCTTTTTTTCCCCAGTATAAAGAGCTCACTGTTTTTCTGGCTTCTTCCCCAGGCAAGTTGCTCCCTGAGCTGCTCCAATCCTATGAAGTACGTGTGGAACGTCTGAGTGAGTTCCTGGTGGACATCAAGCCCTCCTTGACTTTTGATCTCATTCCCCTGCTGGACCCCTATGGGCCCGCTGGCTCTGACCCCTCCCTGGAGTTCCTGGTGGTCAGCGAGGAGACCTATCGTGGGGGGATGGCCGTCAACCGCTTCCGCCTCGAGAATGTAACCCCTGAGGGAGACTGGCAGAGGGAGTGGATGGGGATGGGGATGGCCGCTATGGGAGGCTGTTGGAAGTACTGTGGCCTCGAAGGAGGGAAGAGAAGGCTCCGGGTGGTGGGAAGCGGCAGGGAAGAACTGCGTCCCAGAATGCCCTCTGAATTGGAGGACGAGCCCAGAGTGTATGGGGGAGGATAAGGGGCAGGTTGGGTGTCAGGGTTTGCCTCTCTTCATCTCACTCCTCCTTCCCTCTCCCCTACTCTCCTCCTTTACATCAGGACCTGGAGGAGCTTGCCTTGTACCAGGTCCAGCTACTGAAGGACCCAAACCACATGGAAAATGAAGAGGATAAAGTCAGCTCCTCCAACTTCCGCCAGCAAATGCTGGGGAACCTGCTGCGGCCACCACATGTAGGCCCCCTCGCCCTGCTTAGGTGGGCTGGACATGCTGGAGGATGGAGACTGAGGGGTTCCCGTAAGCATGAGCCTGAGGGCCCTGGTAACTGAGTTCTTCTCTCTCATCTACCCCCAGAAGAGGCCAGAGCTTCCCCAAAATCTCTACGTGATTGGGTTGACGGGCATTAGTGGCTCTGGGAAGAGCTCGGTAGCTCAGCGGCTGAAGGGCCTGGGGGCATATATCATCGACAGTGATCACCTGGGCCATCGGGCCTATGCCCCGGGCGGCCCTGCCTACCAGCCTGTGGTGGAAGCCTTTGGGCCAGGTAATAACTGGGGAAGGCTGCAGGTGGCCTGAAGTGAGGAGATGGCCTGGCCTCCTTGCTCAGGTCTCCATCTTTGTCATCCAGATATTCTCCATAAAGATGGCATCATCAACAGGAAGATCCTAGGCAGCCGGGTGTTTGGGAACAAGGTAAACGAACACCTGTTGGAGGGCTCCTCAGCTGCTTCTAGACCCAGGGGTTGGGACCCAGTGGATCTCTCTGGTCTGGCCCATTTCTACTCATCTACTCCCAACGACCACCTTCCTTGGACTGGCTCCATTTCTGAGGGAGGTAACCTCTGCCTGCTTTCTCTGTCTCCCACCCTAGAAGCAGCTGAAGATACTCACAGACATTATGTGGCCAATTATTGCAAAATTGGCCCAAGAGGAGATGGACCTGGCTGTGGCTGAGGGTGAGTAGCAGGGATGATGAGAGCAGCCAAGGGGGACAGTTAGGCAGATTCTGGGAGCTTCCTTGGCAGTGACTAGGGTCTCCCTGCAGGAAAGCGTGTGTGCGTGATTGATGCCGCCATGCTGCTTGAAGCCGGCTGGCAGAACATGGTCCATGAGGTGTGGACCGTTGTCATCCCTGAGACTGAGGTATCTGGACCCCAACCCCACCCCACCCCAATTGCAGACTGCATCCTGCACTGAACTGGGGGCTGAGCTTGGCATCCTTCCTGACCAATGCCTTTCTGTGCCCAGGCTGTCCGGCGCATTGTGGAGCGTGATGGCCTGAGTGAAGTTGCAGCGCAAAGCCGGCTGCAGAGCCAGATGAGTGGGCAGCAGCTTGTGGACCAGAGCCACGTGGTGCTGAGCACGCTGTGGGAGCCAGAGGTCACCCAGCGCCAGGTTGATGCCCAGGGAATGGCTGGGTTGTGGGGAGGGAGTCTCCAAGTGGCTACCTGCTCGACCCTTGCCCTCTTTTCCTCCTTCCAACATTCTGACCTGCCCAAAGGTGGAGAAAGCCTGGAACCTTTTGCAGAAGCGCATTCCAAAGATGCCATCAGGCCCATGAATGACCATGAATTCTCTGTGGGATCAGATTGGCCCCTGGAGCTGACAAGAGATACAGTGGTGATTGGAGTGGAGCCTCAATGCTTACCCTGGCTTGGACCTAGGGGGCTGTAAGCTGACCCGGGCAGGCCTGGGCCTGCCCAGCCTGCTTGTACGTGGCAAGCACTGAGGATGTGGCTCAAAGAGGAGCAGACCCCTGTGGCGTTCCATCCCTACTCTTGCCCAGGAGTGTCTGTGATACCCACAGCTGACTGGGACCAGAGCAACAGTGGAACTTGTAACAGAATTAAAGGTGAATGTTTCCAGGTGAATGTATTGTGTCTGCTTCCTGCTCAGATGCCTCTGGGTATCTCTGGAACCCTTGAGCCACAAGCTGGGGAGTGCAGTGGTTAAGGGCATGGCCATTAAGAGCATGGCCTTTGGAGCTACCCAAATTGAGGTCAGCCCTGGCCTACCACTGACTAGCAGTATGCTTTTGGATAAGTCACAGACTTTCTAGGGACCTCAGCTTCCTTATCTATAAAGTAGGGTAAGTTGGCTCACAGGCTGTTTGCAAGAAATGATTAATTTCACAGGTATCCTGCCAAACTGGCCTGGGTGTTGAGAGAGATCATCCGGAAGCAAGCCACATGGGGTCTCTGCCCTTACAGGGCTTGCAGCCTGGTGGGGTCAGACGCACGGAAGCTCAGCCCAGTTCCAGACTGGCCAGGCCTGCAGTCCCGGAACCCGGGCGGGCAGGCAGGTGCCTGCGGGGCAGCCTGAGAAACGCGCACAACTATGCCACAATATTCTGAGTCTCTGGAGGGGACCCCATTTCACAGAAAGTGCTTTATGTCGCCGCCATTCCAGAGTACCTAACCCGAGGGAGGAGGCTGATGGACGAGGAAGATGCCCCTAAAGCTGCCTTTTAGTCCGAACTCCGGGCTTAGCGCAGTTACCCGTTGTGGGCCAGTCGATTCCAAACTCATAGTGACCCTATAGGATAGAGTAGAACTGCCCCATAGTTTCCAAGGAGCGCCTAGTGGATTGGAACCGCCAACCTTTCGGTTAGCAGTCGTAGCGACCACTACGCCACCGGGGTTTCCTTGGCGCAGTTGACTGGCTGTATTTTAAAGCCCTGGGGCTGCGCATGCGCATTCTTCACCCCCACGCCCTCCGCCTTTTGACCGCGGATTGGTGGTTTTGGGTCACGTGGGGGGGGACACCACCCTCTTCCTCGCGGCCGCGGGCCCGCCCGCTGGTTTGTTTTCGGTTCGGTGGGTTCAAGATGACGGAGCCAGTAGCCTCGCCCGAAGACCCCTGGGTCAAGGCAAGCCCCGTGGGCGCGCACGCCAGCGAGGGTAGGGCGGGTCGGGCTCGTGCACGGAGGGGGTTTGGAAGACTAGGGGATTCCCTCCTGTTCCGTAAGTTTCTCCCCCACTCCGGGACCCGGGGCTGCAGAGAAGACAGTTCTTGCCCCGCCCGTGCTAAGGTGGGGGAACAAATGAAGTGTGTGTGTGCACCAGTGTGAGAGAAGGGGGTTCCTGGAGATGGGAGTGAGGAGCTGGGCGGTGCTCCCACGGCCTATCTAATGTCGGCTCTTGGCGGGGATCATTCCGCTGACTGCGCGCCCTGGGTATGTGTGCAGGCGCGCGCACACAGTGAAATGGGGAGCAGGGGTCTGACGGGCTTCTGCCTTGCTTGGTGTCTCAGGTGGAGTACGCCTACAGCGACAACAGCCTGGACCCCGGTGAGTGTCTCCCTACCTCCGTCCGCTACCGTTCTCAGCGCAAAGTGACCCTCCCTTTTCAGCCTTATAGATTCGCATGACCTTGCCAGCCACCCCCGAGTACAGTCCATTGTGCTCGCTTGAAATAGCGAGGGAGGAGCTGAAGGAGGGGCAGGAAGCAACCAAGAGTGACACCCATTTCCTTCTGCTGTGGGGCAGGGAACTGATGGAAGTAGTGACAACTGGTCACTCTCTAAGGAGCCCTGGTGGCGCAGTGGTTGAAGCAGTCGACTGCTAACGGAAAGGTCGGCGGTTCGAAACCACCAGTGGCTGTGTGGCAGAAAGATGTGGCAGTCTGCTTCCTAGAAATTTACAGCCTAGGAAACCCTGTGGCGTTGCTATAAGTACAAATCGACTCAGTGGCGGTGGGTTTCATTTGTTTTTTGAGTCACTTTCTCACCCTCATCATGTCCAGATGCCCCGTTGAGAACCAGGGGGTGTCACTGCAGGCCTGTTGGGCAGGGTAGACATTAGGAACAGCAGCATTGCAGTATGGAATGGTAGGAGGTGAGTGGCCTGGTAAGGCTGGCTTTGGGGTTGAAGGGGAGAGGTCAGCATTTAAGCATCAGGAAGCCATGGTGCCCACAGATGTCCGAGGGCCTAGCAATGTTCCCCACCCCACCCCTTAGTGATTGGGGCCTCTCTTTTCCAGGGCTTTTTGTAGAAGGCACCCGTAAAGGGAGTGTAGTGTCCAGAGCTAATAGCATCGGTTCCACCAGTGCCTCTTCAGTCCCCAACACAGGTAGGCAGCACCATCCCCCCACCGGGGGGGATTAAGATATGCCATCATTTTAGTATGTTTCCTAGACAGGGAAGCGCCTGCCATCCATATGGAGGTACTGCAGCCCTAGTGCCAGACATAGGGTCTCACCATCTTTCACCTCATCTAGGATATTAGGTTCTTCTGCCCATCTGCTGTCTCTGGGTACCAGGTTCCTCTTCTCCCCATTTGGGTAAAGGTGGGGTAGCTGAGCCCCGCTGGGCCCCAGGATGACCTCTCCTTGCCCCCAACTCTGAGCATAGATGACGAGGACAGTGATTACCACCAGGAGTCCTACAAGGAGTCCTACAAGGACCGGCGGCGGCGAGCGCACACTCAGGCCGAGCAGAAGAGGAGAGATGCCATCAAGGTGAGTGGCGAGGCAGTGCAGCCAGGGCAAGAGGGCTCCACAGATTTCAGCTTCGTTCTGCCCAGGCCCTATCAGACAGTCCCAGGCTGACCGGGGGTCAGCTGGTCCAGTCCCTGAACTTGAACACCTCACTTCTTCCACCCTCCCCGCCCCCTACCCCTTTGAGCTTGTGAGCATGGAACTTGGTGTTACGGAAGCTTAGCTTTGTGCCAGTTTGCCTTAACCCTTGAGGGTTAAGGAATCCCCGTTTGCCCTTTTATCTCCACAGAGAGGCTATGATGACCTTCAGACCATTGTCCCCACCTGCCAGCAGCAGGACTTCTCCATTGGCTCCCAAAAGCTCAGCAAAGCCATCGTTCTACAAAAGAGTATGGCCATGGAGAGCACTGGAGGGGGTGGGACTAACGGGGGCTGTAAAGAGGTTAGTGCCTCCTACCCATTCAGCTTGGTGTGGTGGATATAATGGGATAGCTGGGGGGCAGGAGAAACAAAACCAGCCTTGTCCCCCTGGCTGAGACTTCTTCTGTGCCCACCTCCTCTTCCCACTCCCACCCTAGCCATTGACTATATCCAGTTTCTGCACAAGGAGAAGAAAAAGCAGGAGGAGGAGGTGTCCACGCTACGCAAGGACGTCACGGCCCTGAAGATCATGAAAGTGTAAGGGGTGCTGAACTGGAGGAACCAGAGCCTCTGAGGGGACTTTGAGTCAGACTTCACACCCTCCCTTTGTCCAAAGGCCATGTCAGGAACTACAAATACAGATAATATTCTCACTCCCTGAGGTAGCCTGTCACTTAGAGGCAGGTTTCTCTGTCCCCAGCAGTCCCATACACATAGCAGATGCTCAGGAAATGCCTGTTGGATATATGAAGAGAAGGTTGGGGAGAGAGGGTTACCATTTCTGACCCAAAAGCAGTATCTAGCTGATGTTGAATACCTCCCAAAAGCTCTCTGGGACACATCTGTACTGGGAGTCCTCTTCCTGGGGAGGTCCATGGGGTAACCCATCATTCTTTCTGGACTGGTAGAGCTGCTACAGCACCTCACCCTTGGCTTGCTCTTTTTCAGGAACTACGAGCAGATTGTGAAGGCGCATCAGGACAACCCCAGTGAGGGGGAGGACCAGGTCTCTGACCAGGTCAAGTTCAATGTATTTCAAGGCATCATGGACTCCCTGTTCCAGTCCTTCAATGCCTCCATCTCTGTGGCCAACTTTCAGGAGCTGTCAGCCTGTGTCTTCAGCTGGATTGAGGAGCACTGTAAGCCTCAGGTATGAGGTAGTGATGGTCACAGAGGGAGAGGTCCTGGGGTTGTCTCCTTACTTTTAGGCAAAGTGGCCCAAGCCATCATTTGTTCAGAAAAGCATGGTAGCAGCTTTTAGGTTTTTTGAGGGTGTTTCTGCAGTTTTCAGCACTCCTTATTTTCTCTCTTCTTTGCTGTCCAGCCCAGATTTTCCTGTTTTGGTTTTATTTGGCAAGTACGATTTGAGCACGCACTTACTCAGTGCACGGCCCAGCTCTCACTCGGCCTTTGTTTAGCTCCCATTATTGCTGCCTCGTTAGCCATTGCTCAGCTGTCCAGTGTGTAAACCTGATGACCGAGAGCAGAATTACTTTAGGTTTTTGTAAACATGGATTCCCGGATTACCCAGGCCCACTAAAATAGTGTATCCAGAGGTTTACTATTATTAATTATTATTGTTGTCATTATTTGTAATGGAAAGGCATGTTAACGATACCATTCTAGATCTTCTGCTTTTGAGGCCTGGTTGCTTTTTTCTGAGACTTGAACTTGCAGCTGAGATTCTTGCTTTCTTTTTTTTTATTGTTTCCCAACATTTTTATTGTGAAGCATTTTAAACATACTGCAACACTGAGAGAATTTTACGGTGAATACTCATATACCCACCACCTAAATTCTACTGTAACATTTTACTTTACATTAGCATTTACTTTTACATTAACATTTTACTGTATTTGCTTTATGTATTCATCTCTCTATCGTTTTCTCCATCCTGTTTTGGGGGCATTTCAAAGTAAACTGTAGGCATCAGTATACTTCCCAGGGCTTCTTTTAATGTACTCTGAAGAGAACACCTGGCTGAGGGGGGCACTACCTGAGACCGCTCTTTGTCCTCTGCCTGAGGGTCTATCTCTTCCTCTGCTGTCCCTCCCAGACCCTACGAGAGATTGTGATTGGCGTCCTGCACCAGCTAAAAAACCAGCTTTACTGACTGGCCCTTGGAAACCTTCAGAACAGCCAGCAAGAGGCCCCTGAGTCTCCTTCTACTTGGCCATGAAGCTGGTGGGCTTACGAGATCGGACTGCAACGCCTCACACCGGTCAGCTGGTTTCTACTTGGTGTTTGGTTCTCTCACCCTGACCTCACCTTCAGTGGGCTGACGTTTTTGTTTGTGAAAGCTTGTGATTAATTTATTATATTGACTGTAAAACTCACATCTACCTAGTCTGCCCTCCACCCCCAGCTTCACAGAAGTTCTCAGGACGGAGGTCTGCTCTGGGTACCCCAAAGAGCCCCTGGCCTTTCAGCCCTTTCTCCAAGCCTCAGATTTCTGCTCATGAGCTACATGTATTTGGAAACTATTGTTTGCCTCTGTTTTGGTCTTTTAGATAGCATTTGGCCCAAGTTTGGATGGGAGAAAAGGAGGAAGCGGAAATACTTCCACAGCCATGAAGGGCAAAAGATAGCCTCATACCTAGGCTAGGGCTGTTTGGTCAGTCCAAGGTCACCAGGGATTTCCCGGCCAGCCCAGGGCAGGGCTACCACGTTCCCGCCCTCACCTCATACTCCATCCTCTCTCCCTTCCTCCCCTGCTCTAGGCAATAGGGGGAAGCAACCTCTCCCTGTTCCCACAGGCGGTAGCACTTCACAGCAAAGGCAGGTGTGACACAGTACTACGTATTTACATTTTTTTATTTTCCTAAACAACAATGTAATTTTGCTAAAGTTACAATTTTGGAAAATGAGCTGGGCCTCAGAACCACTCCCAGCCTCTCTTGTGAAGTTTGTCTGTGTTTCCACTTTTCTCTCAGTGCTGCCTGCAATTCTCCCAGGATTTAGGGGTGGGGTGATGGGATACAGAATAAACTCTAAAGGCTTCCTGGGGTGCACAAGCCCAGGAAAGTCCTGGGTGAGGCCTGGGCTCCTCAAATGCTGGTGTATAGTAGCCTCTCTAGACCCCCACCCCTAAGCTCCCCCCTGCCTTCCTCCGCTCTGATATCTGGGAGATTTGACTATCCAGAGGAAATTAAATATTTTTATATCAAACTACATAACAATAAATATTGCCGAATGTTTTCCTTTAGCATTGCTCCAAGTCTAAGTGTTAAGCTTGAGAGATTGCAAGTGTTCAGTGAAATGAGCGTGATCATCACTCAGGATTACAGCCTCTCCCTCCACACAGTACTTTGGTTTATGCCCTTCTGCCAGCTGCCCTGCTCAGAGATGGAAAGCAGCAGGAACAGCAACAAAAAAGCCAACCTCAACAAGGCAGCCAGTCAGGGACCTCTGTGTTCCCATCCCCCAGTCCTGTCAGAGGGCCTCTCAGGGGTCTGGGAGCTTGACGTTGTAATCCTCATCAGTCTCTATCCCAACTTCCTCCTGTGGGGAGGGAGACAAGTGAATGTGACCTCCCTGGGCGAAGATCCAAGGGGTGCAGGGGAGGGGGAGAGTCCCACTTACAAAGAACTGCTTCTTGCTCTTGGGGTATCCTTCAAGGATTGCATCACACAGCTCTGTTGCCTGACAAGAAGCAAAACCACCCCTTTCAGAGGGATAGTACTGGGAACTGCCTGGCAGATCCGTGGTAGCAGGCAGCAATTTCTCCGGTGACTGCTATTTTCCAAAAGCTCTTCCAGGCTTGCCTTGGCACTCCAGCACACTTACCATCCGCTTCCTCTTCCTCCATTCCTTACAGTACTTCTGCCTCTCTCTGTAAACCTAGACAGAAGACACAGGTTCCTTTAAGCGCCAGCCCCACACCACCCAATGGGGGTCAACCCTTGTCTTCACCCCGGATCTGCACAAGCAGCCCTCCAACCTTCCACCCCTTCTGTTCTGCCCAGCTCACCTGCTCTTTCTCTTCTGGAGTTACATGGTTGGTGGCCGCCTGAATGTTCTTCAGTCTCTCCGTGTAGCCAGCACATTCCTTCTTTAACTCTTGGATCTCCTTCTGCATCTCCGGTGTGGTCAGGGCACTAGTTAACTCTTTCAGCTCTGAAACCACACCTCTCTGGGGTTACAGCTACCCCTGAGGAAAGGGTTCTCTCCTTCCCAGTGAGCGCTCCCAGAGGTGGGAGACCAGGCCTCTGCCTTGCTCTGGAATCTACCTTCTGGAAATGCTCGGGAAAATAAGGCTTACAGAATTACCAGTTTATTGTATTTTCCTTTCCCCTTCCATTTACAAGTGGTGGCGGGATGTGAGGTTGAGCAGACTTAGCAATAGCCAGTTAAAGAGGCAAGAATATAGGGAAACGTGGGAACAGCACACTGATAATCATGGTAGGGAATGCAAATACATGTCTTGCTCATTTGAATTCAAAAAGCTGTTTTCACATAATGCCTGAGGCAGCCCAGCAAAGGGATCTGAGCGGCAACAAGATATGCAGTCTCAACAAAGCACACACTCAGTAATTCCTGGACTCAGGACTGAACCTGCTGCTAGGGGCACCTTCCAGGGCTCCCCAGTCCTACCAGCCTCCATGTGGCGGCAGCTCTGCTGCAGGCTCTGCACCTGAGCGGTTAGGGCCACGATCTTGGCATCCAGGTTTTGGAGGTCAGCATCACTCACCATGTCAAACTGGTCCTGCCAGAGACAAGAGGAAAACGTAAGTGGGGCTGATGGGAGCGCACGTCTGGGAAGGCAAGGTTGCAGTATCTGGTACTCTCCAAAAAACCACTCACAGGGCTGAAGGAGTAAAGGAACATTCTCCTCAAGGTGGCGAAACCTAAATTATGGGTTTCACCAATAGGAACACTCTGGACAGGTGAAGAGGCATGAGTTTCACGGGTGCCTCAATGCTCCCAAGGAGAGGTGACACTAAGAGTTGATTCACCCAATGTCGGGCTCTCCCATGGGTGATGGCTTGTGCAGGTTTCCCTCACCTGATCTGCAAAATATATCTTCTGCTTGCCGTACATCTTCTCTTTGATCTTGCCTTCTTGGGCCAACTGTTCTAGCGCCTTCACCACCGCCTGGCAGAGGGGAGGGAGCAGAACAATCAGAAAAGTGCCTTTGGGCCTGGGAGTGGAGATTTCAGCCAATGATGGGGAAGCGCCCGACAGGCCAGGAAGCTCATGGCAGCTCGAGATGGCTGGGCTCCAGCCTGATTCGAGGTTTCCCAAGGGACAGGGATCCCGGAAGCGGGTCCTCACCGCCTTGCCAAGTCCGTGTTCCCGTTGCAGGTTCCCGAACACGTCTTGGGCGCTGTAGGGACGGTTCTGCTCCTGCAGGTATTTCAGGAGGAGCCCGGGGGCTATGGAGAGGGAGGAGGCGGGGGAGGAAGTCACTCGATCGAACCTCCTCACCGCTCCCCTCCCGAGTTTTGTCCGTGCCGGCACCCCCGTTACCTCCCGCCGCAGCTTCGGCCCGGCCCTTGCTCATGGCCTTTCCCGCCGCCAAACTCTGAAAGCCGGACATTGTAGTCGCTCGGGGCAACGGCTTCTTCCGGGGCGGGGGGAACTCGGGCGGTGATTGGCTGAGGGGGAAGCCTTCTGACGAACCGAGTGGCCTTTCTCGGACACCGTAGAGACTCGCCTTCGTTTCAGCCTGAAACTCTGGCATCTGGCGCCAACCTCCGGCCGTCGGGCCTCTGCGGGGCAGGTGGAGCCGCACGGTTTCTAACCTCTTCCTTCTTCCTCATCGGCAGGAAGGCTGCGGTAAAGAACTCCTAAAGTTTCGAGACCCATTTGTAGCCGTGGCTGAGTCGAGTATTCGTGTCCTTCAGCTAGGCCCAGAGCGTTTGAACGGAAAGAAACTTTACGGATCTACTCTCGCACTGGGCAAGCGACTTGCTCAAGGTCACAGGGCTAATTACACACAGTGACGTGTCCTAAGCCCACGGTCCACTGCTCTTTTCGCCGGTCAGTTCCATTATTTGTAAAATAATAATAAGGGGGTGGTTGTGAAAACTTAATATCGTCAACGCCGTAGGAAGAGCGTTATACCCTCTATGCCCATTACCGAGCTTCACACACAGGGGGTGCTCAACACACGCGGTGGTTTGAACGCCCAAGGAAAGGTTTGGTTGGAGGGGGCCATTCCTAAACCGCAAAGATTGCAGAGAAGCTTCCTGTTGGTCCAGTCAAGCTCACGACAGCACCTGGCAGGTGCTTTTCATTCCTGCCCACAGTGGCCAGTGGGACAGAGCCTGAAATAAGTATTTCTAGTTTCTGAGGTCAGCTGAAGGCCGAAGAGCAGCTGTCCCTGCAGCTCAATCCAGTGGAGGAGGAGCGTGGTGCTACTTTTTTAAGGCCTTATGCTACCTAAAATCTCACTAGCCCCGGAAACGTACTGGTCTTCTCACGTTTAGGAGACAATATTAAGAATTAGAAATGAGAGAACTGCAGGCTAGATTATGCTCATGCTGGGCTCTCCTGGGGTGGGGAAATGGCCTCATACTATGGTGATTGTTCTTACAGGAAAACTAGGGACGGGCACGTGAGCCCCTTCTGAGCTGTCACCTCTTCAAATTAATCAGATCTCGGATTAACAACAGAAGACTTACCAAGGGTAGGACACCATTCAACACCAGTCTCTTAAAAGATTGTTCTCATACAAGATTTATTCCCCAGCACTCACCCACCCACCGACCCCTAATTCACAGTGGAGGACTAAGGAGATTCAGAGCAGGATCCCCCAGGTACGAGAAACAGCTTCCAAAGATTTTGCTCTCCTTGCTTTCCTCCCTCCCTCTTGACACCTCCCAAGGCCTGAAGCTACACACACTCATGCAGACACACAAAATCCCACTCCTTTCCCACACCTCCTATTTTTTCCACATCAGAGCACACCTGTAAGACACCTGGGCTCTGAGGAGAGGTGCCCAAAATCTGTTTGAGAACCCTAAAGCAGGGGGTGCCATTTACCCCTACCCTTCACACAAAGGTAAGTGACTATGAAATAGGCACCTAGTTCTTCTCCCTTCTGTTTTCGTTCTCTGGCCTCTGTACCTTTCCAACAACCAAGAGCAAACAAGTTTGCACACCCCCACTTGCAGCGCATGAAAATGGGCTCTGTCCAACATCCCTCACCCAGGTATGGGGGGTGCTGGGGGAGTGGTCCCTGAGGATTGGCCAAGAGTTAATGCAGAGGGAAGAGGATAGAAGAATTTGGCTTGAGCTCTGATTGGGGAGGCAGAGAGGCTGTGGGGCTAGCATAACTTAATTAGCATTTTTTGGGTTTTGTCTCACATGATTTTACTAGCAGCAGCAGAACACATGCCCCTTGGAGGGGTCTCTGCTGATAATAGAGTTTCACTAACTGGGCTCATCCTTAAAGGAGGCCCTGTCAGGATAGGAAGCAGTTGAAAAGAAAAGCAGTAGAGGAGCTGAACAGGGAGTATGAACAGCTGGTGCAAGAGAGCCAGTGGCTCCTGGTATGAATGCCACTGGGCCATTTTTAAAGTGCTACTTTGTTATCCCCCATGGAGTTATTACTTCTCCACAAGAGGAGCAGAGGAAGGAGCAGGAACGTAGAAATAGGAATGGTATTGCTCATTGCTCAGGCTGATGGTCAGATGGAGCTGGGAGTTAACAGCACCAAAGACAAGCAGGCAGCTCCAGGGCCTTCAGTGAGACCAGGTGGTATGAAAACACTCCTTGACCCTCCAGGCCTACTGATCCCCATGGCCAAGGGGATGTGGAAGAGGCCTGTCCCCATGTCACGTTCACATTTCTTTAAATTTCACAAGCATTATTTTGGAGGGGTGGGGGGAAGGGCAGGCCTGCTATGCAGAACCAAAGGCCAAGCTTGCTTAGAAAAAAACCCAAACCAAATCATGGTTTAACAGAAGAGGACGACAGTGTGACTTTCCAGCTGCTGCCTGACTTTGGAGGCTCTAGGGAAGTGATGAACGGAAGAAGGAAGGAATGGGCTCTTCTCTCAGTGAGGGCCCCCAAGCACCCATACCTGGAAGGAAACAGCAGCACCCCTCAAAGGGGAACCAATACCCCTGACTACTTTGTTCCCCAAAAGTACCACCCTGTTGGAGAGAGGCCTCCCTTGGGAAGCACGCTCTCAGGTCAGTGACTGAGCTCATATGGTATCCAGCTGGTAGCAGGGGAGTGAGTATCCTCTCTAAGCAGGCCTCAGAGCATCAGCCAGGCCACTCAGCGTACAAATATAATTCAGGGGATGGGACCTGGGTTCTTCCCTTGCCCCTTCACCTAAAGTGGGATGGGGTGGGTAAAAAACGTAAACCACAGTGCCCCCCCACCCCCCCCAAAACAAAGGAGTCTCTTTCTCAGTGGCTCCTAGAACTGGCAGGGTCCAGCTGATTCAGCTCCGACTGATCAAGAAGTTCAAAGTCATCCCCCTCAGCATCAGTGTCCAGGTCTGAACTGGGGGCCTGGAGGAAGCCTCTTGTTGCTCTTCGGGGAGCAGGGCCAGAGGGGCCTGGCTGGGAGGCCCCTGACAGGGCGAGCTGGATCATGCCCTGGGAGACCAGGCTGGCAAGGTTGCTGGTGAGGTTGGATCCTGCAGGCAGGGCACCAAGCAGAAGCCCCGGCAGTGCGGCCTCATCCCGGCTTGCAGGAGGGGCCTGGGGCTCCTCGGCCCCTGGTGGGGAACGGTACATCAGGTTGGGCATCCCAATGCTGGTGTCATCTTCATCATCCAGGCCAGGAGGATCCACGTTAATGGAAGGGAAGTCTGGGAGGTCTCTGGCAAAGGATTCCTCTGGATCACTGTGACCATCTAGGTCTGGGAGAATACAGAGGTGTCTGAGACATGGAGCTGTCTGGCCCTGCTGTGCCCCAGCCCAACAAAGAACCCCATATAACCATATTTTCCCCACTACAGATTTCTCAGGGTGAAGCAAACCGTGTGGGACTCGTCAGCTTTCCCCCTCCATTTACAGATGGGTATGATCTCTACTGGCCAGAGAACTCCCCTCCCTCCCTCCACTACACCACCTGTGATGTGAGAACCCAAGGCTTCAAGGAAAACAGCAGTGCCGCCCTGGCTGTAGTCGTACCCCTAAGGCTACTCTGCAACCTGATCCACAGCTCAGAAAATAGGACAGACAGGGGCATCAGTATCCCCTCCCACAGCCTGGGGAAACTGAGCAGGAACAGTCAGATCCCTTATCAACTCAGGTCCAAGGTCCCTCACCTTCAGAGCCTTCTGTTAGAGGTGTTTGGCCCCTGGAAAGATTGAATGTGCCATTGTCTGTACAGGAGACCTCTGCATCCGAGTGCTCAGAGTCTGTGATGGCCAATTCCCTGGCAACAGTAGAATCATCCAGCTTAGGAAAAGAAAAGACCGACAAGCCTGAGGAGATGATGTCATTCGGAACCAGGTGCAGTCCCCCGGTATAGCTTTACTAATATAGGTGGCCCTGGCCCTAAAGGCTGCCCCCAGACCATCAGCTTAACCAGGTGGGCATGGGGACGTCAGTCAAAATCTTGACCGCTCTGGAAGATTAGTCCAAAGGACTAATGGACCACAACTGCCACAGCCTCCACCAGACTGAGTCCAGCACAACTAGACGGCGTCCAGCTACCACCACCGACTGCTCTGACAGGGATCACAATAGAGGGTCCTTGACAGAGCTGAAGAAAAATGTAGAACAAAATTCTAACTCACAAAAAAAGACCATACTTACTGGTCTGACAAAGATTGGAGAAACCCTAAGAGTATGGCCCCCGGACACCCTTATAACTCAGTACTGAAGTCACTCCTGAGGTACACCCTTCAGCCAAAGATTAAACAGGCCCGTAAAACAAAACGACTAAATGGGCACACCAGCCCAGGGGCAAGGACGAGAAGGCAGGAGGGGGCAGGAGAGCAGGTAATGGGGAACCCAAGATCGGGAAGGGGTTAGTGTTGACATTTCATGGCGTTGGCAACCAATATCACAAAACAGTATGTGTACTGTTTAATGAGAAACTAATTTGCTCTGTAAACCTTCATCTAAAGCACAAAAAAAAAAAAAAAAAAGGGAAGAAAAAAAAAATCTTGGCCCCTTTTAGGCTGCTCTCCTAAGGAAACACCCTTATTCATCCTTCCAGGAACACAGGAAGGAAAGCAGTCTTGGGAATCAATTAGCCACTTTATCTTAAACAAATAATTGGTCCAGAGAATAATTTTCACAGGTGGCCAGGAGGATACACACACTGTCCAGACCTAGGGGTGGCCTGGGCTATTTAAAAGGTGATCACACCAGCTCCAAAGGTTCTACCATTATGTTGGGGTTAAAAGAAGGCATGGGAAAGAGTGTGCTGGTCACCTGGCTCAAATTAAGATCTAGGTACTGAGTTCCAATATAACACTAGTTTCTCTCCCTGTTACTGCTCTTGGGGGCAAGGGGTGTCTGTCTAGAGCCTTGGAGAAACCATCATGAGCTTGAAACCTGGTTACTGCCAAAATGTGAGGTGCCAGATGGTTCACAGGGAGCTAAAGAAAGCTGGCCGGTAAGCAGCTCCCCCACCCAAGATACCTGAGGACAGAAGGCAGCAAGCTCCTCTTCGCTGTCACTGTGGTTGTCCACGGCATGTTCACGGTGTAGACCTCTGCGGTGCACTATGTGGAAAGAGCAGAAGACCGTGACACCTTCCCTGGGGGTGGGAGGGGGGACTCCCTTTGAACTTTAAAAAACTAGAACATAAGAGGAAGAACCACTCTCATTATGGCCCTAAGCCTACATAACAATGCCTGAGAGTGGGTGGGATTGCTGAGCCAAAGTGCCAAAGTGAGCTGATAACACAGGAGAGAAAGATCTCCCAACATCCCTCCCTCCACCAACCCCCACGCATTTTTGTTCTGGTCAGACGATCAACTACCAGGCTTGTCAACAACTCTCAAGATCTGCTAAGGGCAGCCCCAATGTCAATGTGGTAAGTATATACTGTCACAGGGAGGGCAAAGGGAGATGCCCCACCTTGGTTAATCAGGCTTTTGAGGGCTGATACTATTCAACTGGCTGACCCAGGGGAAGCTGGGTCTTGGTGACCACAGGCAGATCTCTTTGAAGGCCAGGGCTTAATGATACCCCCAACCTGGTAAGACCACAGAAGAGAGGAAAAAGTTTGCACCAATGCCATTCATGTGTTGGATGGCTCTCAGGCTAGGACACTTCTGCTCTCTGCGCTAGCAGTTTTTAATCACCTTCTGGAAGGCAGTTTTCAGTAGTGACAAGAGGCCAGGCTTAGAAGCTGAAAAGATCTGCTCTGCCATTTACTGTGAGCCTCAATTTCCTCAACTGTAAAAAGCGAATATCACCCACTTCTCAAGCTTCTGTAAATGTTATTAAACAAGACAATGTATGTAGAGCAGCCAGCTCAGTGCTGGGCACATGGAAAGTCCTTCATACATAGCAGCTAGTACCAGGGATGTCTTTACTATCTGCCTTTTATTTGACTTGGAGAACTTTTCTCAGATTTGCTTTAAGTGAAACAGTAGAATTCTAAACAGGAAAAATCGGTACGCCTACACAGGTTTCCCTGGAACAGAAGATCACTTTCACCTACAACCCCCCACCCCACTTCTCCTACTTTCAAAGACCTACCCACTATGTTAGATGTACAGCTTCTCCTTCTCTTCCCCAACTTACCCAAGTGGAAGTCAGCCTCCCCATGACACTTACATTGTCTTTCTCTCTGCCTGGACATCATGTAGCCACGGACACTGAAGTCCAGCCGCTGCAGAGCTGGCTTCAGCCGCACGTATGCTCGATCCCACAGTCGGTGGTACACAGCAAGAGGCCACATCATGACAGTGACAACTGAGAGGAGGAGTGGGAAATAGTGGCAAAATGGAGAAGGGGTTGCATGAGGCAATCCTGACTGTCCCTTTGCTTTGTGTCCTTAGGACTTGGATACTTAGTATGGAAGCTCTCTGCTTAATTCTGCTTCCCCAGTCTCCCCTACTAGACTAGGGGGGTTGTGAAGGCCGGGACTTCTGCAGCCACCCACAGGGCCTAGTACAAGGCTCTGCACAGCAGAGGCAGGCAGGATAAGCTGCTGACAGGCCGAGTACAAACCCAGGCAGTATAGTCAGCTGCATATGGGTGTCACTGAGCCATTAATGAGGCCAAATGGTAAAAATGCCTCAGAAACTACACAACAAATCATATGAGATCCTGATATATTGCTGCTACTCAGTTCTTCCAGCCCCAAGTGAGCAGTGCATATGCCAAAAGGAAGTAACTAAATTTATAAAAATGTGCTTCAGGGGGAAAAACAAGTGCTTCAGAAGAAAACAGAACCTAGTAGAGGATCCCCTAAGAGTTTCGTTCTGTTGTTATATAATACACTGACTCCAAAAATTCCCTCCTTAGATAGGGGCAGTCAGTCCTTTTTAGCTGGCAGTACAGTATATGCTAGTGGACCCTCATCAATTTCTGTAACTGACTTGGTAAGAAAAGGACTTTGCATGTGTGCAGCCTGGTAAAGTTAAGAAGAAAGATATTTCCTGACATTAAACAGGTCATAAAAATATTATAAAAAGGTCATTTCCTGGAGAACCAAAATACAAAAGCCTTCTACCTAGACTCAGAGCTAGCTGTGGCTGGAAAGGCCACGGGTAGGGTACAGCTCATACGTGGAGGTGGATGCCGTACTTACGCATTAAGTAGGACAACAGGAGCCCAGGGATGTAGCGGCCCAAGATGGCCAATGAGGTCAGTATCCCACAGCTCAGCAAGCAGAACTAGGGGAGTCAGGAAACAGTATTAAGTTTCTGCCACATGAGAGGGACCTGGGGTGGGGATGGGCGGAGAGGTGGAGATCTCACTGAAATGATTCTTTATGATTTATGAGTCAAGTGTGGACATGTCAGAATGACAAATGTAGCCACTTTGGCATCCAATGTTGATTCTGTTTGGGGGGGATGTCCACTTCTATTCAAACTCATTTTATGTGGCTAACCACATAGGGCTTCACCTTTCATGCTGGGAAACTGGTTTGAATAGGACTTAGCCAAAAATTCTCTCCGAAAGCAGGTGTTGGTAGTGGGTTTAAGTCAAACTAAAAAAAAAAAATTAAAAAAAACCAGCAACCTACCACATGTTCAATATGACACAGTGCACACAAGCAAGCTTTCTTTCCCATCTTGGGGCAGGAAGATGGCCTCATCTAGTGGCAAGCACGCCAAACAAGGAGTCATCAAGCCCTTGCCTTAGTCCTAGTGGCTCGTCAGAAGCCTGCTCCTACAACTTCCTTTTGTCTCTATAAACACTGCAGCCTTTTCTTTCTTGAATGGGGATATGTAATAAAGGGCTGTTTCAGTTTAGCATGAACTCAACTGAGAGGCTAGAGATGAAAGTGAAAAAGGGAAGAGTCTTACCTTGCCTGGGTTTTGCTTTTTGAAAAGCAAAAGATTCCTTATGAAAATGGTCCCACTAACCCAGACTTCAGCTACATGGTGGCAGAGCTCGGGCACGCTGAGCAACTGAGGGTGCGCAAAGCCCCAGCTATGGGAGAGAGAAGGGGGAGCTGTGAAAGGTGGGTGTTGAGGGCCCCCTATCTTGCTGTGTAGGCAACTAATGCTTCCGGGTTTAAATAGGGGACTGGAGTGTTCCAGGTGCTTTAGAGGTGAAGCATGACTTTCTTCTTGGCTCACCAGGTTGAAACTTGAATTTAGGGACTAGGAGGGTAAACTTGTTCTGACAACTCCACCCAATGAGCAAGCACCCTAATCCACATGTGTAAACCTGCCACCGGCTCTGAGGCCCTTTGTGCTTAGAAACATCATCTTCCCTGTACTGGGACCACTGCAATTCACTGTGACTGCAATCCAAGGATAAAAGCAAAGCACAGTCTGACACCACTGCTGCTGAGGGGGAGGCGGCAATGGTGGAGGTGCCCCTCAGAGAGAAAACCGAACAAAACCAAAATAAACCAGAGCAGAGAAAATTCCTTGAATTAAACATATGGGGTGAATGAACTGAGAAATGAAAGCAGGAGCTGTAAGACACAGAGGAATCTTTGGCTTGCTGATGCCAAGAACCTATGTGTTTTCTGACCAGGAACTTTAAATAGCTAGAGGTCACAGAAAACACTAAATGACCTGGTATTAAAGCCAGGAAACAAATGAAGTTAGTTGCCTCTAAGTTTTCACACTGCCCTGGCATGTCAGGTTATGAGGCACTGTAATGCTGCTTCTTCAGAAACTTCTCCTGTAAAGATCAAAGGACAACAGCCATCAACATACAGCTGCCTGAACTTTAGGATTTGTTGAAATGATTATCTGGAATAGACTAGGCCTAAAGTTCTCAGCTTACACTGTGTGTCCAGAACATGGGGTTAACAACAGGTAACCAGCATATTACAACAAAAGAATCATTCAAGCAACAAAAAGGGATTTAATTAGTGTTCCATACCTCTCATTGTCTAATGCGTCGGGTCTTGGCACTACAATATTAAAACAAACACCAGCATTAGTTGGTAGGGAAAACCAAACACGAAAATGTTAGGCTGTTGGTCTGACAGCTCAAGTTTTAATAGGCTTGGGGAAAAGAAAACAGTAGTAGCCAATACAAAGGCGACACCACATTATACTGCGAGAGTTAGGGAGCTGTAGACAAGGGAATGATGGCTTATACCAGCTCATTTCTCCAGGGCAGGGGTCTGAATGGGCCATTAACCTCCTTCTAATCATTTCAGCTGAAAGCCAAAGTGGACAAGAAGGAAAATGGTCCATCCCACCTCTTGAGTGTGTCTGGGCTGCTCATACATGTCAATGTGTGCCAGGCTACCAAGGCATGCTGTAACTACTCCAACCCTAGGAATCTGCCTGCTCTCTTAAAAGAGACCCATTATCTATCCTGAATGATGTAAAGTCTTTTGACATTCATCAGCCATAAGACAGGCTGGTAGACTATATGATTTCTTGAAATCCCTCTGTGAAAAATGATGGGAATGCCCCAAAGCCAACTCTTCAGACCAAGATTAGACTGGACTAAAATGATACTCGTGAAGAGAGTGCTTCTTAGCTCAAGTAGATACATGAGACTAAATGGGCAGCTCCTGTCTGGAGGCTAGGTGAGAAGGCAAAAAGGGACAGGAGCTGGTTGAATGGACATGGGAAATCCAGGGTAGAAAGAAGGAATGTGCTGTCACATTACAGGGAGAGCAGCTTGGGTCACATAGCAATGTGTGTATAAATTTTTGTATGAGAAACTGACTTAAACTGTAAACTTTCACTTAAAGCACAATTAA
>NW_004444230.1:433169-450683 GCF_000243295.1 Trichechus manatus latirostris | reverse complement strand
AAAAAAAAAAAAAAAGATAGGAATGCATTTAAAAGCTGTACACTCTGGTTTCGATATCCTACCAACACTTCAAAATTAACATGTCTAAAACCTGCATCAATTCTCCTCTTTCACCTCTACCCAAATCAACTCCCCTGACTTTGCTCTCCACCTGTCCAAATCTTTGCTTCCTGCAAGGCATATGGTAGGGCCCAAGATACATGACAAATATACTGATCACATACTGCACTGTGACACCTCTGGTACTGTTCTGTAACTGTCATTCAACTTTTCATATGTTTATGTATTATTACCCAAAAACAATGTGTGATCTTTAAGAAAAAGAACCATATCTTAGAGTACTTTATGTAAGTCATAATATTTAGCTTAATGCTTTGCAAATAGGCAATTTTTAAAAATTCCTGAGAGGTAAATTGATACTGTCTCAGTAAAGGTGTAGTAGTTTATAAAAGTATAATTCAGTGAAGAGAATTATAAAAATCAAACAAATTTGAAGACTACTTATTCTTATGTCAATAAAGAGGGTACACATAGATCAAGTGGTATATACAGATTTATTGAGCTTAATAATAATGGGAAAGTATGGAACACAGCTCTAAGAAACTGCAAGCCCTTCAAGTGTCTACTAAAGCAAATAATTCAGACGTCAAAAAATATTCCCCACCTCCACACACTCCCTCAGAAGCCCCCAAAACTAAAAGTAAAAATTACAAGAAAAGGCCATTTCCAGTTCAGATTATTCTAAATGCTACCAAACTCACCTCTTATTTCAGGCCAGATTTTGTTTTTCCACTGATCTATACACACAATAATCATCAAGCCGAATGCAAGCAAAAACACCAGACGAAGAGATGTCAGTGCAAAGAACCTACAGAGAAGGAAAACAGAAGAAAGATTATTATGTAATTAAGCTAATTTCAGAAAAGATCCCATATGCACTACAGGCTCTGTAGAAAACAGACTGGAGTCTCGTTTTTTGGTTCTAACACTAATTAGTTATACCACCTTGAGTAAATGACTTAAACTTTCCAGATCTAAGCTATTTTACCTATGGGGCAGAGATAATAACTTGCTTTTACAAAGGCAGTGGACTAAACCAAATAACCTCTTAAACCCCCTTTCAACTTTAAAGCCTGTGATTCTATGATTTCGGAGAAATTCATCCTTGATAAGCTGTTATGACGAAAGCAAACATCTTTCTACCAAATTAGATCCTAGCATAAGGCAACAAACTGATAGAGCTGCATTAGAGAGCATTCGGTTCAACTAGAGATCCTTTTAGAACTGATCAAATGAGGATAAGGATGATTGAGGGTTGATTATAAATGGCAACTCTGGAATGACCACTTCTCAACTCAACACTTAACATAATGATTTGATATAATCACTGAACAACACCAAGTATAATCCCTATTAAAAAAAAATTTAGTATCTGTGTGTATATATGAATACACATACATGCGCAAGGATTAGCAGAGGGACTCTAAATTCATGTTATATAAATTTTTAAAATAACATTTTTTAAACAATGCAAAGGATGAGGGATGGAAGGAAGCAAGGAGAACTCAGAAATGCAGTCACCAATGACATCCATATTCCAATTTTTCCACCCCACCCCTTAAGGAAACTGTAATTATATATGAGATTTAAGAATGAAAGCTGCTAACAGAAATAAACCTCTAGAGCTCCCCCAGGCCATTAATCTTCTCTCTAAAGTCAGTTCATCGTCCACAGAAACAAGCCAATTTAACAAGGCCGAGGATAAGGGCTCTGGAGTATCCTGCTCCCTGGCGCTGCAGCTTCCATCCATGTCCCAGAAGCAGCATGTGGCACAACTACTGTTTTCTCCAGAGTACTTGAAATGGCTCTTTAGGGAGGCAATCCAGACTGCCTGCAATCTCCCCTTCCCAAAGTATGATTACTAGCACAAATATAAACAGGGGGTAGGGAAAGGATAATAAGGTCCTCGGAAGAAAGGCTGGTTTTCCAAAAATAATGGCAATAAAAATACTGTTCCTCCAAGACTTGGACTATTTTAGAATAGCCTGTTAAATCTCTCACCCTCAGTACTCAAAAACTATGCTTCAGTTCAATTCAACAAATATTTATTGAATAGCTATTATATGCAGTGGCATTGTGGTAAGCCTCCCAGCTTCAGAAAAGAGTAAGACAAGGACCTTACTCTCAAGTGTATTTATGTATTTATTTGTGTGTGTGTGTGTGTGTTTACAATATAATATGAGAAGGTGATAATAACAAACAAGAGGACATCTAAACTGGGATTTGAAAGATAATGGTAGGAGAACAGGGCAAAAGGGTGAGGGGAAGGAGAGGACATTCAGATAGGAAGAAAAGGGAGTTAGCTTGATATATTTAAGGAACTACCCGCAGTTTGACAGAACTGAAACATAAAGAACAGAGGTAGGGGATGTGGATGAGGAGAGAGGCAGGAGTCAGATCATGAAAGGCTTTTTATGACACCTGGTATTGGATTTCATCCTACAAATGAAGGTGAGCCAGTAAAGAGTTTTAAGAAGGATGTATTTTCTAAGTCATGAAGGCTAAAACCGAGTATCTTCTAGAGCAAGATTACCCTGGTCCATAAATCAATTTTAGGCTCAGATGTAAGTGGGTGCTATTTGGTATCCTTTTTTTGAACAAGCTGTTGCAGGAATGTCAAAGGAAGAAGTTTTTTTGTATGTGGTATAAAATGGCATTTCTTGGGAAAACGGTTTCTTCCAAATAGATAAAAACTTAATTAATGGAAAGATCACCTCAAAGCACTAGAGTCGACTCCTCCAAGGTAACTAAACAATTAATACTAATGTTCCCTTAGGAGTTTATCAAATACAAAAGAAGATGGATAAATGTGCACTCCTCTTTTTCTTCCAGCTCTCAATACTAAATTCCTAAATAAAAAGGGATTTCAGTTGGCGTGTTTTGGATATACTAAAGTCACATCATGCTTGTCATTTTATGGAGGTAATCTGGAATCCCACCTGTAAAAAAAACTGCAACTATGTGCAAGGACAAGACATCATTGAAGACAAAGTACTTTTGAGATTAGTATAAGTAAAGAATGGAAGAAAAATAAGGGAGGATTCCTCTAGATTAGTTTAGTCCTGCAATATCTATTCATGCAAGCCAAGAAATACACAAGCAGATATAACAGTGCAGAAATTTGATAAGACAACATGCAAAACATTTTTCAGCAACTGTAATCAGCATGAGAATTTTCCAGCTTAGCAAAAACAACTACAAATGCAATCAACTCTGGATACGCACATGTGAATTATTAAATTTGGGCACTGCCATAGCCCAGTACTCCTCCTACCCATAGTAAGCTCAGGATCTATTTTTTTCTCTTCATAATCTTTATTTTTTTTTTTTAACTTCTAAAGGCAAGCATGTTTATTGGAGAAAGTTCAAAAAATGTAAATAGTAATTAAAGACGAAAATTAAAATGATATTAGTACACAACTATCTATGAAGTGAAGCCCCTAAGTGGTGCGAAGGGGAAAGGTTGGCAGTTCGAATCCACCCAGAGGCACCTTGAAAGAAAAGCCTGGCAATCTACTTCCGAAGGTCACAGCCATTGAAAACCCTACGTGCAGTTCCACTCGGAGACACATGGGGTCACCATGAATAGGAACAGACTCCACAACAACTATTCTTTTTCTTTCTTTAATCTGTGAAATAGTCTTGCAACAAAAAAGAAAAAATCTGACCAAGCCTCTAGATTCAACTACCAATTTACAGGAAATAGAGTATAGGGGAACATGTTGAACCACGGGATGCAATCAGCAAAATCCAGTCTGTGGGAAACTTTACAGGACAAACTGGTTTCTTCAACAAATAAATTGCAAGGGGGAAAAAGGATGGCAGGGGACCCTGCAGAGCCAAAGAGATGTAAAAAAAACAGAGCAATCAGTTGCAATATGTGGACTTCAACTGGATCCTGATCCAAATAAACTAAAAACAAATAAAAAATAATATTGATGAGAAAATGGGAAATTTGAACACTGAGTGGCATCATTAATTTTTTACATGTGATAATGGTAGTGATATATTTTTATGAAGTATTTTTTAGAAATACATATTGAAATATTTACAGATTAAATGATATTACATCCAGAATTTGCCTTAAAATAAAGGAGGAAGTGGCAAAAGAGTTGGGGTATAGAAGAAACAAAATTGGGCATGAGTTGCAATTTTTTAAAGCCGGATACACAGTGGCACATACTACTCTGTCTATTTATGTATATGTTTTAAATTTGTATAAGTTCTAAAAATGATCCATCATCCATATACATAAACCAAAATGTGAAGAGTATTTTTTTTAAAACTTCACATACCATATATCCAGGCACCATGGACGTATATGGTTTAGAAACTTCCTTCTTCATTTAACACATAGACCAGAAAAACATCAAAAAATTTTAAAGTGACTGCATCATACATATATATAAGTACTATTTTAACCCTTTCCCTAATTAGACTTTTAAGATGTTTGCAATTCTTGATGTAATAAAGCAAAGCTTAAATACACATCACTGAACATAAATCTTTGTCCTTTCCTATGATTAACTACTTTAAATGGAATTACAGGGTGAAAAAGTATTAACTTTATTTTTTAAGTTTTGTTGAGATATAATTCACATAGCATAAAATTGACCCTTTAAAACTATCTAATTCAATCATTTTTAGTATGTTTACAGAGTTATGCAACCATCATCACTACCTAATTTTAGAACATTTTCACTATTCCAAAAAGAAATCCATACTCATTAGTAATTATTTCATATTCCCCTCAACCCTTGAATAGGTATTAACTATTTAAGTATCTCAATATATGTTGCCAAACTGCTTTCCAGAAAGGCTGTCCAATTTATGATCGTATCAGCCGTATAGAAAAATCCTATGTTTCCATCTCTCTCCCAGAATTACATATTATCATTTTTAAAATTTAATAAGCAGAAATTAGTAACTCATTGCCATTTACATTTGATTTTTGTTTATTACTAGTGAGAGTGAAATTTTATATATCCATTGATTGATTATTTTGTATATTTTCATTTTGTAAACTGTCCATCCCCTTTGTCAGGGGCTAAAATCCAATTAAATTATCAGTCTAAATAAAATACCCCTTGGAATATCAATCTAATATCAAGAAAAATCATTAAAAATTTCAGAACCAACTATAACCATTTTGAAGTTAACTATATCATGGATCCTCACTATTAGTACACGTAAGTTAGAGTTTGCCATAATCATAAAGTAATGACCACATGTCTATTTCTAATCAAAGAAGATACTATTTCTAGATTCCTTTGTTACTACAGAGTAAGTCTGTCTCTCTGGCGCTTCACAACAAAGCATTCTGTCCTATAGGGACAGAAAGCCCATTATTGTACAGTACTTGTGGCTGTTGGTTAATAAGCCAAACCTAAACACCCACTGCCATCGAGTCAATTCCAACTCACAGTGACCCTACAGGCAGAGTAGAACTACCCCATAGTGGTCCAAGGCTGTAATCTTTACGAAAGTAGACTCCCACATCTTTCTCCCACTGAGTAGCTGGTGGGTTTGAACAGCCCATCTTTTGGTTAGCAGCCAAGCACTTTAACCACCACGCCACCAAAACTTTTTGTTAATGAGCCAGCCACTGGTAAATCAGAAGGATAAAATTAACCCAACCTACATCATGTTGCGATAGTTATCGCTTATACAAAACCAGCTAGTTGCTAATAACCTACTGTGAGAAACGGCGAGAAACTGAGAAAGCACCCAACCTTACAATTAGGACTGATAAAAACTGAAGGCAAAAGAGGCAAAAGTCAACCAAGGCATCCTTGGGAGTTTTCTTGGCTACCAAAAGCAACAAGAAGAAACCTCCAAAGACTATTATCAGAAATATTTGCTCAATAGATTTAATCTGAAATTTGATTTGTAGATTTTTTTAAAAACAAAGAACAAATGCCTCTACTTACATGGGCCCTCCCTTCCATTACCTATTGCTCACTTTTTTTTTTTTTTAACTCAAATTCTAACCTCTTAAATCAGAATTGCTGTATATCCTTAATCACGTCTCTGGTTTTTGTTTATTTTTTGGTGAGGGAGATAAACACCTTGTTTTTTTTTCATTAGTGAAAACAATAGATCTGATAATAGCCTCTAGAATTGTAATATGGTTAACTCAGACTAAACCTGTTGCCATCTAGTCGATTCTGACTCCTAGTGACCCTACAGGACAGAGTAGAACTGCCCCATAGAGTTTCCATGGAGCAGCCAATGGATTTGAACTGCTGACCTTTTTGTTAGCAGCAGTACCTCTTAAACACCACTCTACCAGGGCTCCTAACTCACACTAGCGACTATAAAAGCAGGCCCCAACAGAGATCTCAACAGAGAATCAGCTTGTGGATTGCTCTGAATCAATACTTTCAATTCAAAGGTAACCTAGAATCATAGAATGTTAAAAACTGGAAAGGATCTCAGCAGGGTATACCCATCATAGAAGGGGGTGGGCTAGGAGTTCACATACATTTCCACGGTTCCTTCACCCTCCCCTTATCTCCCACATTATGAGACAAACCAAAAAGTTAATGGAACCAGTTCTTTTCTAATGTTGTCAAAATATACTCTTGTTGACTCAGATATTCTCCCAAATCACTCACTTACAGATTGGGTTGAGGCTAATGAAAATACAAGCTATTGGAAGGGAAGACCTGACATTTCTGTTGTTATCCTTGAGATAACAGTTCAGTGACCAGAAGCAATCTAAGCTGGAAGCTCTGATATGGCCACCATGACTTCTCTGGCATCTGAAAAAAAAGTGAAAGCCTTGAAATATTATAGTAGCAAGGTATCTACAGCTGTCTCCATCTTTTATGACTTTCTTTTTTTAAGATGTTAAGAGGGTACATTCACAAGTATAGAACACTGAAAGTTACCTGAATTCTGAAGATTTTTTTTGTACTCCTATCTAGTCTTCTGGAGCGGTGGCGCAGTGGTTGAGAGCTCTGCTGCTAACCAAAAGGTCAGCAGTTCGAATCCACCAGCTGCTCCTTGGAAACTCTACAGGGAAGTTCTACTCTGTCCCATAGGGTTGCTGTAAGTCAGGATCGACTCCACGGCAACGGGTTTGGTTTTTTTGTTTTATCTCGTCCTCTAACCTCAAAGTGTATAAAATACCCCCAGTTAATGATGGACCAGTATTCAAAATGAATAATGAAAAAAAAACATTTCAGATTTGATTTCTCTCTGACTTGAGCTAATGATCCTCCTCTTTCCCAAGCATCTAAGTCTGAGAACTGAACAGTCACTCTTCAACATTCCTAAGTGAAATGTCAATATTCATATTCATTCAATATGCCACTACTGGAATGTGAAGTCTAACTTTCATTTTAAACCTCAAACTACCTTCCAAAGAATTTCAATTCCCAAAAAAAACAATTCTGTAAACTCCAATGCCAGACTACGCTAGTCTCTGCGGCCTTACCACTTACCTCAGCCATTCTGTATCCTCCTCAGGTATAAGTTCTCTCCATAAATGGCTTCCTTCCCATGGCATACCCAACTGTTCTTTTCAGTCTCAAGAGTTACACCCTCATTTTGCTGTATCTCTCCCCACCTACTTAGAGTGTGATGAGAATGTCACAAGAGGGTGTTCTGGATACACAGCAGGCAAGCTACCAGGAAATGCCAGAGATAAAGACCAATCACAACAATGCTTTAAAAGACCCCGAGGACAAAAAGGGGTTCTGAGTGCGATTCTAAACATAGCATAGTAGTAAACTTAAGTAAACATTGTTGGGGGCCAGCAAATTAAAGCTAGCTGTAACTTTTACAGATGCTTCCCAGTCAGAGCAGGTCCTCATAGACATCAACTCCACATTCTGCTTCAGAAACCTCTCTCAGGCAACAGGCATTTGTAAAGCCTCCACCTCAAAAATAATAACACCCATGCTACCAATTTATTTGCTTTAATAAATCCTCGGTTGTAAATTAATTAAAACCCTGATAAAGTTTTTATACATTAACCAACCATACTTTGATGCAACTTGTTTAATGAGGACCAACTTGCTTTCTTCCTATAAGTACCAAATCCACTGTGGGAAACAAAGTTTTGACTAGATGGGCTGGGGTTAGGGGTTGGGATGGGGCGTGGGAGGAAAGGACAAGAATGTCATTTTGGAAAATGCTCCTGAATGAAGTGCTTTGGTGAAAGGTTTCTGACCGAGAGCAACAGGATGGAACCAGATACCTGAGGGTCAAGGAAGAAGCACTACTAGGAAGTAAGAGAAAAATGCAGTAGGAAAAGTTTAACGGCAAATTTGCTAAAAACTCTGAAAGCAACAAATACCAGACTTCTGTGACACCTTTAACCTGGGTCTCCTTTAAACTGGGAGAGGATTAATTTAATAGCAGAACACTGTTCTTCTGTCAATGAACCTGGAATTTATTTGTTCTGCTCCAGATCACTGAAAAAAAGAGTGACAGCTGTATTGGTTTTAAAATTAAGACTTTTACGAGAAAAGCTATTTGTAGCCAAAAACCAAAACCTAAAAAAACACATACTTTGTTCTGTCTCAGGATTATCCAGGATAGCCTTATTTCATTCGGCTGCAGAAGCCCTCCTACAATCAGTTCCCTTTGAATTTGATCAATAATACTTTCAGTTATGAATAAATGCAAACTATGCTTGACAGATCCAGTGAGGACCTAAGCCCACTTTCAGGTGATGACAAACAAGTGAGAGGAGCAGCAGTTCCATTTGCACAGAGCTTGACACATACAGATTGCTCAAGCATATTTACAGTGCCACTTGTCCCGCTCTGGAAAACTCACACACACGACTAGCCATCCTCAATTTCCCTGCCTCTAAACCGTGGCTAAGGATGTCTAATTCCTTCTATCAGGGACAACTGCGATCTTAAATGGCTTTGCAATGGGTGAAAGCTCACAACTACTATTTCACAAGTATTCTTTAAAAAGCTTATAATTTTCTTTCAAGTTACAGCTCTGGAGGCTCTTACTGACACTCGGACTTCACAAACTTTCTTGACTGGGCGAGATGATACCTAACATGCTAATTGAGATCGCTCAAGTTTGCTTTTTTATCCCACCTAAGGATACCTTTTCAAGACCTCCTCGTATCTCTACCAACACCTCTGGAGACACTCTTCCAATCCCACTTGAGCAGAGATGAGAAGGGAGGCAAGGGTCTTACAGGGGCTGAGCTTTCCCTGGCTAAAGACGCGCCCTCGTTCACGGCGAGCGGCTCAAGATGGTACCAGAAGCCCCAGGCAGATGTGTCAAAGAGGGGAGGCAGCTGCACGGTCCAGGAGAGAACTGGGGTGCCGAAGCCTGGGGACAGGTTACGGTGGAAGGAAGTGAGGCAAAATTAGGCAGATACAGAAAGGAGCCAGTGCAGCTAAAAAAAAAAAAAAAAAAGGACAAAAACCAAACATAGAGCCCTAGAAAAAACTGATGAATTCGTGACTCGGAGGGTTTCCGAGAGTCCAGTTCTCTCACCAGAAAGCCGCGTTCAGCCCCAGGCACCACAGGGCGCTCCTAGCTGGCCGCTCCCACACCAAGGCAGCCTGCACCCGGCTCAGCAGAGGCTCGTAAGGCCCCAGCACCTCTACCAGGACCCGCTGCGCCGCCTCAACCTGCTGGTCCCGCTCCCAGGAGCCTGACAGAGCACGGCGGCCCCTAAAAGTCGGCCCAGAAGACGGGCCTGGGGCCGCGGCCACCCCCTCAGGTTCCGCCATCTCCTGCTGGCAGCCACAACATCCGGGGCCGCGACGGTGCAGTCACAATAACACCAACTACGCAGATGCAAGATTCGGCGGGGGAGGCCGCTTCCTTCCACAGCGCGCTTGCGCACCGGCTCAAGTACGCGGCCACGAGAGGAAAGTAAGAACTTTAAGTTACGCCCCGGTGACCAGCATTCTGAGCCCCGTACCAAGCCCCGCACGCGCAGTCTGCATTGTTGTTAGGTGCCAGGCGGTCGGTTCCGAGTCATAGCGACCCTGTGTACAACAGACCGAAACACTGCCCGGCCCTGCGCCATCCTCACAATTGTTACTAAGTTTGAGCCCATTGTTGCAGCCACTATGTCATTCCGTCTCCGTTGAGGATCTTCCTCTATTTGGCTGACCTCTACCAAGTAAGATGTCCTTCTCCAGGGACTGGTCCCTCCTGATAACATGTTTAAAGCACATAAGACGGAGTCGGCCATCCTCCTTTCTAAGGAGCATTCTGGATGTACTTCTTTCAAGACAGATTTGTTTGTTCCGGCAGTCCATAGTATTTTTAATATTCTTCCCCAGCACCATAATTCATAGGCATCAATTCTCCTTTGGTCTTCTTTATTCATCGTCCAGCTTTCACACGCATAGAAGGCGATTGAAAATACCATGGCTTGGGTCAGGCGCACCTTAGTCATCAAGGTGACATCTTTGCTTTTTAACACTTTGAAGAGTTTTTTGCAGGAGATTTGCCCAATGCAATACGTCATCTGATTCCTTGACTGCTGCTTCCATAGGCGTTGATTGTGGATCCAAGTAAAATGAAATCCTTGACAACTGGAATATTTTCTCCGTTTATTATGATGTTATTTAGTCCAGTTGTGAGGATTTTTGTTTTCTTTATGTTGAGATGTAATCCGTAATCATCAGTGTGATGGTTAATGTTATCTGTCAACTTGGCTAGGCCGTGATTCCCAGTATTGTGTGGTTGTCCTCTATTTTGTGATCTGATGTGATTATCCTCCATTTTGTGATCTGATGTAATTATCCTCCATTTTATGTGTTGTAAATCCTAACCTTTATATGTTAATGAGGCAGGATTAGTGTGGGGTATATCTTGAATCACGCCCTTACTCAAGTCACATGCTTACTTTGATATAAGGGGAGTTTCCTTGGGGATGTGACCTGCATCCAATATATATATAGATGCTCTAGGAAAGCTCTCCCTTGCTTTGGATCCTGCATCCAGCTTGTCATCATCTGACCTTCATTTCTTGGGAGTTGAGCCTGCCATCTGACCTGTGATTTTGCGATTCATCAGTTTCTACAGCCCCATGAATCAACAGCCTACTGTCTGACCTGCCAGTTGTAGGTTTGTCAGCCCCTGCAACCATGTGAGTCAGGAGAAGCCTCCAGCCTGACACCTGACCCATGGATTTGGGACTTGCCTGCCTCCACAACTGCATAAGCCCTTTCCTCAGGATAAACTTCTCTCTCTCTCTCTCTCTCTCTCTCTCTCTATATATATATATATATATATATATACAGATACACATTTCACTGGTTTTACTTCTCTAGAGAACACAGCTTAACACAATCAGTAAGTGCTTCAAGTTCCCTTAACTTTCAGGCAAGCAAGGTCGTGTCATCTGCATAACACAGGTTGTTTATGAGTCTTCCTCCAATTCTGATGCCCCATTCTTCTTCATATAGTCCAGCTTCTTGGATTATTTGCTCAGCATACATACTGAATAAGTATGGAAAAGATACAACCTTGACCACATTGTTCCTGATTTTAAACCACACGGTATCCCCTTTTTCTGTTCCAATGACTGCCTCTTGGTCTAAGTACAGGTTCCTCATGAGCACAATTAAGTGTTCTGGAATTCCCATTCTTCACAATGTTATCCATAATTTCTTATGATCCACACAGTTGAATGCCTTTGCACAGTCAATAAAACACAGGTAAAAATCTTTCTAGCACTCTTTGCTTTCAACCAAGATCCATCTGATATCAGCAGTGATATCCTTCATTCCACATCCTCTTCTGAATCTGGCTTGAATTTCTGGCAGTTCCCTGCTGATGTACTGCTGCAACGCTTTTTGAATTATTTTCAGCAAAATTTTACTTACGTGTGATATTAATTATATTGTTTGATAATTTCTGCATTCTATTGGATCACCTTTCTTGGGAAGGGGCACAAATATGGATCTCTTCCAGTCAGTTGGCCAGATAGCTGTCTTCCAAATTTCTTGGCATAGATGAGTGAGAGCTCCTAGCGTTTCAACCATTTGTTGAAACATCTCAATTGGTATTCCATCAATTCCTAGAGCCTTGTTTTTCGCCAATGCCTTCAGTGCAGCTTGGACTTCTTCTTTCAATACCATCAGTTCTTGATCATATGCTACCTCCTGAAATGGTTGAAGGTTGACCAATTCTTTTTGGTACAGTGACTGTGTATTCCTTCCATCATCTTTTGATGCTTCCTGCATCATTCAATTTTTTGCCCACAGAATCCTTCAATATTGCAACTCGAGGCTTGAATTTTTTTTTTTTTTTCAGTTCTTTCAGCTTGAGAAATGCTGAGCGTGTTATTCCTTTTTGGTTTTTAACTCCAGGTCTTTGCACATTTCATTATAATACTTTACTTTGTCTCCTCAAGCTGCCCCTTGAAATCTTCTGTTCAGCTCTTTTACTTCATCATTTCTTCCATTTACTTTAGGTACTCTATGTTCAAGAGCAAGTTTCAGAATCTCTTCTGACATCCATTTTGGTCTTTTCGTTCTTTCCTGTCTTTTCTTTTCTTCATATATGTTGCTCTTGATGTCATTCTACAACTCATCTGGTCTTTGATCATTAGTGTTCAAATCTGTTCTTGAGATGGCCTCTGAATTCAAGTGTGATATACTCAAGGTTGTACTTTGGCTCTCGTGAACTTGTTCTAATTTTCTTCGGCTTCGACTTGAACTTGCATATGAGCAATTGATGGTCTATTCCACAGTCGGCCCCTGGCCTTGTTCTGACTGATGATATTGAGCTTCTCCATTGTCTCTTTCCACAGATGTAGTCGATTTGATTCCTGTGTATTCCATCCAGCGAGGTCTCCATGTATAACGGCTGTTTACATTGCTGAAAAAAGGCATTTCCAATGAATATGTTGTTGGTCTTGCAAAATTCTATCATGCAACCTCCGGCATAGTTTCTATCATCAAGGCCATATTTTCCAACACTTGTGTGTCAGTTTGTTGTACTCTGGTAGCTTGTGTGTTGCTGTGATGCTGGAAGCTATGCCACCAATATTTCAAATACCAGCAGGATCACCCATGGTGGACAGGTTTCAGCAGAGCTTCCAGACTAAGACAGACTGGGAAGAAGGACCTGGTATTCTACTTCTGAAAAAACTGGTCAGGGAAACCTTAGGAATAGCAGCAGAACATTGTCTGATATAGTGCCAGAAGATGAGCCCCCTCAGGTTGGAAGGCACTCAAGATAAGACTGGGGAAGAGCTACCTCCTCAAAGTAGAGTCGACCTTAATGCCATGAATGGAGTAAAGCTTTCCGGATCTTCATTTGCTGATGTGGCACAACTCAAAACGAGAAGAAACAGCTGCAAACATCCATTAATAATTGGAACGTCGAATGTAGGAAGTATGAATGTAGGAAAATTGGAAGTTGTCAAAAATGAGATGGAACACTTGAAGATGGATATCCTAGGTATTAGTGAGCTGAAATGGACTGATATTGGCCATTTGGAATCAGACAATCAATCATATGGTCTACTAAGCCGAGAATAACGAATTGAAGAGGAACGGTGTCGCAAACGGCATTAAAACCAAACCCAATGCCGCCGATTCCGACTCATAGCAATCTGCATTACTGAAGCCAAACGAATAATAAAGTTCCATCGGCAGGTCTCAGTTCTCATTGCAACAGTGTTCATGGGGCGGGGCATGTTTGGCGCATGCGTCTGGCGGTGATCCGGCCGGAGAGCTGCTCTGTTGCCGATTTCGGTGCTGTGTACTGCGATATCGGCGCCGTATACTGCGATATCGGCGCCATATACTGCGACATCGGCGCGTAAGGCGTCGCGAACGGCTTTGTGGCTGACGAGCGCGGCGCTTTCAGGGAGCACAGAGGCTCTGCTGCCGAGAAGCGCGGCGCTTTTGCCGAGCAGAGCAGCGTTGTTGCCGGCGGGAGCGGCACAATTGCCGCGGAGAGAGGCATTGTTGCTGGTGGCAGCGGCTTCAGCGCAGGAATTTGAGGAACTATGCCGAGGGAAATCATCACCCTACAGTTGGGCCAGTGCGGCAATCAGAGTGAGCGAACCTTCAGCCCCTCCGCTAGCCAGGTCACTTAGATTCTATAGGCTCCCGCTCTCCGCCCTTCCCACTTCGTAGTTCTCCGAAAGGTGGGACACTCCTGACCGAGTGTCCAGTTGCCCAACCCAGAGGGCCCCGCTGTAGCCCAGTCGCCTGAGTACAGCCTTCACAGCCCTTTGCTCAGACACGGGCGAGTTTTGAGACTTGACTTCCTATCCCTGGACCCAGTTCCCCAGCTCCTAATTGGAACCTGCCCAGACCCAAATATCCTCTTTCTCCCCCTTTCCCCGCCCCCAGTTGGGTTCGAGTTCTGGAAACAGCTGTGCGCCGAGCATGGTATCAGCCCCGAGGGCATCGTGGAGGAGTTCGCCACCGAAGGCACTGACCGCAAGGACGTCTTTTTCTACCAGGTGCCCCCAGCGACTTGGCTACAGGGGCCCTGAAAGGAAGGGCAGCGGCCTGGTCCTGGGAAACCCGCTGGGCAGAGGGGTCAGGGCTGCTGGCTTGAGAAGAGAGGGCGGGCAGGAGCCAGAGTTGGGAGGTGTAGGACTCGGCAGGCCCAGCTGATTGGGCCCGTCCTGGACTCCTCTTGGCAGGCAGATGATGAGCACTACATCCCCAGGGCGGTGCTGCTGGACTTGGAGCCCCGGGTGATCCACTCCATCCTCAACTCCCCCTATGCCAAGCTTTACAACCCGGAGAACATCTACCTGTCAGAGCACGGCGGAGGAGCTGGCAACAACTGGGCCAGCGGATTCTCCCAGGTCGTTTGTTGTTCTTTAGGGCCCACAAGGAGCCCTGGTGGTGCAGTAGTTAAGTGCTCAGCTGCTAACTGAAAGATTGGTGGTTGGAACCCACCAGCAGGTCCGTGGGAGAAAGTTGTGGTTCTGTAAAGATTACAGCCTTGAAAACCCTATGGAGCAATTCTACTCTGTTATATAGGGTCACTAAAAGTCAGAGTCAACTGGACAGCAGTGGGTTTAGCAGGGCCCACAACTCCCTCCCTGTGTGGGGACAGGCCCTATGACTTCCCAGAGGGAGATTAAACTAGATCATGAGTACTGGAGGGAGAGATGACTGAGGGGAGTTCTGTTTTGTAAATTAACTATGTAATATACTTAAGAGCCTACACAAGCTAGTACTGTGACATTCTAAGAGCTCTACATGTATTAACTTATTTAAGCCTCCCAACAGCCCTATAAGTTAGGTACTACAGGTCCACCGTCTCTTATCTGCTTTTCCAGAATTCAAAAAGCTCTTAAACCAAAAGATAGTTTCATGGCTCATTTAGCAGCGAAACCAAATCTCAGTGGAGATGAAGCTATTTGTAGTTTCTATCCAACCTACTGTGAGTACTTACACCTTTCATTGCTGAAATGTTAATGTCTTTGATTAATGTGCCTCATACTCCCACTGGGAATTTACTTAATATACATTATATATACTATATTACTTTTCTAAAATCTGAAATATTTTGAACTCCACTGGCCCCAAGAATCTTAGATAAGGGACTGTGGATCTGTATTATCGGCTTTATTTTACAGATGTGGAAACTGAGGCATTGAACAATTAACTGCCCAGAGTCATTCATTAAATAGAAATAGAACCCCTGAAACTATTGCCAAGATAATATTTAACCTTAAACCAAAAATATCTTCTGAAGTCTTCTTAAAACCAAACAGTAGTTTAGTTTAACTGGTAAAGAATGTCTGCCTTGAGCCTTGTGCTCTTTTAAGATCTACCTATATGTGATCAAATTGACAACAGAAACTTGAAAAATTTAGACAAGAAACTTAAAGGGCAGTGAGTTTATATTAATGGGGGAGGAACAACTCAGAAGGATAGTAATTCAGTGTCACTGAATTGTACATGTAGAAACTGTTAAATTGGTGCATGTTCTGCTGTGTGTATTCTTAACAACAACAAAAAAGAAGTAAAGTTAAAATATGAACCCAGGCAGTGTGGATGTAGCGTGCGTCCTCTTAATCACTGTGCTGCACTGCCTCTTTATGCAAATAAAGAGCAAGGCAGCTGTGTTCCAGAAAAGGATTTTTGAGTGGCTATTCTGAAATCAGCATTCTTGTCCCTTGGTCCCGTCCACTCTGACTCTTCCCATGTCTGTACAGGGAGAGAAGATCCATGAGGACATTTTTGACATCATAGACCGGGAGGCAGATGGCAGTGACAGTCTAGAGGTGAGTGTCCCAGGAGCACTGGTGGGAGCCAACATAGGGAAGGCCGGCAACACCTTTAGAAGCTACCTATTAGGCCCAGGGCTCACCCATGTATCCTTTGCACTGGTTAGAAGCCACAAGGCCTTGCTGCAGACAGGGTAGAGTCTCCTAAGCTGTATGGGGCCGGGGGAGGAGGAGGGAAGACAGAAGTCCAAGAGTTGTGGAATGCATCAAGTTTAATATGTGGACACTGTACCTTCCCCATGCAGGGCTTTGTGCTGTGTCACTCCATTGCAGGGGGGACAGGCTCTGGCCTGGGCTCCTACCTCTTAGAACGACTCAATGACAGGTGAGTCTGTGTTTGGGGGGCTGGGAGGAAACAGGACCTCCACCCTGGTTTCCCGAGTGACTGGGAGGCCGTCCAGATATACCTTTCCCTTGACTGGGGCAGGCAAGGGCCCTTCTGCTCCTTCGTGTAGTGAGGAAAGTGAAGTCACAACGACGACAACAGTGGTCACACTCTCAGTGGTTGGAACCAGAGCCTAGAATCTAGGTCCTCGGTGAAGGTCCAGGGAGTGTGGCCGAGTTTGGAGATGGAACCGTAGATCCTAAGATGTCTCTCTGCCCTTCTGCCTTTGGGGCTGCAGACTTCCAAAGATCAAGTCTCCTTTTTCTACTCATCTCATAACCCCACCCTAACTTTCTCATTCAGATTTAGCTGCTTCCCGACAGTTGTCGGGGAGTCTCATATTCACCGGGTCTTCAGTCTGTTGCCCTGAGCCTCTTCTCTCAACCCCCACCAGGTACCCCAAGAAGCTGGTGCAAACATACTCGGTGTTTCCTAACCAGGACGAGATGAGCGACGTGGTGGTGCAGCCCTACAACTCACTGCTCACACTCAAGAGGCTGACCCAGAATGCAGACTGTGTGGTAAACCTGGATTCTACCTTTCCCCACTCCCACCCCACCCCACCCTGTCTTTTTCATCATTTTCATATATTTTAAAAGTCTGTTTTGAGCCAACCTGTGCAAGTCCTTTTTTGATGGGACTTTTTGGCTATAAGGCTCAGGGGTAATTAAGTTTCAGAGCCCAGAGCTCCTGTTCTTCCTGACCCCATAAATCAAATCTGTCACCTTCTTCTGTTCCCCCAGGTGGTGCTGGACAACACGGCCCTCAACCGGATCGCCACAGACCGCCTGCACATCCAGAACCCATCCTTCTCCCAGATCAACCAGCTGGTGAGCCCTCACTCCTCGACCCTCTA
>NW_004444230.1:401147-432511 GCF_000243295.1 Trichechus manatus latirostris | reverse complement strand
GTGAGGAAGACCACAGTCCTGGATGTTATGAGGCGGCTGCTGCAGCCCAAAAACGTGATGGTGTCCACAGGCCGGGATCGCCAGACCAACCACTGCTACATCGCCATCCTCAACATCATCCAGGGGGAGGTGGACCCCACCCAGGTAGGTGAGGCCCCTTCGTTCTACCCCTGAACCTGCAGGGGTAGAGGAGAGGCTACCACCACCACTTCTGCGCCCACCCCAGGTCCACAAGAGCCTGCAGAGGATCCGGGAACGCAAGTTGGCCAACTTCATCCCCTGGGGCCCAGCCAGCATCCAGGTGGCTCTGTCGAGGAAGTCTCCATACCTGCCCTCTGCCCACCGGGTCAGCGGGCTCATGATGGCCAACCACACCAGTATCTCCTCGGTGAGTCTCACAGCTCGCACCTAAGTTCTTTGTTCCCTAATCAGTTTCTTAATTGAGCTTCACCTGTCCACATCCCTGCTGCCCCTGCTTCTGGCTTTTGACTTCGGGGATAGCCTGGCCTTGATTCCCTGGCCCTCTGGGCCGTATTGAAATTCTGTGTGACCCCTGTTTTCTGCACACCCCAAGCTCTTTGAGCGGACCTGTCGCCAGTATGACAAGCTGCGGAAACGGGAGGCCTTCCTGGAGCAGTTCCGCAAGGAGGACATCTTCAAGGAGAACTTTGACGAGCTGGACACATCCAGGGAGGTTGTGCAGGAGCTCATCGATGAGTACCATGCAGCCACGCGGCCAGACTACATCTCCTGGGGCACCCAGGAGCAGTGAGTTCCCCGGACAGGGACCCTTTTCTGCCTTACTGGTTGGCCCAGGCCTTGCCTGACTGACCACACCCTCAGAGCACAGATCAGGGACCTCCCACATCTGCTCATACACACACGTACACTCACTCTCTGTTGGCCTGAAGACACATTTCCTTTTCCTCTTATGAGACATTTTAATAAAGCACTAGCTATAAATCAAGTCACGGGTCTCTTTCGAGGCTTTGGAACCTGGGAAAGGGTAATGCCTGTTGTTTCTCCCCCACTTCCAGCATCTTCAGCTCTAGGCAAACGGCCTCCCCTTGCTTTTCCTTCTCCCTGGTTTTGGAGAACACAGGTGAGGTTGACCCACCTGAGAAATTCCTTTCCAGGGTAAATAAAGGCCCACAGATAGGACCTCGCCCACTGTCTGACACAGGGTCTGGGCCTAGGCTCCTCCACTCCTCACTGTCCCCCCCTCATTGTTCCAGCTGAGCATTTCACCAGTTGCATGTTCCCACATCAGAGTACCCTCTTGATCATCACAGCAGCAGGCCTGAGACCACCACCCCTGCCTGCCACTAGGCCCTGGGCAAGCAGTGGAGTCAGCCCAAGCATATTTAAGCCTCTTGCAGGCAGGGCGGTGCTGGAGAGCCAGTGCAGGAGAGCCACTGGATCAGGCAGCTGGAGTCTCTAAGAAAATCAAGTCAGGAGAGCAGATCCAAAGCCTAGGCTGTAAGCGGGGCCAAACTGGGGCCCACGGTTACGGTGTCATTTCTATTTGCAGAGGGGTCTCCAGTTATTTAAAGGGCCAGTGCCTTCTACTTTGGGAAGTAGTAAATACACAGAGGCCTAAATCTTCAGCGTCAAAAGGGCAAAGCAGGTTGTCCTTCCACTGTGGCAGCCCTATTAGGCTCTTATACACCTCAGAGGTGGGGGTTGTAGTAGTGATAGCTAATGTGTGCATGCATACACTGCTAAGTACTTTACCTACATTATTCTGTTTAATCCTCATGACAACCCTATGAAGTGGTAGATATTATTAATTCCATTTTATAAAGGAGCAAACAGGGCAAGAGTGGTCAGTTTACCAAGTCACCCAGCTAGTAAATGGCAGAGCTGGCTCAGACTCTGGTGTGACTGACTGTTATCTGTGTTCCTAACCACTGCACCATCCTGCCTTCTGTGATCTCTTACAGGGCTAGCATAGAATTGGCCCATTTCTGAGCTCTCTGGTTGTCAGAGGATGTGGGGACCTTGAATATCTGTGCAGATAGGGCAGGTTCAGTGTGGGAAGGGGAGGATCAGCCTCAGCTGGCTTCAGGGACACCTGCAAAGTATGCCCATCACCCAGGTCAAGGCAATTGGTGGCTTGTGGCTGCCCTTTCCTTATTCTCACCCCCCAGAGGGTCAGGCCCAGTAGGATCAGATGGACTGGGGCTTTTAGACCTCAGCATGAAGGTGAAACACCAACCCAAAAAAGCTTCTGCACCTCCTTACCAAAGCTGAAGAAGGCACACACCATGATCAAATTCACCACCGAACTTTGGGCTAATTAAGCCCCACCCTTCTTTTACATTAGAAGGCACATTTGCTCGCTCTTGAACCTATTTATCCTTATTAAACTCTGGGTGTGAGCAGAGCGAGCAGTTTACAGGTTAGACCCTTATGAACAGAGGGGCCCTTTGCAGGACTGATGGGCAGAGAACAGGCAGTCAGAAGCTGCCCCTGGGCTGTCTGAGGGGTGGCAGAGAGGCCGCAAGCCTGTCACTGTCACAGTCAGTGCAGCTAGCCTGTCCCTTATCTGCTGTCAGGGTCTACAGGGGGCTGACCGGGGAGAGCCAGCCTAGCTGCCTGCTCTCCTAGTAGGAAGGAAGGTGACTTCAGTGCAAACCAGGGTGCACTTGGTCCCTTCTTAGCTCTGCCTGTAACTCCTTCAACTACTGGGTACCTTCCTCGGTCTCCCCCTTTACTGCCCCTACTCTCGATTCCTGCCTTGCATCACTTGGGACATCTGTGTGAGTGGCTGGTGCTAAGCAGGGGAGCATGAGCTGCCAGCTGTAGCAGATGTTGAGTGGCCAGCTGCCCTCCAGGCAACAGGCAGTCCCAAGGCCCTTCCTTGCAGGATGCAGTTAGATGGAGTGTGGTGCCCTGCCCACCCTCCCCCAAAAACAAACAAACAAACCCGGTGCTGGTGAGTCGATCCTGATTCATAGTGACCCTACTGGACAGGGTAGAACTGCCTCAAGGGTTTCCAAGGAGCAGCTGGTGGATTTGAACTGCCGGCCTTTTGGGTAGCAGCCGAGCTCTTAACCACTGTGCCACCAGGGAGCCCCAGGAGGGAGGAAATGCCCAGGAAGTCCACAGTAAAAGCTACGTCTGGATAGTATTACGGGCCCAGGGAAGAATACTGGCAACCCGGAGGGGTGAACATGCTGCACAGGTGGGCCTTCTTGGGACCCTCAAAGATGTCTCCTTTCTCTGACTGCTCAGCACCAGGCATTATAAACGCAGCTAAAGCATCTCAGTGCCGCTTCTGAGCCAGGCTCCTCCCCCAAGGCTATTTCCAGATCACCAGTCTCTCTGCACCCGGGCAGCCCCTCCCTGTTCTTGGCCAGCAGCAAACTCCAAAGTTTGTCAACTGGAGGGCAGCGAGGAGGCCAGGTGGAAAGGGAGGGAGGCCTCCGGGAATCAGGGCAGCAGGTGGTGCTGGTGGGGAAAAGTGGTCTAAGAAGCCGCAAGCCACAGAAGTAACTGTACCCGGTGAGAGACACAGGCTGCTGAGGAAAAGTTGGGAAAACATAATGCTCCAGCCAGAAACAGAAGCCTCTTTTTGACTAAATGAATAAGAAAACAGCCATTTGAAGGTAACGTTCCCAGAGCATTCCCAGTGATAAGACCCCGGGGACCCTCAAACGTGCCGGGACAGAGATCTAGGAGCAGGAGGCACAGAGCCAAAAATAGAATTTGGTGTAAACAAAGCTGCAACTTTGCAAAGTGGGTTGAAATGAAGTGGAGATGAAGAGGGGGTGAGCACAAATGGTGGACAGGGAGGGCAGAGTGAGCACAGACTCTGGACAGAAAGTTGGTGGGTCAGTCTGCTGAGCCTTGTCTGTGGTCTCCACCAGTCACAAGCATTCTGGATCTCTAGAAATTGGCACTCCACAGTGGAGAAAGCGTCAGTTAAAATCCAACATACATACAAGACAATTTGGCGGTTCCTCAAGGAATTTCCACAGTAAATCACCAGGCCTTTCTTCCTAGTCTGTCTTAATCTGGAAGCTCTGCTGAAATTTATTCAGCATCATAGCATCACACAGGCCTCCACTGACAGACGGGTGGTGGTTGTGCTTGAGGTGCATTGACAGAATCTAACTGGGTCTCCTGCATGGAAGGCGAGAATTGTACCGCTGAACCACCATTGCCCTGGTGTGAATCTATAGACCGAAACAAATCACAAGGAGAAAGGACAGGGCTACTGGGGACTTTAAAATAGAGGCAATTAGGATGAGGACTCTCATCTTCATAAAGATAGAAGAGAGAGAAAAATCACAGAAAGCACTAAGGGGTTATTCGACTTAGGGTTAAACATACCACCTTGAGTCCATAAGAAAAGACTGAATTTTGTTCGGTATATTCCATTTAAGAAAAGAAAAACAAATAATACATTTTAGAAATATTCCTATCAAAAATAATTTTGAATGTTTTAAGTTATAGGACCTAGAGAGATAAGCTTGCTTATCTGGAAAATTCATGTATCTGCATGGAGAATCTACTTCCCCAACAAGGCTGATAAAAATTACGGCGTAAAACAATGAGGGGCTACTGCTTTAACACTGCAAGAGGCAGCGACCTTCCTTGGGACTACCTGGTACCCTGTTCACACTCTCCTGGCAATACCCCAGTATATTGTAATTAAGGGTTTATTGCCTGTCTTTCCCCCAGCCTATGCCTTTCTTGTGGGCTGGGACAGTGCCTTTTATCTCGTATCCCTGATGTCTACCCTAGGTCCTGGACATTGTAGCTGTTCAACAAACATTTGTTACGTAAATGAAGAAAGCCTGTCAAGGCCATAGCTTCCACTCCCTGCCTTTTCTGTAACAAGAAGATAGTAAAAGTCTTGTCACACAACCAATTAATAGTGTATCCCAGGACAAATTCATGTGTTCACCACATTGGCCTAAAGTTCAGGAATATTGCAATTTTAATACGAGACAACTTTCAGAGAGAAAAGGGGAAAAAAGATGTTATTTCTGCACTAGAAATAAATTTTTTTAATTCCTCTATGCATAATGTTAAGTAAAGATATCCTAAGAATCTTAGCACTGAATAGCTTATGGTATCAGGAACCTAATGGTTTGATGTAGCTGAATTTCTGATATTTGACACTTTGGAAATTTTCCTAAGGGATACATTACATGAGGCGCTATTAGCAAGTGAATGGAAGCACACTGGTGACTACAAATATTTTACTTCCTACAAGATCAAATAATAGTCATGAATCATGAACTGGATCTGTGGACAGCTACATCAAATGAAATGTCAGCAGAAGGTAGGGCAGTTCCAAGGCCCGATCTGCAAAGTCAGTTGGGAAAAGGGGGCAGTCAGAACTGGTACAGATGGAAGGTCACCCACAGGGTAAAACGAAGTTGCCAGCTGGATGCACCCTTCTAAGATAATTTTGTAGTGGCTCACTGTGCTCAAGGAGCACAGCTCCCTGTAGGAGATGGCCAGGGGAGGTGGTGAGGAGTGGGAAAGATCTTCAGGGATTGCCAACCTACAGCTGTGCCAGTGAGGAAATACTGAGTCAAATAGTTCCAAATCTTGTCCAACGACTTGAAAATGATACACCTTCCTTTTCCTAACCTACCATCCGCCTGAGGATTCTCACTATCGCGCATCCTTCCTTGGCATTCTGCCCCAAACCAGGGAGAGCTGTTCCCCCAAACTTCTTTACACTTAGATTCCCATGTTAGAAATGGTTCTACCATAAGAAACGTGCTGAAAGCCCAGGGACAACAATGAATCACAGAGGGCACTGGCCACAGGGATGGTATTTAAAAATACCAGGCGTTCTTGACGTTCACGAAAAGGATGAACTAGAGATGACCAAACAGGGTTTAAGTCAAGGGGCTAAAGAGGGTGTCGCGCGATGGATTGCTTTTGTGTGGCTTTTCTTGCCATGGTCTTGTAACTTCCATCCAAATGATTGGGTGGGACTGTGCAAATAAGGTAATTGTGACCCACAAAGGGTATTGGTCAGTTTTGCCATTCTGCTAGGCTTAAAAGAGAGCCAGTTTCAGAGCAGGAAGAGGAGCTCCCCACCACCAAGGAAGAAGGGCCAAGAGTGCAGCGTGTCATTTGGACTCGGGATCCCTGCACTGAGAAGCTCCTGGAACCTGGAGACCGAGAGAGAGCTGTAACACTGAAGACAGCGAGACGCATTAGAGAAATGGTGGCAGGAAAGACTGGCAGGACACAGCGCAGTGGGCTTTCCGGCCCACTGAGCGAGAAAGTTGAGTGCCTTTGGCTGAGACTTACTGGTGGAGTGGGGTGCCTCGGAGCACTTACCTGCAGAGCTAAAAGAGCTTTGAAACACTTGCCAGAGCAGAGCAGAGGCTGAGGGCCAGAGAGAGGTGTGCCTGCAGCACAACTGAGAAGAGGCTGTCCTGATGGAAGAACTCTATCCCAAGTGTTCCTAAACCTGAATTGTAACCTGTTACTTCTCTAATAAATCCCATAATGGTAAGTACTGTCTGTGAGTTCTGTATGGCCATTGTAATGAATAATCGAGCTCAGCAGAGAAGTAGAGAGTGCCATGGGAGGGATGGTTGGTGTCAGAATTGGTAAAGATGGCAGAGAGAGGAGGTATGTCTGACCTCTGCCTCATAGGAATCAGCCTTGGGCTGTTGATCTTGACTGTTCTTCCCCCTTGTGAAGTTGGAGGAGGTCAGACCCTCCGCCATGTCATTTTTACAGAGGGCCAGACTACTACTTCTGTTTCTAAGACATAACCATAGGAAGTACAGCTCAAGAGTGTTCCCCATCCAGGGCCAGTGGACAACCTTAAGCTGAAGCCTAGTGTGGCCCATAGAAATTCTCGTAACCTGGCCCCTGCGTGGCTTGTACTCTGAATTACACCTGAGAATATTCTGTCCATTCTGGTGTCCAGTTGTGTTCCCGGACCTCCCCACAGTGACTATTCTATTCTCACTTGCTATGTTCCTTTGCCCATCACTCTTCTGTCAGTTTGTTGTACTATAGTGGCTTCCAGGTTGCTATGATGCTGGAAGCTATGCCACCAATATTTCAGATACCAGCAGGGTCACCCATGGTGGACAGGTTTCAGCAAAGTTTCAAGGCTAAGACAGACTGGGGAGAAAGGCCTGGTGATCTACCTCTGAAAAAAGCCAACGAAAACAGTAGGATCACAACAGAATATTGTCCAATGTAGTGCTGGAAGATGAGCCAGGGAGTCAGAGCTGATTCGATGGGAGCTAACAGCATGTTCCTTTACATGCATAATATTTATTTTTCTGTCTGCATTGCAACTGTACCTTGCTTACTTAGCGAGTTCCTGACCACCACCTCTAACCCATATCTGTGTACATGCCGTCAGGTAACTACTGTTACCAGGTCACATGGCAGCTGTTAATCTGAAATCCTAAGACCTTGATGGTTTCAGCAGGCCGTGGGCCACCAAACTGACCATTACTATGCGGCCATACTCCATTCATTAATATCCTTGCCATGTAAACAACAACCTGTTGCCATCAAGTCGATTCCAACTCATAGCGACCCTCTAGGACAGAGTGGAACTGCCCCATAGGGTTTCCAGGGAGCGGCTGAACAAGGCTCCTATAAATGCATGTGTTCCTTCTGCTTTGCCCTACACCAGTAATTCTTCACTTTTGCTTATTCAGGGATCTCTTTGAGAATCTGATATGGAGCTTTCCCCAGGGAAAAAAATAATACACATACAGATTTGCAAAAAATTTCAAAAGTTTTTCAAAAATTGCAAAAATTTGGGGTCCCCATTCCAGTGCTAACAATTCCAGATGGTAAAAAATACTGAAAGAGACTGGCAGTCTGAGAAGTGGAAGCCTAAACATAATTCTTCCCTAGTTGCTCTTCACATCCATAAAAGCCTGCAGAGAATTCTGGAACAAAAGTTGGCAACCTCATCCCCAGGGCCCAGTCAGCCACCCAGGGGGCGCTGTTCTCACTTGTCCACCTAGCTCTAGGCTGCCAAACTCCATTCATTAACATCCCTGCCACATGAACAACAACTTGTTGCCATGGAGTCGATTCCGACTCATAGCGACCCTGTAGGACAAAATAGAACTGCCCCATAGGATTTCCAAGGCTGTCAATCTTTACGAAAGCAGACTGCCACATCTTTCTTCTGCAGAGCAGCTGGTGGGTTCAAACCGCTGACCTTTTGGTTAAATTAGCACTTAACCACTGTGCCACTGGAGCTCCTTCTAGCTCATGCAGTAGGTGCTTAATGGCCAACCGAGGCAGCAGCTCCTGTCTGAGACAGGACACAGGCCTTGCCCCTTACCCCTCCCCTTGCCCACATCAACAGGGTCTCCTGCCTATGGGTCTAGCCCAGACCTTCTGCACCTTTCCCTAAGGCCATCGGGCAAGCCAGGTAACTCTGGTGCTCACATTGTCACCTTGAAACTGGATGAAAAGGAATTCCCCTAGGTCTGCTGGGCCACACCTTCTCTGTGTTTCCTTCTTCTCGTTATGTGTGTGTTGTCTCTCTTTTTTTTTCCTCACTCTCTCTCACACACACACATACACCAGTTGTCACCAGGGAGAAGAGCTAACATCAGCATCTTGGGACCTCCCTGGAGCAGATCTCGTGGAGCATACCTTCAGGTAGGACACTGCTGAGCTCAGGGATGGCTGTCCCCAGGCCACAGGCCAGATTACATTTCCTGGGTCACTCTGACCTCTTCAAAGGCCACAGCCACAACTGAGCTGGTATTCCTTCATGCTGACATCTTATTCCAACCCTCTCTGCTTCAATAAAACAAAAACAGCCTTGATCTTGGCACAAACCTAAGTGCTCATCACATGCACACAAGGTCACCATCAGCCTTCTCCAGCCTACGCCAAAAATTATTATGCATTTCTAACAAAGACTGACCATGAATTCAATTGAGAGTCTGTGGAGCTGGGATGGGGGAGAAATCTCCCTGCCCTTCTACAGAATAGGGATGTCTCCCATTCTGACCTTTCCCATCCATGGTAAAGCTAACCACCGTGGCTTCCTCCTCCCCACAGACATGCACCTACCTCTCCTACAGGGAGAACACTGGCAAGTAAAACAGAACACTAAGGTACTGAAAAGTGAAAACTCTTAAGACTGACCTCAGAGTCAACTCTTGACTCTATGGGCTGTCACATGAATTTCTAATTCTGTGAATAACCTGCCACCAGAGTTTTATTCCAGGCTAGTTTCCCCTACCATTCAGTTCACGTCTGGGCTCTTACCATGTGATTTCAAGCCATACAATGTAATTAAAATGTTTTCATAACCTATCTCTCAGAAGGTTGTCACTAATGTTTGTGATCTTGGGCAGGTTGCTTCCTGTGCTTGAGTCTCTGTTTCATCATTCTTTCACTCAACAAATATTTATTGAGAAGCTAGTACATTCCAGTACTGAGGGTACAAAGATGAGCAAGATATAGTAAGGCTGAAGAATGTCTCACTCTGTTGTTTATATGTTAATGTAAATAACTCACCACTGTTACTGTGTGATTAGGGCTGTCACGGGTTTTGGACAAGGTAATAGAGGAAAACTGGGAGGGGAGCACCTGTCTCAGACAAAAGTAGCAACACAAATGTAACATGAGTTAAACAGAAATCAGGCTTACTGTAAGAAGGAGAGGAAAGAAAAAAACCCCAAATACAACTTTTGCAGTAAAAAAAAAGGAAAATACAGACAATACATGATAATAAAAAATACTACTATTTGTAAATAATGTAAATTAATTTTTTGGAAAAGAAAAGAGCCTCAATTTCCTCACCCATGAAACAGAAGGTTGAATGGGCTATTTTGTTGTTGTTCTTGTTGTTTTAGTAGGCTCCATCTCACAGTGACTGTCTTAGTTATCTAGTGCTGCTGTAACAGAGATACCACAAGTGGATGCCTTCAACAAAGACAAATTTATTCTCTCATGGCCTAGTAGGCTACAAGTCCAAATTCAGGGTATCAGCTCTAGGGGAAGACTTTCTCTCTGTCAGCTCTGGAGGAAGGTCCTTGTCATCAATCTTCCCCTGGTTGAGGAGCTTCTCAGTGCAGGGACGCTAGGTCTAAAAGACGCACTATGCTCCCGGTGCTCTTTCTTGGTGGTGTGAGGTCCCTTTGTCTCCTTGCTTGCTTCTCTCCTTTATATCTCAAAACAGATTGATTTAAAATATAATCTAATCTTGTAGATAGGGTTTACATAACTGCCAGTAATCCCATCTCATCAACATCACAGAGATAGGATTTACAACATATAGGGAAATCACATCAGATGACAAAATGGTGGGTATGGTAAACAACCATCATTTTCTATGTGAACATTGTGGGAAGGCCTAATAAATCTCTGTTCTTATAAGCTACCCAATTTGTGGTATTTTGTTATGGCAGCCGTAGGAAACTAATGCACTCTGTTCTACGCAAAGGAACGTAACAGATAATGGAAAGGACAGAAATGTGCCTATCTTTCTAAAAGCTACTTTTCTAGAAGGTACATTTAAAGACTATCAAGATAAAAATAAAGGTAAGCAAATAGATTTTAGGGCGTGCATTCAAAGCAAAACATGTTTCTGAGGCTGTCTGAAATGAAGCTGAGGTTGTACATTTTATGGCTGAAACTGTAGCTGCTAACAACTGTAAGAACGGACATGGCAATTAGGAATAATATGCATATGAACTAAGGCCAGTCACTGAATCCTGAAAATACCATCATGAAATACATAAATTCCAATGTTGTTATTGTTGTTGGGTGCCATCGAGTCCCTTCCGACTCATGGCAACCCCATGTGACAGAGAGGAACTGCCCCATAGGATTTTCTTGACCATAATCTTTACAGAAGCAGACTGCCAGATCTTTCTCCCACAGAGCCACTGGATGGGTTCAAACCGTCAACCTTTAGGTTAGCCACTGAGTGCTTAACCATTGTGCCACCAGGGCTCCTTTTAAATTCCTTTTAAATAAAAAAGCGGATACACAAAAATACATAAAATCAAAAATTAAAAAAAAATTTTTAAGTTGCCCCTACCCTTTGTCTAATGGGTATAAAGATATTAAAGCACAGCCATTTATTTAAAAAACATTGAGTGATTTTTTTTTTTATACAGAGGCAATGGTGACATATACCAGTTTAACTTAGCATTCAAGTGATTCCCACAAGCGTATTCTCAGATTTATACTTGGAAAGAGTTTTTCATTTAAAATCATTTGTGAGGTATGTGGGGTGAGATTATACTATTCTCTCTACTATTTAAAGTTTTTAAATGTTTATAATCAGAACTTTCAAAGTTGAATTGTGTATGACACCTTTTGGATTGTAAAACGTTTAGATTTTGTTGTGTGGAGCAAAGCGCATAGCTGAATCCTGAGTGTGTCATTTCAGCCTGGTCACTTATGTATCTTTTCAGAGATCTTGCTTCAAGAGGGAAAATAAAAAGACTCAGTTAAGCATACTATGAGCCCTGGTGGTGCAGTGGTTAAGAGCTACAGCTGCTTACCAAAAGGTCAGTGTTCGAATCCACCAGCTGCTCCTTGGAAACCCTACGGGGCAGTTCTACTCTGTCTCATAGGGTCACTATAAGTTGGAATAGACTTGTTGGCAATGGATTCTGGTTAGAACAGTGCTCCTTAAACTTTAACATGCATACAAATAACCCAGGTATCTTGTGAAAATGCAGATTCTGATTCAGTAGGTCTGGGTGAGACTTGAGACTCTGTATTTGTAACATGTCCCCAGGTGATATGATGCCACTGGTCCAAGACCACACAGTGAAGAGCATGGCTATAGACTGTGGTTCTCAAATTTTAGGTGCATGAGTCACCTGGAGGGTTTGCTAAAAGGTTGTAGAGCCCCACCACTGGGGTTTCTGATTTAGAATGTCTGGGGTGGCGTCTGAAATTCTGCATTTCTAACAAGTTTCCAGGTGATGCTGATGCTGCTTGTTCAGAGCCCACTTTGAGAGCCACTGCTGCAGAGGAAAGAGTACTAGATTGTGAGAAAGTCTGGGTTTTAGCCTCAGATCTGTTAGTTACTGGCCGTATGACTCTCTATCAGAGGCCCTGAGTGGTACAAATGGTTAGCCCTCTCAGCTGCTAACCCAAAGGTTGGAGGTTCAAGTTTACCCAGAGGCTCCTTGGAAGAAAGGCCTGGTGATCTACTTCCAAAAAATTAGCCATTGAAAACCCTGTGGAGCAGAGTTCTACTCTGACACACACAGGGTCGCCATGATTCAGAGTCAATTCATCTGGTTCTGTGACTCTATCAGGTAGGAATGCATTCAGCTGCAATCAACAGAACATCCAATTAACAGTGGCTTAAACAAATGGTAGTTTATTTTTCTTAGAAACATGATAAAACCAGAGGTGGCAGTCAGGGCTGGGACACCTCTTAGGAAGTCATCAAAGATACAGAGCCTTTCTATCTTTCTGCTCCACCATCATTAAGGTATGACTTTTTGGCTTATGGGCACACGATGGCTGCTGAACCAAGTTCCAGGCAGGAAGAAGGGAGCAGAGCAAAGAAGGAAGGGGCATGCTAACCTCACTTGCCCTTTTGAAAAAGCTTTCCCAAGAGACCCACTTTATGACTTCCAGTTACATCTCATTGGCCAGAATTGTGACGACTGTAGACGAATCATTGGGAGTTGACTAGGGAGAAGGGGTTGGATGGGCCAACTAACACTGTCTACTACAGTGACCTCAGACATAGATACAAGGTATTAATATAAAGACAACAGAAGCTCTAAAGAGTAAGTGCACATCTCAGCTTTCTGAGATCCATAAAATCAGTGAGATGCACTGCTGGCACTCTGGGTAGGACAATTCACCACTACGTGGGACTATCCTGTGCATTGCACGACATTTTGCATCTCTGATCTCTAGGTACCAAATGCCAATATCACCCATCTTCATCATTTTGATAAAATCAAAAAGGCTTCTGCTGGTTTGCAGATGACTCCTAGTGAGGGCAGGGAGTAGAAGGGAGCTACCTTCCTGAGTCGAAAACCACTGTACTAGATCATCTCTCACCAAAATTGTCTGATGCTCTCTGACCTCTCTAATAAAGGCTATTTTTCGAAGCCCCAGTTCCACAGCAGGAGCATGAGTTCCCATTCTCCACCCCATGGTGAATAGCGATTCTTTTATCTCCTTACTGTTACTTTTAAACCATTACTATTTTGCCATGTTGAAAAAAACCCTGCTTCTCCTTCACGACACATGCCATCCAACTCTACCACACTCTACTACTTGTTCCAATGATCTATCCACTTCTAAATCACTCCATATTCTCCAAGGACTTCCCTCTCCACACCAAGCCTTACCTTTATCTTAGGTGACTTTTGCCTCCATATGTATGGTCCAATCCAGGACCCTGGACTGGCCATTCCTGGAGCTCCTGACCTCCAATGCCCTTTACCTCTTCTCTACTTCAGCCACCCACACTGTGGCCAGATCCCAGCACTTGTCATCCCACAAAACTACTCCTTGACCTTAAACTTGACTGACTCACTCTTGTCACCACCACTACTTCCTGGATCTCCACTTTCTCATTCTCTTTGTCCCAATCTTCCCAATGTTTATCTCACTCTCCCAAGCTTCTACACTCAGCCTGGACATTCTGATCCATCCTTCATTTATTCCCCTGATCTTCATCCCCCTGGTACAACCCCATCCCTGGCTCTAGCTAATTTTCTTTCCTCTTACTCCTACACTTGGGCAGTTGAGCACTGCTGGAGACATTGCACACCCACACACTCTGTTGCCATGACAACCGGGGGAGGGGCTCTCTAACCTCCCTACCTCTCTCATCACCCGCTCTAATAGTCCCTCTACAAATCCTTGCTGGTCCTATCTTCTGTTCTCTACCTTTATCTACCTCGGCTCTCATTCTGACTCTCAGCAGATAACTTCACTCCTACTTGACAGTGAAAATAGAAGCTACCAGGCAGAAGCCCCCTCAACTTCCTGTCCCCCACTCCCACCCCATTAAAACACTTATTTTTATCTACACTCATCCTTTCCTCCCTTTTATTGTGGGAAAAGTTTCCTTCCTCTACTTAATCCCTCCACCTGAGCCTGGATCCCAGTGCTTATCTCCAGCCTCCTCAGGGACCTCGGCTCTCAAAATCCCTTCTGTCCCTTCAGTATTTGAACATGGAAGCCTCTCCTATGTTCTAAAAGCCAGTGTTCCCCAGACACTACATTTCCATCTCCTCTGTACAAGTCTCTCTTCCTCTTTAGAGCAGGGGCTTTTAATCTTTTTCAGACCATGCACCCCTTTGGCATTCTGGTGAATGCTTTTTTAAAATGCATAAAATAATATACACAGAACTACAGTGGAAACCAATTATATGGAAATACAGTTGTGACAATATTAAAAAAATGATTTGTGACATAGTAATACCTGTGCTTTTTTTTTTAAATTGTATTTTGTGTGTTCTTTGTTAGTGCCTTAAATAACAAGATCCCAAAGTGGGTCTAATAACTCCTGTAATTTCAAAGTAGAGATGATTGTAGACAACATACTGCAACATCTGCATCAACTGTAATGTGATATAAAAATAGCCGTGTTTTTTTACAGGTGACAAAGTTAAGGTACTGCTAATACTGCTGAAGTGTGATGCCTACAGTCATAATTGAAGGAAGGCTAAATTTCTGTTAGAGGTGAATGAAATCAAGATGGATTTTCTTTCCCATCCAAGTGTATGGATCTCCTGAATTCTACTCATAGATCCCTTGGGTGGATCCATGGACCCCAGATTAAAACTGCTTGTTAAGTCTATACTCCCTGCCCACTTCATCTTCCACTCATGTCTCAATTTTATGATTTCTCAAATATCCGTTGAGTGCCAACTATGTATAAGACTACGTAATATTTTATAACCTGGTTTTTACCCCCATGGCCCAGGGTCACTATTCTTACTAAAGTCATCAATGGCCCCCCAAATTTGAAGGACCTTTCTGCATCGCCATATTACTCCATCTCTCTGCAGCCTCAGATGCCCAAATCATTCCCTCCTCAGAACTTTCTCCTTTCTAGCCTTCTGCAATATCCTTCTCTGTGGCTGGGCCTTCAGCTGCAATTAAATGAAAACCCAAATCAAATAGTTTAAACCACAAGGAAAAATATATCTCACATTTCAAGAGGTCCAGATATGGGGCAACTCCAGGGATGATTAATTTGATGGCTCAGCAGTGTCACAAGGGTGCCTTCCATCTTTCTGCTGCCATGACTTGACAGCACCATGACTGTCCTCAAGATGCTCTCTACATGGCTGAAAGATGACTGTAGCAGTTCCAGCTGCCATATCCAAACGTGACAAGGTGCAGCTGAAGAAGAGAATGTGCCCCTTCCTAATATGTCTCTTTATTTTTAATAATCAAAGAGACCTTTTCCAGAAGACTCTGGAATCCTTTCCTCATATTCCATTGACCTGAATTGCATCATAAGTCCTTTGCTAAAACAGTCCCTGGCAAGGGAATTGTGACTCCATGACTTGGCTTGGACTAATCAGGATTCACCCCTGAACCACTTGGAGGAAGGGTGGGATGCAGAATAAAAGCAGGGCTCTGCCAGAAACCAAAAGGTAGGCAAGCAAACCTGTGTGATACACACTAGTTCTTCTTCTGCTTTTCTGCTTGCACCTTCATTTTTCTTTACTATAAAATCTTCCTCCCTACCCCTTAAATACTGTATTCTGCCAGGTTGTATTCCCAGTCCTCTTCCAATCCAGGACCATTTCACACCATGCATTCTCCTTGGGTGACCCTATTCATGCCTATGGTTTTAACTGCCACCTGGATGCACCTGGTTCTCCACTTAGATCTCTTTCCTTAGCTCGGTTGTTATTAGTTGCCGTCAAGTCGATTCCGACTCATGGTGACCCCATGGGTGCAGAGTAGAACTGCTTCATAGGCTTTTCAGGGCTGTGACCTTTCAGAAACAGATCACTAGGCCTGACTTCTGAGGCTTCTCTGGTTAGGTTCAAACCACCAACCTTTCGGCTAGTAATTGAGTGCTTAACTATTTGCACCACTCAGGGACTCCTTCCTTAGCTCTAGGCTCATGTATTCTCTCTTGCCTATTGGACTGCTGGATGTCCCTCAGGCCCCTCAAACTCAACCTGTACAAACATGCTCCTCCTGAATTGTGTCTCAGTAAACAGCCCTACCTTCACCCAAAGTCCCAAGATTGCAATCTGTCAGCTCAGACTCTTCCTTCTCCCTTACCCCATTACGTGCTCAGTCATCTTGAACTCCTGTAGATTCTCTCCACTCAGTATCTCTAGACTCTGTCCGCTCTTCACCACCCCTGGGCAGGGCCCTCCTCCTTTCATGCCTGGATTCATGCAATGACCCAACTGGCAGCCCAGTCTCTTCTTTTGCTCCACTCAAGCATGCCTCTCTCCCCTATATCAGAGGGGTCTTTCTGAAATGCAAACCTGATTCTGTCCCAGGATCCTTCAGCAGCATCCCATTGCCCTCAGGACAGAGCCACCTTCTTTTGCCCATTCCAAATGATATATCCAGGTCTGGTCCCTGACAATTTCTCTAGTTCACCACTTGAAACTCTCCATGTTAATCCTAAAGTCAACATGCCATCTCCCACACCCAGCTATACACACGCTGCTGCTTCTACCATGAGCACGCCCAACATACTGTTTTCCTTCCACATACATTTGAAAATAGTTTTGTTTTTGTTTTGTCCTAAGGGATGAGACAATACATATTGTTCTGTAACTTGATTTTGTCACCTACTATATGCAGACTACCTTTATATGCTGGTGATAAACCAGCACCTGTCGCCATTGAGTCGATTCGGACTCATGGTGACGCCATGTGTATTCCAGAAGGACTGTGCTCCATAGGGCTTTCCTTTCAATAATATTTTATTGTGTTTTTGGTGAAGGTTTACACAGCAATTTAGGTTCCCATTCAACAATTGCTACACAAGTTGTTCAGTGACATAGGTTACATTCTTCACAATGCGTGAACATCATCATTATTTTTGTTCTGGATGTTCCATTTCCATTCATCTAGTTTTCCTGCCTCCTTACATTCTTATCTTTGTTTTTAAAGTAATTGTTGACTCTGTAAGGTTTTCAATGGCTGCTTTTGAGGAAGTAGATCACCAGGCTTTTCTTCTGAGGAACCTCCGGTCGGACTCGAACCTCCAACCTTTCGTTTAGCAGCAGAGCACGTTAACAGTTTGCACTGCCCAGGGACTCCATGCCGGCGATAGTCTACTTTGTCTTATAAATGGCTCCTTTATATTCTCTAATCGGGATATACTGTAGTTTATTTAACCACACCTCTATTGATGGACATGTGGGCATCTGGGCTATTTTTCCCCATTATAAACACTGTTACGGCAAACATTCCTGTCTATATATCTCTGTGCACTTGTCCTAGAATTTCTGTAGGATAGATTCCTCAAATTGAAATTGCCAAGTCAAAGGTTATATGCACTTACATATCGAGAGAACAATCAATTCACCCTCCAGAATGTATCCATTTAGACTCCCACCAAGGGTGTATAAAAACAGTGCATAAAAGCATCCATTTCTCAGGATCCCCATAACACTGAATATTATCACTCTTTTAAAATTTTGCTCATCTCATTTTCTTGCCTTGAATATGTGTTTTTCTGACTACTAGCAAGATTGAGCATCTTTTTATATTTTTATTTATCATGAACCCTTTATACCCTGTACCCATTTTTGTTTTCCGAGTGTTTGTTTTCTTCTTATTGATTGTAGCCGCCTGGGGTGCGATGGATCGCTTTTGTGTGGCCTTTCTCAACACGGTCTTGTAACTCTCACCCAAGTTATTGGGTGTGACTGTGCAAATAAGGTAATTGTGGCCCATCAAAGGGATTTGTCAGTTTTGCCATCCTGTTAGGCTTAAAATGAGAGGGAAAGGGAGAGGAAGATGGAGACGGAGGGAGAGGGAGAGCTGTAACAATGAAGACAGCAAGAAGCAGTCGCAGAGAACCCAGCTCACGGAGCAAGAAAGCTGAGTGTGTTTGGGCAGGAGGCTTGCTGGCAGAGTAGGGTGCCTCTGGGCACTTGGTGGAGTTTAGGTTTGCTGACCCACAGAGGTAGAGGTAAGCAACTTCTGGCCGAGGCTTACTGGTGAAGTGGGGTGCCTCAGGGCACTTATCTGCAAAGCTAAAAGTGCTTTGTAACACCTGCAGAGGCTGAGGACTAGAGAGAGCGTGCCTGCGGGCATAGCTGAAAAGAGGCTGTCCTGATGGAAGAACTGTATCCTGAGCATTCCTGAGCCTGAATTGTAACCTGTTACTTCCCTAATAAACCCCATAATCACGAGCAATGTCTGTGAGTTCTGTGTGGCCACTGCAATGAACTATCGAACCCAGGAGAGAAGTAGAGAGTGCGCTGGGAGGGGCAGCAGGTGTCAGAATTGGTAAAGATGGCAGAGAGAGGAGGCATGTCTGACCTCTGCCTCACAGGAATCAGGCTTGGGCTGTTGATCTTGATTATTCTTCCCCCTTGTGAAGTTAGAGGAGGTCTGATAACTCCACCACCACAATATCATTCTTACACCCCCTTGAAGGTCTGGCTAATTCCCACCAGAACTTCAAGACTCGGACCAGGAGCCACCTCATCCCATGAGTCTTCCCTAATTCTCCTGTCTGTAGTTAAACCCCTACTCCGCACTCTGTGCAGAAACCCTCTGCCTGTTTTTCTCTCCATGAGACCGTGAGCACCTGGGTCTGGTGCTTCCCTACCTCTTAACAGAGTGCCCAGCACATTATAGGTGCACAGTCAAAGAATAAAAGGATGAACAAATGGCCCACAGACAAGATTACTTTTAAACTGATGTCCTTTTTCCTATTCCTTGAGAAAACAACACCAATATGAATTTAGTACAACTCCCTTCACATAAAGAGCTTTGGTTCTTTGTCTTTGTTGTTTTAATTTTTCTTTATCTTCATCTTGAAAGTTAAACTCCTTGGGTTCATAGGATCCCAGTCTCATTCAGGACTAGAACTGGCTCTAACTAGCTGCTTTTCCACAATATGCACACTGCTATTCCTCCCCGTCCCTGAAATACACTTTCATTTTGCCACCTCACACTTCCACCTATTTACCTGCAAGATACCTGTGTTCCTGACATACTGTAGGCAGGCATCGAGGAAAGGACAGAAATAAAGGTGCATCTAACAAAATGTTTTATTTAACCTGAATTTCCAATAAAGGATCTGGACATTTAGCAAGCGTCTTAGTTATTTACAAATGCTACATTTATTATCAGAGGCAGACCAAGACCTCAGACAAAGAAAAGCCACATCCCACCCACTACATTACCATTACCTGGTCCAGAAAATGTTCAGTCAAGCAAATTAAACTCAACATTTAACCGTCAAACTACTGGTAATGACCTTGAGACCTTGGACCTGAAATCCAAGAGATGATGAACCTGATCCTTCTGTTCAACCTCAAAGGAAGTTAGATCTGAAATCGAATCCATCAAATCATGACAGATAATTGTTTTTGCTTTTTTTTTTAAAAAATTTATTTAAAGCAAACACTCATTTTGCTTTTACTCTGAATAGGATTTTTTGCCTGTAGCAGCAGCCAAGCTAAATACTTCAGCTGCGATTGCATCTAGGATAACGACAGCAGCTACCGTTTGTTGAGTGCCTACTGTGAGTCGGGCACTGTGCTAAGTGCTGACGCCATTATCTCATTTAACTGGCATCAACTGGCCAGTTCTCGGCAGAAATGGAAAGCCAGAGTCTGCTAATAACTGGGAGTATATTCAGCTCTGCTAATGTACGTAAGCATCTCCATTTCCAACCCATTTCTACAAGACCGGGAGGAGCCTCCAGCTTGTCCAACATAGCTTCTTAGAAGAAACTGACACAGCAACTTCTCCAACTCCAACGCACATGTTCTAACCTGCTCGCCTATAAACCGGCATTTGAATGAAGCTTTCCCGCTTCTGGGGGACCAGAGGGAGGAGAAAGGCACTGCTATTAATCACAAGAAATGGTAAAATTTAATTCTCATGTTTCACAGGTGTTCATGAACTGTTTACCACTTTTTATTATTTTAAAGGAAGCACAGTAAGCCTTACAAGACTCACAGGGCGGGGAAGCCTGGCAAGTTTACTCTCGTCTCTGAAGCATTCCTCTTCAGCCCTGAGCAGACTCAGGGCTCTGAAAGGGTCCTGGCAAAGCCTCTGAAGAGAGCCAGGCCTAAAGGAGCAGTCCTGTTGGGGAAGGGAGTCTCTGGGGCTACTGGAGGAGCTCCAGCCCCCCTCTGACCTTCAAAGTGAGCAGCCAGACCCTCCCCAAAAGGGCAAGGCCACCAGGTCCTCCTGGGGTGGATACTAGAGATCTTTCTACAGCCGACCAGAGGTGGAGGAAGCTGGGAGGCCTGGATAGGATAAGAAGAGAGAAACTGAAGCAAGATGGGGACAGGGGCAGGTGTGGGTCAAACCAGAGCCTTCTAAAGAAGCCCAGAGGATTCCAGGTGGGGGCTGGAAGGTGGCAAAGTTCTCTAAGAGACAGAAGAAAACAAAAAACCTCATCTGAGCATTGACTCTTTGAGGCTCCCAGAGAAAGGCCACCAGACAGACAGACCGATGGAGTGGAAGAGAAGCCAGGACCTGGCCCACATGGGTGTGGGGCTTGGAATGTTCCAGGGGTGGGGAAGGCTGCATCTACTCTTCAATAATTGGTTTGGAGACAATTGGCCATCCATATGGAAAAGATAAAGTAGATCCCTATCTCACAGCAAGCCTCCAAATAAATACCAGATGAACTAAAGACCTACAAGGAACAAGCAAAACTATTATGAAGCTTTTGGAGGAAAACAGAATAGCTTCATGACACTGGGTAGGAAAAGGTTTCTTTAATAAGGTATAAAATCACAAAACATAAAGGAAAAGATGGATAAATTTGTCTACATTAAAATAAACATCTTCTCTATGACAAAAGACACCATATACAAAGTGAAAAAAGAAGCCATAGACTGAGACAATATTTGCAACCCACATAACTGAGAAAAAATTCATAGACTATCTTAACATGCCTACAAATCAATAAGAAAAAGAGAAACCACTTATTAGAAAAATGGGCAAAAGACATGAATAGGCAATTCACAGAGGAAGAATTTCAAAAGGCCAGTAACAAAAGGAGTCCCTGGGTGTCAAACAGTTAAGCACTGGACCACTTACTAAGCCATAATGTTGGCATTTCAAACCCCCCAGAGGCTCCTGGGAAGAAAGACCTGGCCATTTTCTTCCAGAAGGTCACAGCCTTGAAAACCCTATGGAGTGCAGTTCTACTCTGCAACTCATCAGGTTGCCATGAGTTGATGGCAACTGGTTTGGTTTTGGTTTTTTTGGTTGGTAAAGTTGAAGCTGCATGTCTTCCTTCTGTAGACATTTTCCCTCATATTCACAAGCAGACAAGTCCTGTACTTGGTTGATGTAATAGCGAATACGTGGAAACAATCTAATCTCCCTTGTATAGAAATAAAAACCTGACTAAAAAAACTCACTGCTGTGGAGTTGATTTCAACTCATAGCGACCCTATAGGACAGAGGAGAGCTGCCCCACAGGGTTTCCAAAGCTGTAATTTCTTTTTTAATTGTACTTTAGATGAAGGTTTACAGAGCAAATTAGTTTCTCATTAAATAATTAATACACATACTGTTTTGTGACATTGGTTACCAACACCACGACATGTCAACACTCTCCCCTTCTTGATCTTGGGTTCCCCGTTACCAGCTTTCCTGTCCCCTCCTGCCTTCTTGTCCTTGCCCGTGGGCTGGTGTGCCCATTTAGTCTAATTTTGTTTTATAGGCCTGTCTAGTCTTTGGCTGAAGGGTGAACCTCAGGAGTGACTTCAGTACTGAGTTAAAAGGGTGTCTGGGGCCATACTCTTGAGGTTTCTCCAGTCTCTGTCAGACCACTTGAAGTCTGGTCTTTTTTTTGTGAGTTAGAATTTTGTTCTACATTTCCCTCCTGCTCTGTCCGGGACTCTGTCAGAGCAGTCAGTGATGGGAGCCGGGCATCTGTGGTAGTTATGGTCCATTAGTCCTTTGGACTAATCTTTCCCTTGTGTCTTTGTTTTTCTTCATCCTCTCTTGCTCCATACGGGGTGGAACCAGTGGGGTATCTTAGACGACCGCTCACAAGCTTTCAAGATCCCTAGTCACCAAAGTACCAAGGCTGTAAATCTTTACAGGAGCAGACTGCCACGTCTTTCTCCAGTAGAGCAGCTGGTGGCTTGGAACTACCCACATTTTGGTTAGCAGCCAAGCGCTTAACCACTGAGCCACCAGGGCTCCTTGTGGAAATAAAACAAACTGGTTTTATTCATCTAATGAAATACTATACAGCAGTTAAGAGGAATGAAATAAATCTACATGTGTCAGCATGATTAATCACAAAAGCCTAATGCAAATTGAAAAAAACAGATGGCAAAAAGGTATTGTACTTTGATACCGTTTATATTAAAACACACACAAAAATACAAAATCATGTTTGTATGTTTAAAAACTTTTCTTACTTTAAAATAAGAATTTTAAAGAAGAATGTTGGCTTGGACCCAGCCCTTCTACCTAGCAGAGCAGCTCACCAACCTACACAGCGTGGCTGACTCAGTGTATCTGGACCAAGGCATACAAACCTGGCAGAGGTGCAAGGACAGCCCCGCCCCGCCCCCACACCCTGGTCGCGACCTCGCGAGCCCCTGCGAGTCTCACCGCGCAGGCGCGGAGCGGGAGCCAAGGACTGGAGGGGCGCGGCCTCGCTCTGCGCCTGTGCCGAATTCCAGCTGCGACTGCTGTGGGAGAAAATGATGCCCGGGTTGGGCTCCCGGCCCCGCCGGCGGAGAGGAGATCCGCACTGCACACGCGCAGACCGAACATCCGCGTCAAAAGACGAAGAGAGCGCGCGCTCCCCACGTCCTGCGCACCCAGCTGCCAGACACATTCGTCTCTGCGGTGACTTACGCCCGGCCGGGGCGCCGCGGCCGCGTCTGAAGAGCGATGCCCCGAGAGATCATCACTCTGCAGCTGGGCCAGTGCGGCAACCAGAGTGAGCGAGCGCCGGACCCCCGCCAGCCTTCGGTTCTGCCCCTTTGGGTCCACCCAAGTGCTTGACATTCTCCAGCTCCCCCTTTCCTTTCGATGAACCCTTGCCCTAATGCGCATGATGAACCCAGCCCCAGCCCTAGAGCGGAGCCTCCAGCCCTCGGCTGTGACGGCCCCCGGACCCAGGCGTCTTGGGCCCACTGTCTGCATGTGACAGCTTCTGACCCTGACCCCGGGCTCGTGAGGCGTTCTGGCTCCAGCCGACTCAGGTGTCTCCCCTCCCCTCCCCGCCAGTTGGGTTCGAGTTCTGGAAACAGCTGTGCGCCGAGCATGGTATCAGCCCCGAGGGCATCGTGGAGGAGTTCGCCACCGAAGGCACTGACCGCAAGGACGTCTTTTTCTACCAGGTGCCCCCAGCTACCTGGCCGGGGCTGGCAGTGGCCCAGGGGCCCTGAAAGGAAGGGCAGCGGCCTGGTCCTGGGAAGCCCGCTGGGCAGAGCGGCCAGCGCTGCTGGCTTGAGGAGGGAGGGCGGGCAGGAGCCAGAGTTGGGAGGTGTAGGACTGGGCAGGCCCCAGCTGATTGGGCCTGTCCTGGACTCCCCTTGACAGGCAGATGATGAGCACTACATCCCCAGGGCGGTGCTGCTGGACCTGGAGCCCCGGGTGATCCACTCCATCCTCAACTCCCCCTATGCCAAGCTCTACAACCCGGAGAACATCTACCTGTCAGAGCACGGCGGAGGAGCTGGCAACAACTGGGCCAGCGGATTCTCCCAGGTGCCTAGACAGGCCATCCTAGACACTTTTGGTATTCCCATCCCAGGGCAAGGCAGGCTCAAGCAGCCGGGGCATTTGACCAGATCAAACTGACAATAAATAAGGGACAAAGGGATACACTGACAAAAGGGACAGCCAGGGAGAGGTTTATGCAAATTTTGTGCAAATCTTTTGTAAAGCAGCCGCTCTGGTTTGAGGACTACAGCAGAGTTTCTGCTTGAGGGTGGCAGCGATGTCCCAGGGTAGAGATCTAGTGGCTGCAAAGAGATGCTCTCCAGAACCCTCTCACCCTGACCCACTCTCCCCATCTCTCTATATTGTTGTTACGTGCTGTTAAGTTGATTTTTGACTCAGAGTGACCCCATGTGACAGAGTAGAACTGCCCCCATAGGGTTTTCTAGGCTGTAATATTTACTGGAGCAGATTGCCAGGTCTTTCTCCCTTGGAGCCGCTAGGTGGGTTCCAACCACTAACATTTTGGTTAGCAGCCAAGCACTTACCTGCTGTGCCACCAGGGCTCCTATGTCTCTATACAGGGCGAGAAAATTCATGAAGACATCTTTGACATCATAGACAGAGAAGCAGATGGAAGTGACAGCCTAGAGGTGAGGAGGCGGCCTGAACAGGTGGTATGATGGGGCAATTCAGTTCAAAACCCGTTTATCAAGCATTTACTGTGCATCAGATGCTGGGGTATTGAAGTCAATAAGTTACAGTTCTTGTCCTCAAGGATGTCATTCAGCTTGTGCTCTGGGCTCTGAACCTTCCCAGAGCCTCAGCCTAGATGGACACAAGAAACCTTGAGACAAGGGTGTGTTGGGAGTAGGGAACGGGACAATCCTGAAACATCTCCTCCAGATACCTGGAGACTGCTCTCTGCCCAGTGGTGTCACTAGGGGGGTACAAGGGTTGCAGACCACACGGGGTGACACTGTCAGAGGGAGTGACACCAGAATGACTGTCTATAAAATTTTTGTGTGGTGTTTCAGCAGAAATTTATTATTTTTTATAAAAATATCCCTGTAGTTGGTTATAACAACAACAAATTTTTTTGTAAGCCCAGCTTCCATGTATTCATATACCTACAAGGCTAAAACTCTATGCTACTTTACTTTTTGAACCTTCTAATGGCTCTGGGTCAGAGCTGTCATTACCCAATTACAATGCCACTTTGAATCACGTGCTGATTACCACAAGCACATGCTGTTTTCGTTGCTGCCCGTTTTTTTATAGTTGCTGATGTTGTCAAATTTTCTGGTATTTTAGCTACAATATTGTGGTAATTAGCATGGGGGAGGTGACACCATGAGTTACTGCACTGAGTGACACCAACCCTAGTGACACCACTGTCTCCACCCCTCCCCATTCAGGGCTTCGTGTTGTGTCACTCCATTGCTGGGGGGACGGGTTCTGGCCTGGGTTCCTACCTCCTGGAGCGGCTGAATGACAGGTGATCCTGGGTTTGGGGCAAGGGCATTAGTTCTGGTTCCCTGGGTAATGTCCTTCATTTTTGTCACTTTTTTCTTGGACTGGACGGTCTGTCACTTCCCCTTTTGAGTCATAGGGACAGAGCCTGGCTGCTCAGGGAATACCTTGGAAGCAATAACTCAGGGGATGTGGGGTTGCCTAGGGAGATTGTTATGGATTGAATTACATCCTCCCAAAATATGTGTTGTAAATCCTAACCTCGGTTTGGTTCCTGTGGTTGTAACCCCATTTGGGAATGGATTGTCTTTGTCATGTTAATGAAGCAGGATTAGTGTAGGATGTGTTTTGAGTCAATCTCTTTTAAGATATAAAAGAGATTAAACAAGCAAGCAGAGCAGAGATGGGTTAAGACAGATGCCAAGACACATGGAGATTTCCAAGGAACCAGGAAACAAGCTGGAAAGACAAGGACCTTCTGCCAGAGCTGATGGAGAGAGAAAGCCTTCCCCTAAAGCCAGCCAGTGCTCTGAATTCAGACTTCTAGCCTCCCAAACTTTGAGAAGATAAATTTCTGTTTGTTAAAGCCATCCAGTTGTGATATTTCTGTTACAGAGCACTAAATAACCAAGAGGTGATGTACAAGGTTTGATGCTTGAGGCTTATACTTTCTGACGACTCAGTTCTGCTGTCACTCCTTTGGTAAAGAGATTGGTGGTGCTTGGAAAGGAATGTTCCCTGTTGTTCCTAGAGAAGACTGAGATGGGTAGTGATGGGGGTCCTTCCATTTACCCCTCTAGCCTCTTCCTCACCCTCAGGTACCCCAAGAAGCTGGTGCAGACGTACTCGGTGTTTCCCAACCAGGATGAGATGAGCGACGTGGTGGTGCAGCCCTACAACTCGCTGCTCACGCTCAAGAGGCTGACCCAGAACGCAGACTGCGTGGTAAGCACAGAAGGAAACTGGGGCTTTGGTCGGCCTCCCCAGACTAGTGAGTCATCTGTGCCCTGTTCTTCCCAAGTCCTTTCCAGAGAACAGAGAACAAACAAAGCCATCCTTCGTGGGCCGAATTATGAAATAAGGCCCTAACCCCCAAGTTGCTTACAGTCTGTTTAGGCAGCAAGACTCTAAACAAAGTGCATCCCTCCCCTCCTCTACCTACTGCCTGCTCATGCTTGAACTCTCAGCTCAAGGGTCACTTTCTTAGGAAAACCTTCCCTGACCACCAAGTCAAGGTCACATTCCTTTGTGCCTATTTCAGGTTGTAATTATACATTTCTGTTGTTTTATACTTAATGTCTGTCTCTCTCCACTAGAGTGGAGGCCTGGTGAGGGGAGAGACAGTGCCTGTTTTGCTCTCCATTGTGTCTCCAGGGCAAGCACAGTACATGGCACATAAAACCAGTTGCCATCAAGTCGACTCCGACTCATGGCAACCCTATGTGTGTCAGAATAGAAGTATGCTCCACAGGGTTTTCAGTGGCTGATTTTTTAGAAGTAGATCTCCAGGGTTTTCTCCTGAGGCACCTCTGCGTGGACTAGAACTTCCAACCTTCTAGTTAGCAGCTGAGCATGTTAGCCATTTGCCCCGCTCATTTGCTCACTGCACTGAATAGTAAAAAAATGTCTTGTGATATTCCAGAGACAGTGCTTTCCTTTTAAATTAACAAAACTACTTCCTGGTTTTGGAGTTAGGGGGCTAAGCTAATATCCTGTTTCTTTGCCCCCTTTCTCCTCATAAAGGTGCCATGACCCTCTTCTGTTCCCCCAGGTGGTGCTGGACAACACGGCCCTCAACCGGATCGCCACAGACCGCCTGCACATCCAGAACCCATCCTTCTCCCAGATCAACCAGCTGGTGAGCCCTCACTCCTCGACCCTCTATGCTGGGACCCTCACTGCTAGATGGCCATCTGGGAAGGGAAAGCCCCACCCCAGCTGAGGCCCGTGACACGGCACCCCTGTCCCCAGGTGTCCACCATCATGTCGGCCAGCACCACCACCCTGCGCTATCCCGGCTACATGAACAATGACCTCATCGGCCTCATCGCCTCGCTCATCCCGACACCGAGGCTCCACTTCCTCATGACTGGCTACACCCCCCTCACCACGGACCAGTCGGTAACAGCAGCCCTCAGTGCCCAGGCTGGACTGGCCCTGGGCTCAGAAGGCCCTGGGCTCAGGGGCTGGTACAGAGCACGTGGCTTTCTTGCTGACTGCTTCTCCACTTTCCCTCTGCCTTTGGCTCCCTGCAGGGGCTGGGCTCTGCAGGGGTCTGCTCAGACTCCTGCACATGGGCATGACTTGGCTGAGCTGAGTTAGGGCTAAGATTCCTGATCCTCCAGCAGGGGCTCAGTGTAGATCTGGATCTAAAGGCACTCCCTAGAGGGACTGTACTACCAGAGCCCGATGGGGCGTTGGGGGGTTGTCGATTATTCTTTCTGTGGGTGTGTCTGGACTACAACCTCAGTGCTGGCCTGGTCCGTGTTACCCACTTGTCCCTCAGGTGGCCAGTGTGAGGAAGACCACAGTCCTGGATGTTATGAGGCGGCTGCTGCAGCCCAAAAACGTGATGGTGTCCACAGGCCGGGATCGCCAGACCAACCACTGCTACATCGCCATCCTCAACATCATCCAGGGGGAGGTGGACCCCACCCAGGTAGGTGAGGCCCCTTCGTTCTACCCCTGAACCTGCAGGGGTAGAGGAGAGGCTACCACCACCACTTCTGCGCCCACCCCAGGTCCACAAGAGCCTGCAGAGGATCCGGGAACGCAAGTTGGCCAACTTCATCCCCTGGGGCCCAGCCAGCATCCAGGTGGCTCTGTCGAGGAAGTCTCCATACCTGCCCTCTGCCCACCGGGTCAGCGGGCTCATGATGGCCAACCACACCAGTATTTCCTCGGTGAGTCTAGTCTTTTGGTCTGTTTTGGCCACTCACTTCCACTAACCACTTTCAGCACCTTCCCCCAGTCTATGCCTAACCCCTGTCCTTGGCGCTGGTGCCCATCCTGGAGATTTCCATCCGTTTCAGCTCTTTGAAAGTTCCTGCCAGCAGTACGACAAGCTGCGGAAGCGAGAGGCCTTCCTGGAGCAGTTCCGCAAGGAGGACATCTTTAAGGAGAACTTTGATGAGCTGGACACATCCAGGGAGGTTGTGCAGGAGCTCATTGATGAGTACCATGCGGCCACACGGCCAGACTACATCTCCTGGGGCACCCAGGAGCAGTGACTTCCCTTCCCACCATCCCCACTCCCTTGGAAAGTAAGCACAGCCCCACCATTCCTGGCCCCTCTGACTCAACACCCTCTCACCAACAACCTTTCTAGGATCATCTCCAGCCCCAGAGCTGACCCTACTTCCTCCCTTCCATGCCCTGACCCCTGACGTGCTTGTTTAACTCAAATAAAGTAATAAAGCCCTGGTAGTGAATATAGTCAGGGCATAGTCTGTGAAGAAAGGAGCCCTGATGGCACAGTGGTTAAAGCACTCAGCTGCCAACTGAAAGGTCAGCAGTTCGAACCCACCAGCCTCTCTGCAGGAGAATAGATGTGGCAGTCTGCTTCTGTAAAGATTACAGCGTTGGAAACCCTAAGGGCAGTTCTACTCTGTCCTATAGGGTTGCTATGTGTCAGAATCAGTTCAATAGCAAGTTTTGGTTAGTCTGTGAAGAAGGTAGATGGTGAAAGGATCTTCATGTTCCCTTCCAGTTATAAGGCATATGAAGTTAGGGTGAATTCTACCTGCTGTAATTTTTTACAAGTTCGTCCAAGTCTTAATGTGTCTGTTTCCGTTGTCATCCCTTGCCTTGGACCAGGCTGTTTGACAGAAGTCAGCCCTACTCTCAGGGTTACAGAGGGTTACTGAGGTCTTCTGTCTCCTCAGCACCTAAGCCCCTGCCCTAGGGGCGTAAGCATTGCCCCAGCCTCCTCCACTCAGGGCAGAGAAGGACCTACAGCATTCTGAGCATGTCAGGAAAGGCAGAAGTCTGGATTCCCAGTGCCCGGGACCATCAGAACCCCAGGAATGCAACCCAACTCAACCTACCCTGATAAGCAGGAAGAGAACTCAGGAGTAGGGCTGAACCCATCCTGAGAAGTTCTTGGACATATATCCTGCCCCAAGCTTCTTCCCTCCATTCCAGGCCCAAAGCAGTAGGCATACCAAAAGTGGACTCAATCAGGGCCCAGAAGGCTGGACACCAGGGTAGGAACTGGGCAGTGCCAATCTTGATGACTCACTGTCCTCTAGTCTCAGGGATGCCAGGAGGCCACCCCTACCCCACCCAATGGAGAAGGGAGGGTGAGTAATTGCCAGCTTCCAAAGCTGCCCTCTCACCTGCCCCACCCACCACCCTACAGCAAGCCGACTGGCCATGTAGAAGTTAAAGTCAGGAGGTCAAGGAGGGTGGAGCCCTGTGGTATCCAGACTCCTCTCTGTGCCTGGAAAAGCCCAGAGTGTGGGCGTCCCTAGGGGTGGTGCTCTGAGCTGTGGGGCTCCAACTTGTCCCACTGACAACACTCCCACAGGAAGGTTTTGTGTAAATAAGGATTTTTTTGCTTCTCTTCTACAAATAAATTAAGAAACAAACTAGAAAATTGTCCGCACCCGTTGCAGCCCTTGGGTGTGGGGTATGCCCTGTCCCTGCAGGGCCAAAAGGGTCCGTGGTTTCCTCAAATCTCAGAGCAGTCCAGGCCAAGGCTGGAGGCAGGAGGGAGGTCATGACCCTTAGCAGGCTTAGTCCTGCAGCTGCCCCAAACAGCCAGACTGTCCCTGGGGCTCATCCAGGCCCGGGTGCTGGCTGGGAGGGGAGATGTCTGGCAGGTCTTGGCATGGAGGAGAAAGGCTGCTGCAGGGCCTCTCGGGGGAGGGGTTGGCCAAGTAGGCATTCATCAGCTGCACGATCTCTTCCACCTAAGAGAGGGCAGAGGTCAGGTGCAACAGGGGCCACGGGGTTCCCTTCTTTGTCTCATTCTTCACCCAGGCTCTGAAGCTCCAGCTTCCTTACCAGGGCTCCCCATGATCTGGCCCCTGCAACCTTCCCCCTCCTCACCCCTCTCTCCCTCACTATGTGCCGGTCACACTGGCCTTCTTTCTGCTTCTCTAACATGCCAGGTCTATTCCCATCTCGGGACCTTTGCATTTGCACTTCCCTCCACCTGGAATGCTAAGTGTCACCTCCTGACCGTCCTACCTAATGGCCCTCTCCAGTCATTTCCTGTCTCACTGTTCTTTTCTTTGTAGCACTTATCTCTATCTTAAAATAATCTTTGATTACTTGTGCACTGCCTGACTCTCCCATTCTAATGTACTAATCTTGAGCTTGTCTTTGATCACTGCTGGATCCCCAGTGCCTAGAGCCCTCTGTACCCGGCCACCAGGTGTTCAATGTTTCTTGACATCCCTTCCCTTCCCTCCTTTCACCACCCCTCTGCTGCTCACCTGGGGGCTCTGTAAGAGGAGCTGGCTCTCTCCCACCCTCAATGCCAGGGTATGGGGCCCCATTAGCTGGCAGGCGGCCACATGGCCATAGCTGACACTGTGGATGGGCTCCGTTTCACCGGGTCGGGAGAGGGACATGGCCTTCGCTCCCAGGCCCAGGCATAACTTCTGTGGAGCGCCCCTACCAGGCTCCTGCAGACAGATAGGCAGAGTCGGGGGGGAAGGAGAGGACACTAACATTTTTTTTGTTTGTTTGTGTTTGGGGGTATAGCTGTGAGCAGGGAGCCTGCTGGTTCCCCGTAGGACCCCACAGTGCCAGGAGTTAAGGCTCCAGAGAGGTGAGGGTCCAAAGTGACTCCTGGGGTTTAAGATGGGCAGCTCTGCTGGGGTAGGTAGTGTTACCCACGGTGGGGGCCTGTGGCTCTGGGGCAAAGGTGTGGGGCTAGGGCCACCAGAGTCCCCTTCTCCCTTCTCCCCCTCACCGTGCTCAGCTCCAGAACGTCATACCGAGCAGCGCCGAACCCCGGACACTGCGCCGCCAGAGCCAGGTAGGCAGCCATGGCCTCAGCTCGGCCCATGCCCCGCAGCCGCTTCCAGCCTCCCAGCACAGCAGCCGCCGTGCCGGCGCCACCTCCTCCATCGCTGGCC
>NW_004444230.1:351752-401040 GCF_000243295.1 Trichechus manatus latirostris | reverse complement strand
CAGGCGGTCCAGGCGCGGCAGGGGCGCCCGCAGGGAAAAGTCCCGGTGCAGGCGCTGCAGGCGCAGCGCCGCCAGGGAGCGCAGAGTGTCGTTGGGCGGGGGCGGCCGTCCGCGAAGCAACAGAGCGTGAGCCTGCGGAGGAGACACCTGGCGTCAGTGTTGATCGGCATCTGTGCTGTCGCGAAAACACCTGGGGACTTGGAATCTTAAGTCTGGGTTCGCGTAAAATGATTAAATGTGATAGACTAGAAAGGGAGGGAATCCCTGGGTGGTGTAAAAAGGTTAATGCGATGGGCTGCTAACCAAAAGGTAAGAGGTTCAAGTCCACCCAGAGGCGCCTCAGAAGAAGGGCCTGGCCAACTACTTCCAAAAATAAGCCTATGGAGCACAGTTCTACTCTGACACACATAGGTCACCGTAAGTGGGAATCTACCACAACTGTTTTTTTTTAGAAAGGGAGGTGTTCAGGGTCAGGGATCTGTTTGGAAGCATGAATGAAGGATAGCCTCACCTGCTCGAAGAGGTAAGGCAGTTCGTGACCGTCTGGGGACAGCCCCTCAGGGTGCAGAGGTCCGTGAAGACGCAGACACAGTCTCCAGCCGGAGTCCGGCAAGTCTTCCAGCCCGGCTTCCTCCGCTGCCAAACTGCGGAAAAGGGCGCCATGAGACCGCGAAGCAGCACCCCCTCCCCCCGGGGCGTGGGCCGCTGGGGGAGAAGCGAAGGGGCGGACCAATCCGGGGTCGGGCCAGATGTTTGGGGCGGGGTCTGGGTGGAGTAGAAAGGGAGGTGAGCCTGAAAGCTAGACTGTAAACCCCTGCGGGCAGAGTCGGATCTGTGATCCCAGCAAACATCACTGCACAGGGCATGTAGTAAGCGCTAGATAAACGTTCGCTTAGCGATTGACCGAACCTGAGAGGAAAGGCTAACTGACAGCAGGGCTGGGGCTGGACATTTACTTCTCAAACCTGGTGAGCACGTCTGCCACGAGGGTCCCCCCAGCCAGGGCTCGCTCCTGTGCCCCTAGCTGCTCATACAGCGCGAACGCGTTGCGACTACCGGCCAAGCCTAGCCGCCCCACTAGCTCTTGCGCCACCTGGTGGGGAGGGAGAGAGAGAGAGGGAAGTCAGACCGAGCAGGGGTCTTGCCAGGACTCCGGAGGGGCTGATCCAATTGGAGGGGTCTTCCAGGTCCCTTAATCCCGCCACTACCACCACCCTTTACCCAAATGATGAATTTGAGACACAGGGCAAGCTAGGGCCCAGGCACCAGATGAGCCGAGCTGGGGGAAGCTGGGAGAGCGGATTGGGGATGCAGGAGCCTCTCTCTGGCCTCACCTCCCCCGCTGTGGTGTGGGAGTCGATGGCCACCTGGCAGGCGCCGGCCCCGGGACAGTGGACGGTGCACAGCAGCTCCTGCCGCCGGCTCAGCGCTGAAATCTCCGCCAGCGACGGCACCAGCTCTCTACCGCGCGTCCGGCCCAGCGCTTTCCGGATGAAGCGCGCATATTCCGCCAGCTCCGAATCCGGGAGCGATTGCTCGGTCCTGGGGCAGAGGGTGTCCGGGAATCAGTGCTTGAAGGGCTCCTCTCCTTCCCCTCCCCCCCGCCGTCTTGTAGTATAGTGTATTTCATCTCGTGCATTTCCTCCCCTCCAGCCCTAAGCTGCTTGAAGGCAGCGACCGGCCCTTCTCTTTCCCCACTGCTCTGTAAGGAGCTGAATTACTTTCTAAGTTCCCCGGCAACTTTTTCCCCCTCGCCTTCCCGCTCCTGAAAGTCTCTATGACGCTCAATCAGGCTGAAGGCCGAAATCCATCCTCATTTTGCTCTCTAACCTAAAAGCTCTGGCGCCAGACTGCGTTAGCCCTGAGGAAAAGGAGCCTTTTAATAATTCATCTGTCCAAAGGAGGCACCTTTTTGTAATTCCTCCGCCCACAAATGGCACTGTACGTGGTAGCAATGGCCGTGGCTTGGGAGAGTCCCTGCCCTTCTCTGAGCCTAGGTTCTCCATCTGCCAAACCCTTTGGAAAGCACTGTCATTCTCTCACAGCCCTGCAGCTCCTGCCTGTTGGCCATGCCCCCGCCCTGCCCCTCTCACCTTTCCAGATGCCCCAGGAGGTGACCCCGTACAGCTCCTCCAGGCCGGAAGGTGCAGCTCATGCAGGTGAGGAGTTGCCAGTACCGCAGGGCCGCAGGGTCTTGGGTAGCGGGTGGACCAGGGGGCCCCGTTGGGCCCGAGGTCTGCTTAGCCAGCTGCAGGAAGAGTTCGTCCTGGAGCGCGGGCAGGTCCCGGCAGGTCTGGAGCACACCCTGCATCAGGGGCCCGGGGCGCCGCGCCCCCTCCAGCGCCTGCAGCGCCAAGAACAGCCTCACTGCCTCCTCCCGCAAGGGTGCGTAGCCCGGACCTGCGGGATGGTGGGGGCGGAGGGACGGTTTGGAGGGGGGACACAGAGCTGGGCCCTAGGAGGAAGGCATGAACCAGGGGAAGGTTAGAGGGAGTATAAGGGAACAGCGGGTGGTGAGGAGAAGAGGGTATGAAGGATAGGCAGAGTGAAGGGAAAGCAGGGTTCTGATAGAGGCAAACTCTCAACTCCTGCCTCCCAGGAATCCCCACTCCAGATACCTCTAAGGCTGGACTTTGGGTTAGTACAGTAGAAGGATGGACTAAGGGACATAGTTCAAATCCCAGATTCTGTAACTGGTACTGACAGCCATTGCAATGGGCCAAAAACCAGACTGAACAGGGAGTCAGAAAACCAGAGCTCTCCTCCCAGTGCCCCTTAGCCCTCTACCTGTAGGAATTGGGTAAGTCACTGCCCTCTCTTGGGGAGAACTATAGCTGGATAAGGGCAGTTACTCTTCCAGCACATTCTTCCAGAGTGGTGGCTTTTCTATCACTTGTAAATGTAATATGTACAGGTAATATGACATGAAAGGAACCCTGGTGGCACAGTGGTTAAACACTCGGCTGCTAAGTGAAACATCGGTCATTCTGTGGCAGAAAAGATCTGGTGATTTGCTCCGGCAAAGATTACAGCCTAGCAAACCCTATGGGGCAGTTCTACTCTAACCTACAGGTTCACTGTGAGTCGGAATCCACTCGATGGCACACAACAACATGACATGGTCTTCAGAGTGTGATGAAAGACCAGAAGAGTGTAAAAACTTACGAAGAAACGTCAGTGGTCAGAGTGAGGCCCATAGAGAAGGTAGTCAAAGTGGGCCCTTTTTCTGGCTGGCTTCCCTCCCCTCCCCTCTGGGTAGGTCTGCCCAACTTCCCCTTTCACTTTCGACCCTTGAAATTGATGGGCTGCGTAGGCCCCCTGAGGACTCAGTAGTTCCCTACTAGGAAAGACATATTCAGATTCTCATCTCTGATCCACCTCATTCCCTCCAGGGGACTGGGCCAGGGGACCACTCACCTGGAGCGCTCACTCCGTAGGGCAAGGGCAGGAGTGGGGCATACAAGGCCCCACTCGTGTGCCTCAGAATAGGGTTCCGTCGGTAAATGAGGGCCACGGCCTCTGGGTCCCCACAACTCTCCTAGAGGCAAAGGGAGAGGGTCACGTGAGGGAGCAGACAGCTTCTGGGTCTACAACCCTCTTAGTCATTCTCTCTGGAGTCCCCTCTCTCACACCTGAATGTCCCTGAGCAGCAGCTGGGTGGGTGTCTCCAACGGTGCCTTGGCAGCAATCACTTCTCGAAGCGCCACCCCCCAGCGCTCGGCCTCGGCCTGGCGCTGAGAGCAGAGACGGACGCTGTGCTTCCGGCCAGACACGGTTACCGACCACAGACCTGGGGAAAAGAGACGCCACGAAGTGCAGTGAGGGCCTGCCGGGGCAGCGCCTGCCCAGAGAGGTAGGAGAGTCCCTACAGGTCTCACCCGTCTCCTTGGGCCTGCGCTCCGGGCCAGTCACGGAGCACAGACTGGTAAGGACCAGGCTCCCGAGGCGCCGCGCCCCCTTCCCGCTGCTGCTGAACTGGTCCAAGGAATCCCGGGTGAGCACGAACCAGGCCCGGCGCGGGGGCAGCCAGGGCCGCGCCCCTCCTCCGCGAGGCTCGCGGTACAGCCAACCTGGGAGGGTGGGGAGAAGGATCAGCGGGAAGAGCTATTATCCCCTGGAGGGCTAGGATCGGGCCCTTCCGGAATGCACGAGGGGGTCCCCACCTTTCACGACGACGTCTGGGTCGTCCTCTGGCGGCCCCTTCTCCGGAATGAGGCTTCGTGTCTCCTCGAAACTCTGCAGCCTGGACCAGAGGGGAGGAGGGTTGGGCTAGGCTGCCAGGCCCCCGGTCCGCCTCGAGGGGGCGCCTCAGTTGGGGCTCCCCAGACTACGAGGGGTGCCTGGCTGCCAGGCTGGGAATCCCTCCCCCTGGCTGTGGGAACCGGCAGGCTGTTCTGACCTTGTACCAGAAATAGCCCGGACTCCCCTTCCTCCCCGCGCCCCTGGCCGGACCGCCCCCACCCCCACCCCCACCCCGGGACCCGGCCAAACCACAGCGTCCGGCTGAGGGCCTCTCCCTTATTGCACAACCGCGGGAGGGAAGACGGCGAGCATGGGGGTCCTGGGGACCGGCTGGGGTCAAGAGACCATGGGACACAGGGCCAGAGCTCACCTGCCGGAGACCGGCCCGGTCCTCGCCGGCTGAGTCAGTGTCACGTCCAGGGGGCCCTGAGGAGACAGGCAGGGAGGCACGCTGGGTCAGAACGCTTTCTGCTGGAAGCGGTGGTTTCTGCTCCCAGGACAGCGCTGCTCAGGGAATTGAGGAGTCAAGGAACCGGGTCAGGGCTGGGGTAGAGCGAGCACAGCCACTGGGCTCGCCTTTCCGACTGGTCCAACAGCGAAGAAGTCAAGGCTGGTGCCTTGTCTCCGTTACCCTTTGAAGATGTAATCAGGGTGGGGTAGGGTGGAAAGAGCACTGGGTAGGGAGTCAGGAGACCTAGGTTCTAGTGCCAGTTTGGCCACTAACTCTCTGTGGAAACTTAGGCAAGTCCTTTCCTGTCTCTGGGCCTCAGTTTCCCCGTCTGTAAAGTGGAAGAGGTGGATGAAGTCCCTTCCCACTCTGGCAGGCTGGAAGTCACTCTTTCCTCTCCACTTTTCTTTCCTTCACTCTGCCTCACTTGCTGCGGGATGGCCAGCGATGGGCGCTGAGGTGAAGTAAGGAAAGATGGACCCTTTCAGGATAGGGCTTTTTCCAAGAGCTTCTTACACCATCCCACAGACACCCCTGAGGCTCAGTGAGGAGGGGAGCCCCCTGCCCCTCTGCTGGAGCTCAGGACGGGTCGGACCTGAGGAATGGCACATACTCTCCAGGCGAGGTGTAGTCTGGGATCTTGCCATTTCACCACCCGCCCCACATCACCCTAAAACTTCAATCCTAGACTAGGGTCTGAGAGAGGCGGCAAACCCGTTCAGGAGCCAGGCCAGGCGAGAACTGTGCCATCGTCCCTTAGCGCCCAGACAGCTCCAGCCGGGAGAGGGAGGGGGGTCAGGGACCCCTGTCCCCAAGCGCCATGGAGAGGGGTGGAGGTAGAGCACGAGAGAAGCAATGGCGAGGTTGACAGAGCCGACCCTGCCCAGGCTAGAAGCTTGGGGACGCCCGGGTCCTGCGCCCTCCAGGGGCGCAGATTCACCCATTTTCTGGAGTGCGGGGCTCTCAGCCACACTACCAAGGAGGCAGGTGCTGACCACTCTCTCAGACCAGCTCCCCTGATCGCAGTCCCCCATTCCCTCTGCCCCCCTCTATATTTATCCGCCCTCCGCCTCCGCCAGGTGCTGGCGCCGGCCCCGGCGGCGCAGCCCGCCCCACCCGGGCACCGAGCCACTGGCCCTGCCGGGGACCCCTGAGCGGGGGATGGGAGCCTAGCCTAGGCCAGAGCACACGGGAGCCTGGCCGCCATCCTGCAGGAGTATGGGGGAGGGGACGTCAGGGGCTAGAGGTCTCCCACACCAATCGTGCCTCAGTTTCCCCATGGGAATATTCGACAAAACTGGTAGCCGAGTGTCCGTCATCATCCCTCAGGGATTACCCAGGAGCCTCACCAGGGAGGGCCGAGAGTTCTGTTCTGAGTGGCAAGGTAATGACGAGGGGCCCTCGAAGGACCATGACCCCAGCTCCCTCTCTGTAGAGTCCCTGCCACAGACCCCAATCCTAGGATGTCTTCTCTCCCTCGCCCAGTTCCCCGCGGCGGGAGCTCCCGCATCTGGCCCCAGAGCTTAAGAGCTGGGAGCGGAGGACCCAGGCGTCCGAGCCGCCCAGCCGGCCTCGCCACATTCCTTGGCGCTGGCGGAGGCGGAAGGAGACGGGATGGGACGCGGGCCCTGCGGGGAAGGGAGAGGCAGGGCCAGGTCGGGCCACGCGTGACGCCTCCCCTGCCTCAGGGTCCCCAGCAGGTGGACAGCGCCCAGCGTGCGGCGCGAGGCCCACAGGCACATCCTGAGTCCGGCTGCCCCTTGAGCTCCTGGGGGCTTCTGGCCCCCAGGCAGGAACCTCCCCCATGAACCCAGTCTGCCCAGAGAGCGACGTTTGGCTGGAGTCCGGAGCTGGAGCAGGCGTGACGGCCTGTTTTAGCGAAAGGGATTGAGACGACTCTCCAAGCCCCCCGGGACTTACCCTCCCGCCGCCCGCAGGACTCGGGGTCCGCAGCTCAAAGGTCTCCTCGTCCTCGTCCTCGTCCCCGTCCCCGCTAAGCTCGCCGTCCCCGTAGTCCCGGTGCAGAAGGGTAAAGCCTCGACGGCAGCAGACGAGCCACCACAGTCCCCCGGGGAGAGGCATCCGGGCGAGGGACCGGGGATGGGGGCGCGTGCAGCCGCGGCCGAGCAGCAGGGGGTCGGAGAAACTGGCGGGGCTCCGACCCGGGCGAGGGAAACCGGAGGCGGGAGAAGGGGGAGAGGGAGGGAGAGAGCAACAGGGAGAGGGCAGTGCCCAGCGCTGGGGTGCAAGGGGACGCTAGCCAGAGCCTGCGGGGGGCTCGGTGTCTAGCCCCGGAGGGGGATGGGGAAGAGCGTCCAGGGCTGGGGTTGGGGGGAGGAGGGAGCAATGTCCGGAGCTGGGAAGTAGCGTCCGTTGTAGTGTCCAGCCCTGTGGGGGGCAGTGTCCGGTGCAGTGTCCGAGGTGGGCAGCTGTCCAAGCTCCAGGGAGGGTCGTGTCCGGTAAGGCGTCCGGTGGCCGGGGCCCGGGCCGCGCGCTGCGCTCCCTGCAGCCCCGGGACTGGCGCGCTGGGGGCGCGAGGACAGCTCCGGGACCCCGCCTCCCCAGCCCCCTTTCCCCTGCGGGGGCCCCCCCTTCCCTCTTCTTTCTCTCCTCCCTTCTTTACTGGGCAGGGTCCAGGTTTCGTCACAGCCTCTTCTGCCCAATCCCTGTGCCTGGCGCCGGGCGCGGCTACCAATCAGACGGCTGAAACCGCAGCGGGTTGCATCAAGTGCCCCTGGCTGGGTGACAGCGGGGAGGGGCGGGGGAATAGGGGGGGAGGGGGCGGTGCCATATTAGCCAAGCCCCAGTCTCTGAGGTCGGACGCGGGGTGCTAGTGACATCACGGAAGCCCCGCCTCCAGTCGCTTGCTTTAACTCTTGGCTCACCAATCAACAGATCAAAAACTCTCTTTAGAGGACAGAGGAGAGCAAAGGGCCTAGAGGTTGATGTTGACGAAGACCCGACTGCTGCCCTCTGAACCCCATCTTGTCTCTGGGGCCCTGAAAAAGGGAAGAGCCTTAGCTACTGAGAAGGTGTCCAGACCCGCGCCTGACATAGCTCTAGAAGTGACCCTCCCCCCCTGGGGTGAAGGATCCCAGGCTCTTGGTCTGAGTTACCTCCTTTGGAATTGAAGAAGCTGAGGCAGGGACTCCGGGAAGGTGCAGACCTAGGCCGGAAATAAAATCGAACTTAGAGCGCACAGCCCACTGAACTCAGGTAGGGAGAACGGCTCAGGATTCTAGAGAGTCTGTGATCTCCAAAAAGAGCGGCGGAGCGGGGCAAATAGCCTGCAGTTCTGTGTAGGAAGGGGTTAACCGAGGCGCGAGGAGGACTGGGCGGGGCGGGGGCCACTGCGGGAGCGCGCCTTGCTGACTCAGCGGCGATTCCCTAGGTCTCCGGCGGTGGGTTCCAGGTCGGCCCCCAGCAGCTGGCGTGCGTGACCCTTTGAGGATCGGCGCCGTATCCAGGCCTTCCCTGGATCCTAGCCCCTGCAGGCCGTTGGTGTCGGCCCCAGCCTCCGGAGCTCTGAGGAAGAAGGCTAGCTCTGGCTAGGCAGGGCGGGACAGGGCGGGGACTTCAGACCAGTACCTCCTTTGAGACCTCCTCGCCACGCCCCGTCCCTCTCGCCCTGGGCCCCCTCACCCTCTTCTCAAAGCTAGAGTGCCCGGGACAGCTTTGCTGACCGGATATTAAACTGCGAGACTTGTCGCATGTGAACACGATTCTGCCTGTGTGATTGTGTAAAACAAAGACCAGGAATCAATACGACCGTCTTCAGAGGCCATCTCGGCCGTGCCCTTGCCCCGGATGAGAGTGGCCTGCACTGAGTTTTCCTAGGGATGGACATACCACAAGCACATGCGCTCTTCCCGGTCTGGAGCCCAGGCGCTTGGTTGCAGGGAAGTTCTTTCCGATGTCTAACCTCCCCCTTTCCGGCAGGCATTTCCTCTGACCCTGTCCCCAGGGAAAATGGAGAACAGCAATCTCCCCCCACCCCACCCCACCCCGCCACACCAGTGACAACGGCTGTTGGAAATTTGCAAATTGCAATTCCCTCCCTGTCTTGGTTTTTCTCCATGGTGAAGAACTCCAGATCAACGTTTTAAATTACTTTTTTCTTTTCATCACAGAACCTCAGAAGGGATTGTAAAATGGTAATCTAATCCAAACGTCCACCCTCGTACCCCTACCCCCACCCCACGCACAGGCACACACAGTACCCGACAGCCTCAGCTTGAACATTCCAGAGACCAGGAACTCGGTACTTCCTAAGGCAGCCATTACTGGATAGCTCTGGTTGTTAGAAAGCTCTTCCTTACGCTATTTCAGGAGGAACCCCCGCCCCTCCTCGCCTGGCAGCTTTCCCACCTCACCTCTGTTGGCAGAGTCTGGGTGAAGGTGCAGGGGGTGTCAGTGCCTAGAACCTTAGCAGGCTCAGCCGCTCCCATCCCCACCCGGGCTCTCAGCGCCTTCCCCTCAGAAACAAGAGGGAGGGGTCACCCACCGGCTCTGCCCTGCCACAAATCACTTCCAAGTCGGTGACTCAAAAATAGTAACAGTTGTTGGCTTGCATCCCCTTTTCATGTTATCAATTTAATGTGTCAAGGCACAGAAGCAATCCCTTTAGGTCCCTACCTCTATCTCAGTGTTCTGCCACCTACTCCCCTTTCCTACTACCCTCCCTGGCATAGTTTACTCAGCCCGCCCCCTCCCCTAGATTCGCAGCTTTGATTGTCCTAGAAGGAAAGACTGTGGGTCTCAGTGGGAGCGGAGCAGGAAGACAGGCGGGGCCGGCGGGAGCAGCGGCCGCGAGGGTGAGGCCCTGGACTGCAGCCCCCACTCCGCAGCAGCCTCCGGAGGTCCTGGCGGAAGCGCAGCCCCAGAAAGGCGTAGAGCACAGGGTTGAGGCAGCAGCGCGCGAGGGCCAAGGCGCCTGTCACCAGCAGAGCTAGATCCTTGCGCTTGCTGGCTGGGCAGCTCCGTTCGCGGGCAGCCAACAGATCGGCGGTATCCAGCAGCAGGGCGAGGCTGTAGGGCAGCTGCAGCACCACGAAGGCCGCCACCAGGGCCACCACGACGCGCAGCGCGCGCCGGCGCTCGGGCCCCCTGGCGGCCAGCAGCGTGCGGCCAAGGAGCGCGTAGCAGGCCGCCATGACGCCCAGCGGCAGTGCGAAGCCCAGCACCACCTGCGCCACGGCGCTTGCCCCCTTCACCGTCTGCGTGAGGCCCTCGGGAAAGATGAGGCGGCAGCGCCGCTGGCCTTCCCGCTGCCCGTCCCGGCTGAAGAGAAGCGCAGGCAGCGCCAGAAGCAGTGACAGCAGCCACACGACGGCCGAGACCAAGTGCGCGCGGCCTGTCGCCGAGGGCGGCGGTCCGGCCGGGAGGGTCCGCGCAATGGCCATGTAGCGGTCGGCGCTGATACAGGCCAAGAAGAGGAAGCCGGCGTGGAAGGAGGCCGAGTAGAGGCCGGAGACGGCGCGGCAGGTGACACTGCCCAGGCTCCAGCCCTGCAGAGCCCCGACTGCGGCAAAGGGCAGGGTCAATGCCAGTAGGAGGTCTGCCAGGGCCAGCTGGAGCAGGTGGGCTGAGGTGGGCGAGCCCGCCACGCGGCGGGCCGCCAGGTGGGTGGCCAGAACCAGGCCATTGCCGGCCAGACCCAGCGCAGCCACTGTCAGGGAGACGCTGGGTTGGAAGGCCCTGCTGAAGGCCTGGACGTCTGCCTTGTAGCAGAGCTCCGGCAACGGCTCAGACGAGTATGCCTCGTCATCGTCCCCAGAATAGGGGCCCCAGGAGACCTGGGGAGGTCAAGATGAGAGACTGATGAGACACTTTCGCATACACATCTCCCTCCCACATATGCCTCCAAGCTGGATGCTCCTGTGAACAGCTACAATATTAGAGGGGAGAAGACACAAACTCTTTTTGAAATTCTTCCTTCGCACCCCCTACCTCACCTGCCACCCCCCACCCCAGGGCCTTCCCATGCACCCCTCCTGCCTCTACCTCCAAATTCCTGGGTGACCTTGAGCAAGGGATTTGCTCTTTTTGAACCTTAGCTTCCTAAATGTAAAGTCAAGATTAGAAGTCCTGACCATCCCACCTGGCAGGGTTTGCTCTGAGGATTGTTTGAAATAAGGAAGATAATGGAAGATAAGCATCTCTGCTCTCCATAGTCCAAGCGCTTGTATTATTAATAAATGTTGGAGCTTGTGTTCCCTCTACAGCGCCCTCTCCTGGAAGGACGCCCAGACAGGCTTTGCCTCAGACCCTGACTCCATGCTTGGTTTGGAGAGGGTTTCTGTTTGTCTCCTTTCCCTTCCCCCCTCCTTAGTCCTGCCTGTACCTCCAGTACAGCTGCACTGAAGTACTTATACCAGGGGATTTTCAAGGGTTGTGGTTCAGATTTTCTAGGCTCAGTTGAGACCCTGGGCTCTAGGTTCAACCTGTCCTTCCCTTCAGCCTCAGTCCCCTTAGCCTTAGCCCTGCCCCCTCTAACCCCAACCTCACACCACCAGCCCCATCCACCTGGAGGGCCCCCAGGTGAGATGGCTCCAGGCATTCTGAATAGGGTGCTAGGATAGCAGAGACCTGTAGCCTTCTGAACCCCTGTAGCCCAGTGGGGAATCCCATCACCTTACCCTCCCTCTGTCTAACCCCCGCCCCAAGCCCTGTCCCGACTCCCACCTGCTCTGCGGGCTCAGTCCCCATCTCTTGCTACACGGGTTTCTGAAGTGTAGCCGCAGGGGGAGAAGTTAAACTAATGGGACAGGAAGGAAGGGGCGGGGAGAAGGGCCAAGAGGGAGGTGGGGATTAGGATTAGGATCTGTGGGCCCACTTTACCTAACTTTCCCATTGCCCACCCCCCCCAAGAGAACTTCCTTGCCAGTCGGGGGCGGGGGGGAGAACCTTGGAATATCATCATTTGCTAGACAGCTGTGTGATCCTGAGTTAAGTTTCTTTACCTCTTTGATCTTCAGTTTTTTGTTTCATGTGCAAGGTGGAGTAAGGTAAAATGCTGAATCCACAGTGTTATGGAGGGTGCCCAGCATGGGGCCGGAGGCATAATTTGCCTTCAGAAAACGTTAAGTTCTTTTACTTACCCTTCTCCCCATCTCCAGGCACCCCCGCCCTCCTCTGTTTGTTTGGAGTTTTCAGGACCACCGGGCCCTTGCCTCCCTTCCGCCATCCCTGCAGCCCCAGCCCCCTGACAGTCTCGGGGCCTTCGGGGTATTTCCCGGTGACTGGAGGCTCTCCACCCCCGCCCCTTCGCAGCAGAGCTGAGGCGCGCGCTTGCGCTGGGTCCGGGAAAGCGCGCGTGCCTGTGGAGAGAGGCTGAGGAGGAAGGGGGGAGGTGAGAAGGTGGAAAGAAGAGGAGAGAGAGAAGAGCCTAGAGCCAGGAACGGGAGAGACTGAAAGAGAAGGAGAGAGAGAGAGAGAGAGAGGGTTGGGGGAGAGAGGAGGGAGGGAGGGGAAGGAGGACAGACAGCGGTCCGTTGCTAACCCTAAGGGGAGAGCTGGGAGCCCGAGTCGGAGCTGGAGCACCAGCCAGAGCCGGGCGCTGGGAGACAGCCGCCGGGTACCCGTCAGCTCTGCACGATGCGTCTCCGGCTCTTCTGCATCCTGCTTGCAGCGGTCTCAGGAGCTCGGGGCTGGGGCTACTGTAAGTGCGGGGCTTGGATACAGGCAAGGTTGGGCCCAGGAACCCAAAGCCTGCAAGGGCGGGTCCTGCACTGCATTGCGGCTAGGTGGTCGCGGGCCCCTTCCAGGCCGGCGCGCGCCCGCTCGCTCCCATTCTTTCCTGCCTCTCCCCCGCGCTCCGCAATGCAGCTCTAAGGCTGGCGCGCGCGGCTTCGGCTGGGGCTGGGCTTCCAACCGAGGATGGAGTCGGGCAGGGCGCGGATTTGGGGGCTGAGATCCAAACGGGAGCTGGTGCCTGGGTTTGAGGTTAGAGTTGGAGATGAGAATCGTTCTGGTGACCTGGGGTAGGGTTGAGATTTTGCCGGGGTCTGGAGCTGGATTTTGGAGCTGGCCCCGGGGCTAAGGTTTGTGGGTGGGGCTGGGTTTTGTGGCTGGGATCTAAGCAGCAGTTGGTGACCCTGACTGACGCTGGGTTGGAGATGGCGCTGGTGGTGGTGCTTGGCGCTGGCTGGGGCAGGGACCAAGGCCTGATTTGGGGCTAGTGCAGGGTTTAATGGGCTAATGAGTGGGACGTACATTAAAGCTGGGGCTGTAGTGGTGTCTTGGGCTGACTCAGGTTCTGGAAGATGCTGAGGTTTGGGATTGGGTTTGGGGGAGTACTGTCCCCAGGCTGGTACAAGGGCAGGAACTGAGCTAGGGAGGGTCTGGAGTTGGGTCGGTAGGTCTAGCCTAGGGATCCCCCAGAAGGAGAAGGCAGCCTTACCTGAGCGTGTAACTATTGCTGCAGCCAGATCGAGTACCTGGCTTTAGGTAGGGCTGGGTCGGCCACTGGGGGTAGAGAAAGGGGAACTCTGGCCGCCTAGTGGGCCTGGCTTTGGAAGAGCCGGGGAGGGGCCGGTGCTGACCAAAGTGCCCATTCCCCGCCCCAGACGGCTGCGACGAGGAGCTGGTGGGGCCTCTGTATGCGCGCTCGCTGGGCGCCTCCTCCTCCTACGGGTTCTTCACTGCGCCGCGCTTCGCCCGGCTGCATGGTGAGTGGGCGCGCACCGCTGCGGGGTAGGGTACTCCCAAGGGCTGGCGGCAGGGAGGAGAAGGGAAGGGAGCCAATGGTGAAAGCCCCTGCCCCTTCTACAGGCATAAGCGGATGGTCGCCCCGGATCGGTGACCCGAATCCCTGGCTCCAGATAGACCTAATGAAGAAGCACCGGATCCGGGCTGTGGCCACACAGGGCTCCTTTAACTCGTGGGACTGGGTCACACGCTACATGCTGCTCTACGGCGACCGCGTGGATAGCTGGACACCGTTCTACCAGCGAGGGCATAACGCGGTACTCTGGGCGCCCCTGCGTGCACTCTTGGGGAATCCTTTCTGTTCAGGACTCTGGGCTGGGCACTGGCCGGGGTAGGGGCGGTGGTGAGGGCACAGATGAGGAGCAGTGCCACCATTCTGGGGACTCAGTCCAGCTAGACTGTCAATTCGCCAAGTGTGCAAGACACTCTGCAATCACAGGGTTTAATAGACTTTAGGGTGAAATCTAGGAGAGCTTCCCGAAGGAGGGGACATTTCAGGTAAGCTTTGAGGGAAGATTAGGGTAGTGGGAGAGGACACTCCAGGCTAGGGAAACTGTTGGCAAAGCCGCGAAGGCAAGGAAGATCAAGGAGCGTTTGCTTTTCCGAAGTCAGATTGGCTGCGTGTGACACTGTAGGGTGGGGGCTATGGGGAGACGCAGCAGATGATGGGTCATTCCTCCCCCACCCCCGCAGACCTTCTTTGGTAATGTCAACGAGTCGGCCGTGGTGCGCCACGACCTACATTACCACTTCACGGCGCGCTACATCCGCATCGTGCCGCTGGCCTGGAACCCTCGCGGCAAGATCGGCCTGAGGCTCGGCGTCTACGGCTGCCCTTACAGTAAGGGGCGGGGACAGTCATGGAGGGGGTCCTGGTGACCGGCAGTCTCCCGGCCCGAGCCCACCTGCAGCCCTTCACGCAGAGTCCGACGTGCTCTATTTTGACGGCGACGACGCCATTTCATACCGCTTCCCGCGAGGGGTCAGCCGGAGCCTATGGGACGTGTTCGCCTTCAGCTTCAAGACCGAGGAGAAGGACGGGCTCCTGTTGCATGCTGAGGGCGCGCAGGGCGACTACGTGACGCTCGAGCTGCAGGGGGCACACCTGCTGCTGCACATGAGTCTGGGTAAGCTCCGCGACGTAAGCGCGACCCCCAGGCGCGACCCCTGCGGCTCCCCCACCTCACCTCCCGGCACCACCTCCTCCGCGCTGCCGCGCCCACGCCCGACTTCCCTTTCCTTACTGTCTGGGCCACTCCGCCTTTTTCTTGTAGCGTTTGGTTCTAGCAAAGTGCTGGACTTGGAGTCAGGAGGACTATATTCCAGTCTCAGCTCTGTCACCTACTAGCGGTGTGACGCTGGACAAGGCACTTCCCTAAGCCTCAGTTTCCTCGGTGTCGGGATCGAATCCACGGCAACTAATAACATAAAGAGTTATTATTTTGCATCTCTTTATCGTCTCATAACACCCGCGTGATGTAGATAGAAGCAGTTATCATGCCCCGAGTTTTGCAGAGAGGAAAACAGGCTCAAAGAGGTTAAGTCACATGCTCGCCAGTGGCTCCCGCTCCATCCCTGGCTGCCCTCAGCTCTGGCCCTGTGCAGCCCTCCTCTGCGCTGCACGGGGCTGCTCTGCCTGGGGGCTAGGCCTTGCTGGGGTTCTCTGGACTCAAGGTCTGACCCTGCCCCACCCCACCCTCAGGCAGCAGCCCCATCCAGCCGAGGCCGGGTCACACGACGATGACCGCGGGAGGCGTCCTTAACGACCAGCACTGGCACTATGTGCGTGTGGACCGATTTGGCCGCGAAGCCAACCTCACCCTGGACGGCTACGTGCAGCGCTTCGTGCTCAATGGTGACTTTGAGCGGCTGAACCTGGACAACGAGGTGAGCAGGGGAAAGCGCCCCTTGGTGGGGTGAGGGCCAGTAACTTCTCACTCCTGCAGGTAAGGATCTTTCCAGCTCCCCAGTCTTCTAGCAGAGCTTGGCGAACTTGCTGTTCACCAGAAAGGCCCGGGTTTTTGTTGTTGCTGTTAGCATTCAAGTTCAAGGGTGCCACCTCAGAACTATGAGATGAAGCCTGGAAATCTGGCTTCTGGGGATCAGACAAAGTGAGAAAATTGCCCCCTTGGATCCTCCCACAACGCTGTGGAGTTGGTAAAGACCCTGACCCCAATCAAAGAGTGCCAGACAGGTTAAGTGACTTGTTCAAGGGTGTGCAGCCAGATTGCGGTGGAGTCAGGACCTGAACCCAGACCTCGAGGCCGAGCTTAGGGCTGTAATACAGACACTGGGGCAATGTGTGTTTCCAGTCTTTTATAAAGCCTGGCCTGGCGCTTGAGAAAGTCTATGTAATGCGTGGGAGCGCGAGAAAGGCGTGTGTGTGTGTGGGGGGGGGGTGCGCTCGCGTGCTGGGGGAACCTCACTTCTTACCCTGCCCGCAGATGTTCATTGGGGGTCTGGTGGGCGCTGCGCGTAAGAACCTCGCCTATCGGCATAATTTCCGCGGCTGCATGGAGAACATAATCTTCAATCGAGTCAACATCGCCGACTTGGCTGTGCGGCGCCACTCCCGGATCACCTTCGAGGCCAGTGGGCAGGGAGATCTGGGAGGACGGGAACCCAAAGCCACTGGGAAAGTAAAGAGGTGGAGCGGGAAGAGAGCTTGAGAATCAAATAAAAACCGAAGACCCCCTTTCTCCCCCAGGCAGAGATGCTCAGGTGGGGGAATATCACGAACTCCCAGAAAATGCAAAGTCTACCGACGCCCCAGTTAAGAAGCTCTAGTCTGGTCCAGCCACCTCCTCAGTGAATAATTGGGGAAACTGAAGCTTAGAGAAGGAAAGTGTCTTGGCAAGGGGTCACGCAGTTGTGCAGTTGCACTTGAACCCAGGACCCTTCGTCTGCTTCCCCTTCCCAACTCCCACTTGGGAGAGCGGTCACCAGCGCCGCTACAGGGAAGGGGGCGGCAGGTGACCCTAAATTGTCTCTCAACACTGGAAGGGAAGGAGGTGGTTGCCCTGGAGACAGTGTAGCTCAGCAATAGCGAGCAAGCCGGCTCAGCTGGGAACCCCTTTCGCGGCTGCAGAGAAGTTTCCCAGAGGGAAGGGTCAAGGTGGAAGGTCTTGCACTGCCCCCCCCGCCCCCCCGCACCGAGGGAGTGCGGTGAAGCGGGTCTTGACCAGTGGGAAAATTGAATTCCGAGCCGAGGCAAGGGCAGCAGTGAGGGCCAGAGGCGGACATGCTGGCTGGGCAGTGCTCATGGGTCCTTGCTTTCGCCCCAGGGTAAGGTAGCGTTCCGTTGCCTGGACCCGGTTCCGCACCCCATCAACTTTGGAGGCCCTCACAACTTCGTGCAAGTGCCTGGCTTTCCGCGCCGCGGCCGCCTCGCAGTCTCCTTTCGCTTCCGCACCTGGGACCTCACAGGGCTGCTACTGTTCTCCAGCTTGGGGGACGGGCTGGGCCACGTGGAGCTGATGCTCAGTGAAGGGCAGGTCAACGTGTCCATCGCGCAGACCGGTCGCAAGAAGCTTCAGTTCGCGGCTGGTGAGGGGGAAAGAGGGCGGTGCAAGGAGACCAGAGGACAGAGGGGGCCAGGGAGATTGTAGGCCTGGACCAAGGCCTTTGCATACTTGGGAGGTGAAAAGAAGGGAAGGGAGCAGGGCAGGAGGTCCCAGGGCCCTGTGGGCAAGGTGGAAGTGGCTGGGAGGCAGATCTGGAGCTAAGGGTACTGGGAAAAGCTAGAAGGCTCAGAGTCCTGATATTCCTCAGCTCCAGAGGGTCCCTGGGGGTGTTTGCTATTTGCTTGTAACTTTGCAGACTCTGTGTCAGTTGCTGGGATTATGGATAATGAAGACAGATACTCAAAGATGTCACTACTCAGTGTGATAAGTGCAATAATGGGGGGGCGGGTCACATAGACTACTGTTGGGGCATAGAGTGGGGTTGCTGCTGTCCCATTGAAGACACTCTTCTACTGTAGTCACTGCTTCCACCCACACCGTCTTACTCTCTTATCCAGGGTACCGCCTGAATGATGGCTTTTGGCACGAGGTGAATTTTGTGGCGCAGGAAAACCATGCAGTCATTAGCATTGATGATGTGGAGGGGGCAGAGGTCAGGGTCTCTTACCCACTGCTTATCCGTACAGGGACCTCATACTTCTTTGGAGGTAAGTGGGGACCAACCTGGCCAGTCCCCTTGCCTCTGGGTGGAAGGGCCCCACCTAAATCTACCCAGTAGGGGCTAAATGGAGAGTTTTATAGTGATCAAGCCTTCTTTCCCTTTCCAGGCCTGGGGGAGTGGAATGTCATTGCCATTGTCTACACTTTGGTTCTAGCCCCATTCCTTCTTTCATGTCTGGCTGTCCTTTGGCATCTCCCTGGGGGAGGTTCTCTGGGGTCTCCCTTTGGGAAGGCCTCACAGGGGTGCTTGCTTCAGGTTGTCCTAAGCCAGCCAATCGATGGGGCTGCCACTCCAACCAGACAGCATTTCATGGTTGTATGGAGCTGCTCAAGGTGGATGGTCAACTGGTCAACCTGACTCTGGTAGAGTTCCGGAGGCTTGGACACTTTGCCGAAATCCTCTTTGACACATGTGGCATCACTGATAGGTATCCAGAAGCCCCTCTCTCCACAAGTGTTGATCTCTCCAAAGCCCTTTCCCATGGTTTCCCAATGGGCGTGACCTTTCTCGAATCCTCTTCTCCCTTCTCCTTGTCTGGGCTCCTCAATTCCCCACCTGGAGACAATACCTCCTATTTCTTCCCTTAAGGTGACACATGTTCAGGATAGAAATGAAGCATCTGCTTATGGTTCTGGAAGTTTTTTTTTTTTTTTTTTTTTTTTTTTGGTAGGGGGAGGAGGGAGGATCAGGCACTATTTTCCTCTTTTGGAGAAAAGGAGAACAGTAGCACTTGAACCCTTAGCACTGCCAAATGCCCCAGCATCTGGGCTTATACCTGGTTAGTTGGTGAGGGATGGTGTCCCACCAGGTTCTGGTGCTCCCAGGAGCTGAGAGGAAAGCTTGTGGGGACAGATCCCACTCTGAGGCTCCTTGCCTTGGGGTTGACCCCCTTCCCTAGGTGCAACCCTAACATGTGTGAGCATGATGGACGCTGCTACCAGTCTTGGGATGACTTCATCTGCTATTGTGAACTGACAGGCTACAAGGGGGAGACTTGTCACCAACGTAAGCCAGATGGGGTATGGGGGAGAGTCAGGGATAGGGGAGGTCAGAAGCAGGTTGAGAATCATGAGGCTGCTGGAGATGGTGGGGCTGGCCTTTCTAGCTATCTGATCCCGCAATTGCCTTTTCCCCACGCCACCACTTACCAGCTTTGTATAAGGAATCCTGTGAGGCTTATCGGCTCAGTGGGAAAACTTCTGGAAACTTTACCATTGATCCTGATGGCAGTGGCCCTCTGAAGCCATTTGTAGTGTACTGTGATATCCGAGGTAAGTAGCTCTGACGGGTGGTGAAGGGGCAGCTGACAAGGAAATGCAGGGGTGTGGGGGAACAGGGAAGGACAGAGGGGTGGACAGGGCCAGTAGAGTTATGCTGTGGTGGGGGTAAAGGAGGGCAGAGGGGAAAGGGGACACTCAGGAATTTGTAACCTAGCCTTGCAGATAAATTCCAGCTTCCTGATCCATTCCAGCTGTCTGATCTCCAGCCTACCATGTAGAGGGTCCAGGGCTGGGCTGGAATGGGGCTCCTGGCCACATTTGTTGGTTCTGGGTTTCAGCAGTGGTGTGGAAGTGGGCAGGGAAATGGGTAGAGAATGCCCATCTCCAGCCAAAGCTCAGCCCCTTCCCCTCCTCCAGAGAACCGAGCATGGACAGTTGTGCGGCATGACAGGGTGTGGACAACCCGGGTGACAGGTTCCAGCATGGAGCGGCCATTCCTGGGGGCCATCCAGTACTGGAATGCATCCTGGGAGGAAGTCAGTGCCCTGGCCAACGGTTCCCAGCACTGTGAACAGTGGATCGAGTTCTCCTGCTACAACTCCCGGCTACTCAATACTGCAGGTTGGGCTGGGGTCAACAACGGCGAGGTGGGGGAGCTGGAAGAGAGACCAGTGGGGGCCTGGGAGAAGGAAACCAGAGGGTTCAGCTGGAGCCCTGGGCTAGAGATTCAAGCAAGGGTCTAGGGTGGTTGGAAGGGCTATAGAGGAACCTAGAGGTTAATGGAGGGCCTGGTAACTACCTGCACCTCTTCCCAGGAGGCTACCCCTACAGCTTTTGGATTGGCAGAAATGAGGAGCAGCACTTCTACTGGGGAGGCTCACAGCCTGGGATCCAGCGCTGTGCCTGTGGTCTGGACCAGAGCTGTGTGGACCCTGCCCTGCACTGCAACTGTGATGCCGACCAGCCCCAGTGGTGAGGAGGGCAGAGGAACAGAGTTTTCAGGACTCAGGGGGAGCGGAGAACCATAGAACTAAGCCACTGCATCCCGCCCCACAGGAGAACCGACAAGGGACTGCTGACCTTTGTGGACCATCTGCCTGTCACCCAGGTGGTGGTGGGGGATACGAACCGCTCCAATTCAGAGGCCCAGTTCTTCCTGAGGCCTCTGCGCTGCTATGGCGATCGTGAGTGGCAGATCCCTTTTGTGTGCTCTCCTGGGGTTGTCTCTCCAGTTTCCAAAAGTTAGGCCACCTGACCCACTGGGGGCTCTAGGACACACTGCCAGACACCCCAGCTCCTGCTGGATATGACCCTTACACTTGCTCCTTCCTATGCTTTCATTACACTCCCTAGTCTCCCCTTGAGTTGTGTCTTCCTTACCCCTAAGTATCCTCTACCTTCCCTAACCCCACCTGAGGCTCCCTTACCCTCTACTCTCTAGCCTTTCTGACAAGGCCTCCCTCCTTCTGGTTTTGTAGGAAACTCCTGGAACACTATCTCCTTCCACACTGGGGCTACACTACGCTTTCCCCCAGTCCGTGCCAACCACAGCCTTGATGTCTCCTTCTACTTCAGGACCTCGGCTTCCTCAGGAGTCTTCCTAGAGAATATAGCAGGCCCTTACTGCCAGTGGCGCCGACCCTACCTGCGGGTGGAACTCAACAGTGAGCAGGCAGACACTGGGAGGGACATGGGATAGATTAAGGAGATCTCTAGGGAGTCATGGGATAGGTAGAGGCCAGGGTAAGAGACAAGGGCAGGCAGCCTTTTGAGAGGCTGCATGGAAAGGGCTTTAGCTGACCTTGGATTCTAGAGCTAGTGCTGACTTTTTTTTTAAATAACTTATTTTTTATTGTTGTTGAGAATATACGCAGCAAAACATTACACCAATTCGACAATTTCTACATGTACAATTCAGTGATGCTGATTACATTCTTCAAGTTGTGCAACCATTCTCATCTTCCTTTTTTAATATTTCTTCCCCCATTAACATAAACTCACTGCCCCCTAAGTTTCCTATTTAATCTTTTGAGTTGCTATTGTCAACTTTTTGCCATATAGATAGTTCTTAAAAAAGCACAGTGCTCAAGGCAGACATTCTTTACTAGTTAAACTAAACTATTGCTTGGTTTTAAGAAGACTTCAGGGGATTTTTTTTTGGTTTATGGTTTAAAGATTGTCTCAAGGCAATAGCTTTGGGGGTTCATCCAGCCTTCATAGCTCCAGAAAGTCTGGATCCTATGAGAATTTGTAATTCTGTTCGGCATTTTCTCCCTTTTGATTAGGATTCTTCTATAGAATCTTTGATCAAAACATTCAGTAATGGTAGTCAGGCACCATCCACTTCTTCTGGTCTCATGGCAAAGGAGGGAGTTGTTCATGGAGGCAGTTAGCCACACATTCCATTACTTCCTCCTATTCCTGACTCTCCTTCTTCCTCTGTTGCTCCAAGTGAATGGAGACAAATTGTTATGCCTTGGTTGGCCACTTGCAAGCTTCTAAGACCCCAGGCACTACACATTGAACTAGGCGACAGAACAGAAGCACTAAAGACAATATTGGGCCAATTAACTGCGATGTCCCATGAACCCATGACCCTAAACCTCCAAATCAAGAAACCAAATCCCATGAGGTGTTTGGCTGTACATAAGCAGCCTCGGCAGCTACTCTTTTCTCTTTTTTTGTTCTTGTTAGAGCCAGCTCTGTCTTGATATCTAGCTATATGTGTCCTTGGGCATCCATTTCACCTCTCTAGACCATAGGCCCATTACTTGTGAATAAGGAAGCTGGACTCCTAAGGTCTCTCCCAGTTCTGACTAGCTCTGCTTCTAACCTGAGAGGTGGGGCTAGGAAGCTGGCTCCAGGGATCTGCTAATTTGGGAGAGACCAAGGGTATGTAGTTTTAAGCAGCGTATGAGTTTCACCCCAGGCTGTAGACAAAATGGAGGGACATTCAAGGTGCTTCACAGAGGTGAGGCAGAGAGGTTGTATTGAGCAAGGAATCTATGAGGTATGTTGGAGGTCTGAGTCCTCCCCTACCACTACTCTCCCTCATTGTCCAGCATCCCGGGATGTGGTCTTCGCTTTCGATGTGGGGAATGGGGATGAGAACCTGACAGTGCACTCAGATGACTTTGAGTTCAACGATGACGAGTGGCACCTGGTTCGGGCTGAAATCAACGTGAAGCAGGCCCGGCTCCGTGTGGATCACCGGCCCTGGGTGCTGAGGCCTATGCCCCTGCAGACCTACATCTGGCTGGAGTATGACCAGCCCCTCTATGTTGGTGAGCAACAACCTAGAGGCAGGGCGAAAGCCTCCTTTACCTTCTCACCGTCTCAAGGCTGCTCTCCTCCTTTCTTCCTGGGGCCCCATGTCTTAGGTCCCAGTCCTCCAGGTCCCACCTTTCCTCTCCAATCCCTAGTATCCTATTCCACTCTTCTAGCTCTCTGGCTCCCTTCTCAACACCAGTTCTTATACCTGTCTCTGGCTCTACACTCATTTCTTGACTTCCCTTCCCAGGTTCTGCAGAGCTCAAGAGGCGCCCCTTTGTGGGTTGCTTGAGGGCCATGCGTCTGAATGGAGTGACTCTGAACCTGGAGGGCCGTGCCAATGCCTCTGAGGGTACCTCACCCAACTGCACAGGCCATTGTGCCCACCCCCGGTTGCCCTGTTTCCATGGGGGCCGCTGCGTGGAGCGCTATAGCTACTACACATGTGACTGTGACCTCACAGCTTTTGATGGACCATATTGCAACCATGGTCAGTGCTGCTGGTTATAGGGGGACAGGAAGCAATAGGGCATAATGGGATGTAGGGAGGGCAGGGAAGGAATGAGGGGGAAAGTCAACATCAAGGAAAACTAGAGGTGTCCCTGGGTTCCTAAGGTCTGAGCTGTGGAGTTAGGCAGTTGAAGATGCTAGGCAACTCTAAAAGCATAAAGTGGGATGAGGAAGGATGGAGAAGCTACTGATACTAGAAGAACTCAAGAGCAGCAAACAAATAACTTCCCCATCTTCCCACATTACCAAGGTAACACAGGTTACCTCCCTTATGAGCATATCCACCTCAGGCTGCATGATGCCCTTCTATGCCATTTTCTATTTGACAATTTCTGTGCTACTGAAACATGTCTATTACCTGGTTCTTGCCTCAGGGAGCCTTGACACTCACCATAGCAAGATTCTGCACATATACCCAGACTGCATCCTCCCTGAGGCTGACCAAGGGGGATGCGTGGGCATGTGGGCTAGTGGTAGAAGGAGTCTGGTGGACTAGGGAGATACAGGGACTTAGAGACAGGCAGAAGACCTTTGGTCTTGGTTTGGAAATGTGAGTGGTGGTAAGTGTACTGGATGCGGTCAGGATATCTGGATTCTAATCTTGACTCTTCACTTACTGTGTCCTGGGGCAAGTCACTAATCATCTCCGAGCCTGTTTCCCCATTTGTAAAATGCAGGGGTTGGATTAGATGATCTCTTTAAGTTTCTCATGGATTTAAGATTCTGTTCTGTGACAGAGGGGCTCAAGGGGACCTAAAGTGAACAGAGGTAGCAGAAACTGAGAACAAGTCTCAGGGTGTGTGTGGATGACATACAAAACCTCTGAATCTGGGAATGTGCAGCCTGAGGGCTCTGACCTCATTGCCTCTGCTTTCAGATATTGGTGGCTTCTTTGAGCCTGGTACCTGGATGCGCTATAACCTACAGTCAGCACTGCGCTCCGCAGCCCAGGAGTTCTCCCACATGCTGAGCCGGCCAGTGCCAGGCTATGAGCCTGGCTATGTCCCCGGCTATGACACTCCTGGCTACGTGCCTGGCTACCATGGCCCTGGGTACCGCCTGCCTGATTACCCCCGCCCGGGCCGGCCGGTGCCCGGTTACCGTGGGCCTGTCTACAATGTTACTGGAGAGGAAGTCTCCTTCAGCTTCAGCACCAGCTCTGCCCCTGCTGTCCTGCTCTACGTCAGCTCCTTTGTGCGTGACTACATGGCCATACTCATCAAGGAAGATGGTAAGCTCCCCCAGGTCTTTTTTCCTCAATGCCACCTTCCCCCAGATAACTACTCATAACTACTGATTCACTATTACAAGGACCCAGGTGCTCATAGGAGATGGGGATTGTGGGAGCTGGGAGGAGAGTCCCTCTTTCTCCTCCCACTCCACAGGGACCCTGCAGCTGAGATATCAGCTGGGCACCAGTCCTTACGTGTACCAGCTAACTACCCGACCAGTTACTGATGGCCAGCCCCACAGCGTCAATATCACCAGGGTCTACCGCACTCTCTTCATCCAGGTATGTGGAGAGGGAGGTGGACTAGTTCACATCCATGATTACCCAGGAAAATATCAAATATTTGTATAGTACATCTCAATTTACAGAGGATTTTCACATCTATTAACTCATGTGACACAACAGCTGTCAGGTCGTTCAGGTGGGCAGGTGTTCTTAATTATCTCTGTTTTACAATCAATAATCAGGCTCAACAATAAAGTGATTTTCCCAAAATCAAACTGGTAGTAGGCTGCAAAGACAGGGCTCGAATTCAAGTGTTTTTTGTTTTTTTTAAAAAAACCTCCAAATCCTTTATCTAGGCCCAGGGGTTGCCAATTTAGGAGTTAGGATGCACCCTAACTGGTACCACCAGTTTGGACAGAACAAGGGTGTCTGTATGATCTTGATTATGCCAGCCTCTAATCCTCTCCCCCTTCCCACCTCAGGTGGACTACTTCCCAATGACAGAACAGAAGTTCTCACTGTTGGTGGATAGTCAGTTGGATTCACCCAAGGCCTTGTATCTGGGGCGTGTTATGGGTAAGCTGTGGGTGAGGGTGCATTGTGAGTAAGGAGTCATGGGTAAAGCCCTTGGAGCCTGGAGGAGACTGAAGGAACAATGGACTGGGAATCTCAATGAAGATGGTGACGAAAATGAGTGGGAAACCTATGGATCATGAGAGGGGACTGGGGCTACTGGGTGGTCCAGCCTCTGTCTTTCTGGGCCTGCCTCTCCCCCAGAGACGGGAGTAATTGACCCGGAGATCCAGCGCTACAACACGCCAGGTTTCTCAGGCTGCCTATCTGGTGTTCGATTCAACAACGTGGCTCCCCTCAAGACCCACTTCCGAACTCCTCGACCCATGACTGCCGAGCTTGCTGAGGCCCTCCGAGTTCAGGGAGAACTGTCAGAATCTAACTGTGGAGCCATGCCACGCCTTGTCTCAGAGGTGCCACCTGAGCTTGATCCTTGGTACCTGCCCCCAGGTACATCCCAGGGACACAGAAAAGAGAAGGGAGGGATGACGGGGGGGGAAATGATTCTGAATATGGGGGAAGTTTCTCCTAAATGGGGTTTTCTCCTCTTTAGACTTCCCGTACTACCATGATGATGGATGGGTTGCCGTACTTTTAGGATGTGAGTAGCACTGATCATCCCGACCTCCCAATTTACCCTCTGTCCACCAGCATTCCCTCCCTTCCCCTTACTCCCGGGGCTGAGGGGTGGTGAAGGCACTAGGTACGTAAGAGTGAAATAGAAAGATAAGATGGGCTATGCTGAAGGTGCCTGGTGGCACACTGCTTAAGAGCTCAGGCTACTAACCAAAAGATCAGCTGTTCAAATCCACCAGCCACTCCTTGGAAACCCTATGGAGCAGTTCCATCCTGTCCTATAGTGTTGCTATGAGTCAGAATAGACTTCCCAGCAACAGGTTTGGTTTTGTATGCTGAAGGTAGTATGTAACAATTTAGTTAAGGGGCTGCAGATTATAAATGTTTGAGGATGCTGTAAACTTTTAATTGAAATGCAGACTCAAAATAGGGCCATAGCTAAGGGATAAGGAATGGCGCTGCAGTGACATCTAGAGAGATGAAGGATTGGGGTAACTATCAGGGATATGGAAATAGAACATAAGAAATAGAAGATGGCAGGGGATAATTTAGGAATTCAGACCTGTCAGAGACTTAGAAATAGCTTGATGTGGTTGTACAGCTGGGTTGGACAAAAGTGTATGTGTATATGCCTGTATGTAGGTAAAACATCAAAGATCTGCCCTGAATTGTTCGTTTTTTTCCTCCCAGTTTTGGTGGCCTTTCTGCTGCTGGGGCTGGTGGGAATGTTGGTGCTCTTCTATCTGCAAAAACATCGCTACAAGGGCTCGTACCACACCAATGAGCCCAAGGCCACCCATGATTACCAACCTGGCAGCAAACCTCCCCTGCCTACATCAGACTCTGTCCAGGCCCCAGCCCCTACACCAGGTCCCACCCCAGCCCCAGCTCCAGGCCAAGCTCCTGCCCCCCGGGACCAGAACTTACCCCAGATCCTGGAGGAATCCAGGTCTGAATGAACTAGCAGAAGGGCTTCTGGGACCAAGTCCATCTCCCCTGAACTCCCCCATTCCTGCCTCCATCCTACCCCATCAGGGACAATTGGCTCCTCTTAGCTGGCTCTGCCCATCCAGAGGATACCCCTCCTGCCATGTTTGGTTGGCAGAGTTACAGATGGGACCAAAGGGAGTGGCCGAGCCTCACTGCCTAAACCAATGCCCTGCCCATCCCTGTTTCCCCAGGCTCCTGGCTGTTTGTCTGCCCCAAAGGAAAAGCCTCATGGGGCTGAGACAGGCCCTTCCTGCCATCTCTGTCCCAGCTGCTGCCAGGGATTAACAACAGAGTGTAGGGAAGATTAACTGCCTCCCTTCAAATATACAATCTCAGCAGGGACAGATGTGTGGGATTGCAGGGATGCACAGGGTAAGGGGGGAGGAGGCTGCTAAATCATATTCCCCAGCCTCCCCCCTGCTCTGCAGAATGTCTTCCATCTGCTTCCACTCAGCTGGGGGTTAGGAAGGGCTTCACTGCTCTCCCCCACCGCCCCTTTTTGTTTTTTACACGGAGACCAAGAGGCCTCAGTTTAGCACCTTAGTACCTCCGCTGCTTCACATGCTTTAGCCAAAGCCATAAACAAACACTTGCAATGTAGAGAAAATAATGCAGATGCCCTGACTAGCCAGCCTTCAACTCTTCCACCCTCTTCTAAGATATGCAATAGCCTTGGTGCCTGTCCAAAGGCTTGGCCCCCTCTCCAATGCATGAGGAGCCCTCTTTCCTCCGCTCAGAGATGCTGCTTCGTTTGCCCAGGAGGTCACATTCTTTATATATATTTTTTGTTGCAAAGTGTCTCTCTAGAGAAACTCTATATAGTACTCTAATTTTTTAATTATCAGTTTATATATAAAAGAAAAAACCAATCGACTGTCCTGTGCTGTGCTGTGCTGTGCCCACAGTCTGTAATCTGCTCTCCTGTGTCGGAAGTCTCGTGAGTTCCGCTGGTCGCTCACCCAGCCTGGTCTGGACCTCTATCTGAAGCAAGGCTGAGCCTGATGTGTTCTCAAGACTCAGAGCCGTTCCAATAAAGGGAGAGTAGCAGAGCCCCAGTCTGTGCGTAATGACTGGCGTCGTGGCTGGGGGACAAGTGGGATGGTTCTAAGGGAACTCATCTGAGGGCTCAGGAATTTCTTGGAAAGCCCTTGGAATCCTTGCGTCACCTGCCAGGGGCGTGACTGGATCTTTCCAGCCTCCACCTCTCCCCAGCCACCACCATATCTCGGCTCTACCTCCCCCACCCACAGATCTCACTGCGCAAGGGGGATCAGAATGCTGAAGCTTCAGGAGGAGCTGCTCCTATACCGCCATGCCTGGATCCTCCCAGCCCCAAAGCAGACAGTACACAACTTGCCAAAAAGGATTCTACCACTTTATTCAGATAAGAGGTCACAAGCCACAGGACTTTAAAGTGCGTGAAATTCACTGGCAATAAAGCCACACATATACCAGCCTGCCCCCAGCCCCTGCCACCTCACTCCATCCCATCATTGCATTTTGGCGGGGGCTGGGGGGTGGATTAAGACCCATCACTTAAGGTGAAGGACAGCAGGGAAAAAGGATAGAAGGGCTGGAGAAACAGGAGTATTAGTGGTCCAACACTGGGGAAGGAGGGGCGGACCACAGTGATTCTGCACTGAGGGGAGGGTGGGTCAGGCTGGCCTCTCAAAGGCTGGGTATAATTTCTTCCCCTTTTCACCTGTTCCTCCTGGCTAGCCCCTGGTGTTTCAGACAGATCTAACTCCTCCTCCTGCATCTGTCTCTACGTTCCCCCTGTAATTTATGAGTGATTCAGAGACCACAGGCCAGCTTGAGGGAGTCCCCAGTACAGACAATGAATGCAAACCACAGCAGAAGCAGGTTTCAGAATCATGGTTGGGGCTGGCCCAATCAGGTGGGAAGATGGCTTCTGTTGGGAGCTGGCTGGGAGTGTGCTGAGTGCAGGGCACACATGTGCCCACAAGTGTGGTGAGTCAGTGTGTGTGTGAGTCCCACTAAAATCCCTAGGAACCAGCCTAGCCAGAGGGAGCCCTACTCCTTGCTTCACGGGACAACCAGTGGGGTTGGAAGGAAAGAGTGGTCGGCATAGACTGGGGGAAGAGAGGCTCTGGTTTCACAGAGAGAAGAGAGAAGCCTGCTCTCTAGTCCAGTGCTCCCTACATCAGTCTGTACTGCCCATGTCCTTCCCACCCCAGGCCAATGCTCCTTATTCCCTACAAGCTCAGCACACCAGCCACACACACAGGGGGAGCTCTTGCTGGCCCCATTCTCGTTAAATTCTTTTGTGTCAAGCCAGCTTCTCCTGTCTCCCCCAGGAGATGAGACAGAACTCGAAAAGAATCTTCTACCCTTACTCCGTGTGGGATTTGAGCTGGAGCCCCAGAGACTTTAGCTCAAGCTCCACCCCAATCTCCAAACCTTCTAAAAGAAAGAGTAAAGTGCTTTGCTCTGCATGAATCCCAGAGAGAATGGCACCACAGACTGGCACAGGTGGTCTGCCGGCTGCTTCCCACACTGCACTCCATGTGTGACGCCATCCTATGCACATGCGATTTGGTAGCCCCTCACCCACCTCCAAACACATATTGCCAACTCACCCTGGCTAAACAGCAGGTGCCACAGACAGGAAAGTAAATCACACCAACAATCTTTCTCCTCTCTAGTCTAGGCCTGGGCCCAACTACCCTGAAAAGATAAGCAACCATGGCCCCTTCGGCCAAATGGGGAATAGAAGGCCTGAAGAAAACTACGGACCCTCAGAAGGAGGTGACAGGGTACTGGCACCTGCTCCTGGGAATCTGAAAGCACTTATCCATCCATCTCCAAAGTATACAGAGAAGGCTTTCTCACAGCCTCCTGGGCCCCAAGCTTAGCGGTTTGCCAGGCTGATTCTCCCTCTCCGTCCATGGATGGATGGCACTTAGCTTTCCTTCTCCCGGCCTTGAAGATCAGTATACTTAGAGCCACACTCTTTCATTTAAACCCTGCCACGAGGGAAGAGGTAGCAAGGTGGCCCATCTTCCCTCTGAATTCAGTCTGTGCTGCCCGCAAAGCTCGCTTCTAACCCAGACTGCTCATAGGCTCCAGGTGCCTGACTTCACTCGGCCTGTCGTCTCCAGGTCTTGGAACCACAGAGAGATGTGCCTGGCAACCCAGTTACATAAGGACCTTTGATTTGGAAAGCTCAAAGGACAGGCTAATGCTTGTTGGGAGCTGCCTAAGTTTCTTCCTGAGGCCCACAAAATTCAAGCATACACTGTTCACCTCCCAGCCTGTGTGCTCTTCCTCTGAGGTCTGAGGTGCAGTCTCTCACGTCTGCAACTCTCTCTCCCGGAAGCCCAAGCCTTAGCTGCTTCTGCCTCCCCTTTCACTGAGACAGTTCATTCCCCACTGGACACAGCTGAGGCCTCACTACAGAGGGATGGGTGGGGGGTTTCTCGGTGTGGGAGACATATAGTGCAGGAATCTCGAGCAGCAGTGGTATGTGCATGAAAGCAAAGACAGTGCCGCTACCATAAGCGCTGGCGTGGGGCCCAAGAGGGCTAGAGGACATCAGTCTCCCTCTCGATCCCCACGTACTTGAGGGCATCAGCTTGGCTGTACCTGTCCCAGAGCAGGGAGGAGGAACCAGGTTACTACCAAGGCTTTGTTACTGAAAAGGAGTCCCCTCCCATTGTTTCACTTCCCCTCCCACTCCCCAGCAGCCCTTTACAATGCTATCACTTCTGAGGCCAGGCGCTGGAGATTGGAACAAAGAAACAGCCTTGACCATTGTGGGACCCTCTCCTTCATCCATATATCCCACCTTACACCCCCAAAATCAATTCCACAGCCACCCCTTCTGCCTCTAGAGCTATCCCCCGAGGATGTTACTGGCTCCTTACCTGTAATCAAAGAAGAGCTCTTCGCCAGCTTGAATTGCCCTCTTGGCAAAGATCCCAATCCGATGATCTCCATTCACCATGACCACTGAAAATAGGAGAAACCCAGGGCTAGATTCCTAGTCAACTTCAAGTCAATCCCTCTAGTGCCTGAGTAGGAGTTTGGGCTGATTCTTTCCAAATTTCCAGTGGAAACATAAATGAAACAGAAGTAGAAAGTAGTAATGAAGGTAGTTGCCCCTAAGCCTTTAGATGTATTATTTGGGCTAGTGATAGGGGGAAAGAATTTAAAGAATTATCTTTACAAAGGCTCGTGTTTGTGGCAAATGTTCATAACGTATTCAGTGAAAAAAGCATACTATAAAACCGAAAGAGAGAGGACTAAAAGATTTCAGACATTAATCATGATTATCTTTGAACAAAAAATACCTCAGCTCTGAAAAAAGTTGAAGAATGGCGAGCAATCACAGTAAATGAGGCGTCCCCCAACCCCACACATCTCCCAGGTCACTGGGAACTCACCTTTGGCATAACAGTTGGGGTTCACAGAATGGTTTGCAAATCGAATTTTGTTGCCTTTCCGGGTAGCATCCACTACAAAATCTGTATAAAGTAAATCAAGGAAGATCAAGGGCATATCAGGCAACCCCCGCAGCTTCTTTAGCCTGAATTTAAACTCAATTCCTAGTAACAGAGGCAATTCATTCGGATCGTGATTATGAAGATCAGTGTACTAACAGGAGCTGGGAAAAGCACGCACATAATAATCCAGCTTGTGTGGAAATAACCCTCTTTGAGTCCCCCTCTTTGCTTCAGCTATGGATCTCTCCTTTCTCTCTATTGTGTATGGAGATTTCTCAGGTGTCTGTGCTCAGTGCTCCTACTACAAGCACAACCCCAAAATGGAGGTTCTCCCAAAGCAAGTGAGCTGGGGCATGTAGTGTCTCTGAGTTCTATTCCACCACCTTACTTTATGTATCTCTTGGAAGACTCCGAGGTGACATGAACCAGGACTGCAGCAGGGGCAATTTGGTAGAAAGACCTACCCAAGACCACCCTGTGACGACAGAAAGAGACTCCATACCATTGTTGAGATTGAAGAGGAAGCTGGACATGTATTTGTCATAGACCTTCCCTCGCCGATCAGCCTCATCCTGAGAGATGAGCTGGACAGACAGATAAGGAAGGAACAGGGGTATCAGGTTGTCTGCATGGAGCACGGTACACTACCCCCAGCAAGGGCTGGGAGGGGGGCAGTGGCACACATAGGCACTTATTGAGTATCATGATGAGATTCCTAAGAGAGCGATCTCAGGTTATTTTGTTCCAACCCCCACCCAGACTGACCAGTACTAAAGCTGAACAGAGCCCCTCACCCCTCCTTGTGTGGGCTGAGCTGGCGAAGAGTTGATGAACAGTGGTTTGTTTCAGAATTGTGAAGAGTTCTGTGGGATCCCCCAGAGAGGCCACATGAGAACTCTGCTGAGTTATTTAGAGATGAATTTGCAGCAGCCTGGCCCACAGAAAATCACGATTTCTCATCAGTATCCCCCACAGTAAGAATGTGGGCCAAACCTATAGTACTCACCTCACCACAATATTCAGAAATGAATTCATTTTTCTGCACGGACTCTTTAATGAAGGTGCCCCATCCGGCCACATCTGAGGGGGCCAGTAGCAGGTGCTGGGGAAGAGGGAGCCAGACCTCAGACTACAGAGCCTGTGAGTGAGGGGGTATGTGTGCTTGGGGAGGCGGGGGGCAGAGGGGCAGGGTGGAAAGAACTAGCAACTGTTAAGAGGATCTGAAAACAGAAAAAGGTTGAAGTCACTCTGTTCTGGTGGAAGGAAAAACAAAAAAGGGAGGCGGTGAGAGGAAACGTGCCAGCCCTTCCTCTAGACTCAGGGCCCTCCTGGAGCCACGTCTACAGGAATTCACTGCTGTCTGTGAAGTACAAACAGGCAACATCAAGAATGCTTCCACCTCCCTGCTCCTCTCTGTCTGGCCAGTCCAGGGGCCAGTGGCTTTGCAGCATCTATCAAGAGCTAAGCCCTCACTGGGACAGAAAATGTGTGTCTTTTAGGATTTACTGAGCACTTTCATGTACAAAAGGTGCCCTGGCGGTGCAGTGGTTAAGTGCTCGGCTGCTAACCAAAAGGTTGGCGGTTCGAATCCACCAGCCACTCCAGAAAGGGAGAAAGATGTGGCAATCTGCTCCTGTAAAGATTATAGCCTTGGAAACCCTATGAGGCAGTTCCACCCTGTCCTATAGGGCTGCTATGAGTCAGAATATACTTGATGGCAACGAGTTTTTGGTTCGGTTTCATGTACAAAGCCTCTAAGGAACCCGTGGAAAGGTAGGGTGCTCTGGGCAACTCCTTTCCCACTCTATTATCTGGGCCAGAGCTCTAAGAAAAGCCCTCACCTTCTTGAGGCCACGCTGGATGCTGCAGTTTTTACAGGAAACCACCTTGCAGTCCCAGTGCTCTGACGCCCCACAGGTCAGACACAGGTCGGGGTCACACTCTCGCACTGCCAGATAGCAAGGACACTGCTTGGTGTTGCACTGAGTCTTACAGCGGCAGCCAGGGAAGCGATTCTGACCTGGGTGTGAAGACAAGTAAGGTTAGGAAGAGAAGCAGGCTAAGCTGGGGCTCAGGTTTGACTCGGGCAGCAGGGAAGTAAACATTACATGTTTCAGGATGTTTGGCAAAGCAGCAGAGAAGCTCCCTTCCCAATAATCATATATTCACGCTTTTTCCCCCAAGAGAAAATGGAGTGTTTCCCAACATTCATGCCTGTGAGTCAAAGAAAGCAGGTTTGACTATTGAGATGTGTTTCCAAGAGATTCCCCAGCAATACTCTCCCCTGCTCCTTGTTGGTGGAATTTAGAAGGGAGGTAGATAGTGCCCCAGAGAAAATGAAATCGGTGCTTTTCACTGGTAAACCCTCACCATTAAAACAAGTATCATTCTGAGAACAGAATATGTCCGTTCTACCCCCACCCTCCTCCACCCACTGCCCTCCCCAGCACAAGCATCTCTCTGCTGTGGCTAAGATTGATATCTGCTACGGGTTAGGAAGTCTGTACACAATTGCCTCGTATCAAGTTCTACAAGCCCCGGGGGTACCACCAAACTGCTCAGCCTTGAGTGGAGAAGGGCATGGTGGGAGAAGGGAAAGAGAAGCACTTTTAGCCTCTACCCGGCCTTCTGCCGACATCCAGACCCCTGTCCTACCTGACATTAAAACCCCAGATATTCAACTAAAATTGACAGATACAGAATTTCAACCTAAAATTTTTTTAATCAATTTTTTTTAAAGGAGCGTCCTGAAGAGGGAGACTATAACTTCATTTCAGGAAGAAGACTCCCATGTTTCTCACTTCTGCCCTGAAAAGTTGGGGAAAACATCTGATTTCTGTTGCTTTCAGAATTGGAAACTTAAGGGTTTTGTTTTTTTTTTTGCTTTGTTTTATGACTCTTCCAGATCTTAAGTATCTTATTCCCTCTGTAGAGCAAAGAAAATATGAGAAGGCCCGTAGCAGCAAAGGATGCAGGAGAAGGGTGGGAAACATGCGGTGCTTTGAGGCTGACTGGGTGGGAAGCTGTAGGGGAAAACGGGGAGCTCTTACAGTCTGGGTTGCACTGGCAGAACTTCTCACAGAAATTCTGAGTCATGATGCAGGGGCAGGTGCTGTCACAGGGCCGGTCTGGGTGGTCGCAGGGCTGGTAGTTATACACTTGTGTGGAAGAGTTATCTAGGAGACAGCAGAATAGACCAGGACATGGCCATTAACGTGCTCACTAACTACCCTCCCTCCCTCTCAAGTGTCCACCTGCCCTGATTCCAACAACCCTGTTTCTAACCATAATCTTGGATGCATATTTTAGTACCAAAGTGAGAAGAAATCATAGCCTACCCTGAGGTGGTATTTTTGGGTGAAAGAGTGTGGAAATGGTCTGGGACTACAGGGCAGCTATTCTAAACATTAAATGAGGTCTAGAACGTAGTAAATGGCACACTGAGAAAGTCAGTGACCACAGGGCCCATAGCTCTGCCTCCTAAAAGGTGGTCTCAGCTGCAGTGAAAAGCTGAGCTGTTCTTAGCTGCTGCAGAGAAATCTGCAGTCAGCAGAAGGAGCTCAGGGTCAGCAAGTGTAGCTGCAGTGGGGCCACCAGGGTGAGACCTCACAATGCACTGCTGAAGAATGCTCTGGTGAAACTTACCTTTCTTCAGCTGAATTTTCCTGCAGTGTGCAGCCCACAACCTGTGAAAAAGAGAAAAGGGATGGGTCTGGGTCATGGCCCTCAGAAGCTCTGCAGATGCGGGTAAATGAGGGACTCTAGTGACACTGTGGTTAAGTGCTAGGCTGCTAACTGAAAGGCTGGTGGTTCGAACCCACCAGCCGCTCCTTGGAAACCCTGTGGGGCAGCTCTACTCTGTCCTATAGAGTTGCTATGAGTTGGAATCTACTTGACGGCAATGGGTTTTTTTTTTTTTTTTTTTTTTTGGTCTAAGGGACTGTGGTTTGATGATTGGGGTGCCTCTCCCCCAAATCCTTTAATAGGAGGCCCCTACTCTGGAAGTAGTGCCCTTACATGGAAGCTAGAGTCCATCCTAAATCCAGCTGGCCTATACTTCAATATTCAAACTTAAGCAACAATAAGAACCCCCCGAAACAAACAAAAACATAAAAGAACAAACATACAGAAAGAAAACCCAATACTATATACGCATTATAATGCTGTTGCTTCATTCTCTCTCCCCCTCTTGATGGAGGTGGAGCTGCGAAGGACTTTCAAGATGGAGAGGTAGGAAGTCCTCTCAGGAATCTGCTCTGAGTGAAAGAAAACTAAGTGGAAGATGCAACAGGGACTTCCTTCTGTATCTAGAACTGGTGTCAGCTCCTTCCTTTGATAGGCTATAGTTATTAGGGAACCAAGCCAGGCAGAGCGCCCAACTTTTAAAAAAACTTCCAACCCTAAGCAAAGGCTAGCTAGAAGACAGTGTTATTATGCAACTTAGAGAGAAAAACAACACGAGTGCCAAAAAACAAAGCAAAGGAAAAAACTCTGGCCAGAGTTGAGAAGTGGGTATGGTGGTAACTAACCACCCAACAAGGAGAAAGGGATGGTCCACAAGTTGGGGCCATGAGGCCAGTTCATATCCTATTGGCCAGGAGCTTAAATGGAAAACCAGACAGTTATCTCTCATGGTCCACAGCATCTGGGGTGGGGGAAACGATGGCAGTAGGGCTGATCCAGGGCACAGACCCTCAGGGAGCATTGAGAACTCTGGTTCTCCGTTGTGTAATGTTAAATGGATGGACATCACACAGCCTTGTGCAATGGTTAAGAGGGAGGCAGATGGGAAAGTCCAAAGGGGAGATCAGAGCACAGGGAACTGCCTGGTTACAAAAAGTCCTTCGTCCAACCCTTGCCTGTGCTTTCTTTTCTTCTTCTGTGAGGGGTTCATGAGCTCATCTGTTGGCAGCTTCAGGATAAGTGATTCTTTGACTGCAAACTGAAAGACCTGGAAGAGAAATCCAACAGAACCTGTCACTCCTTCGCAAGTGAGGTGGTCAGGTAAGTGACATCAGCCAGGTGCTGGGCTTGGAGGGTTCTGGAGAGCTCACAGGCAGCTGGGTGAGCTGCCCCTGGGCATCTCTTCAGTTCAGGACAAACTGGCATTGGGACATCGGGTGGTTGGCTCTGAAGTTAATTCTTCAGTATTTATCCTGATTTGGGAAGGAAAAAATACTGAGCACAGTAACACTTTCCCTGGTCAGCAGCTTTCATCTACTCTGTTTATACCGAACCATGAGTGGGCTGCCCCGGACTCTTACCAACAGGATCTGCCTCTTAGAAAGGGCAGCTTTGTATACCTTGTTCTACTGAGACTAAGACATGCTATAGCCACCATCTAACTCTTCTGAGCTCTAAGCACTAGCTCCCTCTGTTGGTATGAAGATGTCAGGGCCACTTGACTATTTCAGTAGGACAGCTCTCAGGAAGGCTGGTTCCCCTTCAGCGTGTTTCTTCCCTTATAGCACTAGTTTTTAGCTTTTTCTTTTTGGTTCTAGGCCTCTTCGAGATTCTGTGAAAACTATAAACCCTCTTCTCAGGAAAATACCCACATATACAAATTTACATACAATCCAGTGAACTTTTAGGTTAAGAATGCATGCCTTAGGGAAACAGGTACGGGCTCCAAAATGAAGGCAAAGGCATTTCAACTCATGGTTCTATTACTTGTTCTAAGCACAGGAACCATGAAGAAGAGGGCACTGAGACTCCTCTAGAAATTAAAGAATCATGTGAGCATGACTCAAGCTCTGGTGTCCCTTTCTTGTTGTATACCTGCTCCCTGTCCCTGTCTTTTCCTGCCACAAGAGCATCAGTGGCTGCTATCAAACTGTTTCTAGTGACGATATGAGTGAGAAGCAGCAGGTGCAGGCCCAGCCATTAGAGATAGTAATTAGAAAATCTAGTGATAGAAAAACTGGAGAATAAAACAACTGAGGAGGACGAGGGGGAAGCAGGAGTAGCAGGAGTGTTCTAGATAAAAAGACCCACAGAAAGGCCTGGGGGTTCATGCTAGGAAAGGGATAAACATTTAGGAAGAAAGGCAAGAATAAAAAATTAAAAAAGGAAGTTGAAAGAATGTAGAAATATCCAGAAGAGTCAGATAGTTGCCAGAGACAGAAATAAGAATTCAGCAAGGAGGAGAGCAGTTCCCCAAGCCTTGCTAAGCCTGGTATTTGCAGAAGGCCCCATGTTTGGGAAACCCACTTTACGGCCCAGAAGCACAGACTCACAAGGGACTGGACCTAAAACAGCCTCTCTCCAGACATGCAGCATTACAAGATGGCAAAGGGATAAACCATGGATGGTGGGCCCAAGCTTGTGCCGGCTGCTTTTAGACAGTACCTGCTTGCATGTCTTAGTCCCCAGAAGCCTGGCTATTGAACAGAAGTTGTTGAAGTAGGTACCATGGAAGACTCGAAAAAGAGATTCTTCAGCCCCTGTCCATTCCACAGGCTCTGAGGGTGCTTCCACTACACAGAGCTGAGGTGGGGCTGGACTTGCCTTCTGTTTTGTGGGGGTCTGACAGCGGGAATTAGCCTCTAGGGGAAATAAGAGAAACAGGAAAAGGTGGAATGTAATGTCATTAGCAATTTGCCACAAACTCAGAAGTACTTCATTCTGCTTTAAAAGGCAGAAAAGCTAGGAACAAAATTATTCCCTCTCTCCACTGCTTGCAGGCAAACCTACGGAAAGGATTACCAATTCTAAAAAGGTAGTAATATTAAGTATTAGGCAGTGTTCCTGGGACTACCAGAGTCCTTACATGGAAAGGAAAGGATCTTTGTTTTCTGTTCACTTTACCTGAAGAACTAGAGGCCCAGTCATTGCCTGTGTCCCTGTCACTGTCCCCTTCTTTAGTCTCAGACACAGCAGAAGCTGAAGTGTTAGAGCAGGAAGCGCTGACCACATGGTGCCGTCGCCGGCGACGACCAGAGCACTTGGAGCGAGGGTTGTGGAGCATGGCGTACTCCTTTGCTCCTTCCTGTAAGGGACACATTACAGATAGGAAATAGGAACAGGCCCAGTGTCACCATATTGAGCCTATCATCACAAACCTTCATCTTCCTCAACATCGGTGCTTAAGTACCCCAACAACGTCTGTTCTTTTTTTTTTCCCTCTGTACATGCTAGATGTGACCACAGAATAGTGAGATGACTGCTTAAAAAACCTGCTAAAACTTACATCTCTTTACAAAAGAGTTGTCTTAGAAAGTAATCTTTAAAAAGATATACTCCATGCATCTATGCATCTTCAACTTCTGAGTGAGTTGTATCTAAAATTCATTTGCATGTTAGCTCTTTAGAATGAGAAGACACGTTTTGCTACAGAGGAGGAAATGAGGTCCAGAGAGGGGAAGGGACCTGCTCAAGAGCATACAGCTAATTGTTCCAGAGTGGGGATCAGAACGAGGGCTCCTGGTCCCCAGGCCACTGCTCTTCACACTCTACCAAACTGCCTCTGGTTCAATAATAAAATGTGTATTCTCTGAATTTGTACAATATTACTACTTAAAAACTGTCAGTATACGAAATGCAGAAGAATACTCTTTCATTACTTTATAGCTGTGCCCTTCTGGTTTTTCTTTATATATTAAATAACTTTATATATTCAACTTGATATCTATCTTCTTACCAGACTTGGTTCCCAATGACTTCTAGCTGTTTTTGGAAACTAAACCCACTTATAAAAGATAAAGGTTTACCATCACTAAGGATATTCAGAATAATATACCGTAAGCTGTAAAGGGAATTCGAAACATGAAATTTCAAAATTGATTGAGTCTGGGCGTATGTGCTTATGCTACAATCTAAAGTACACAGCATCACTTACAAAGTATTTTTACCTGAAATGTTTAACATAAATATAACTAAGCCTCCAGAGCTAATCTCTAGCTTATGGGAAATAGGGGACAGAGAAACAAGTTAAATGACACCATGAGGAAACAAAAGACAAACGTGGAACATCTTACAAGACAACCAGCCTGGACTTTTCCAAAAGGAAAAAAAAGTGGTGGGGTTATCTGAGATTAAAGAAAACTAGAAAAACATAATAACCAAATATGATTCACGACTGTATGATACCGGTCTGAAAAAAACCAGCTCTCAGGACAACAGAAAAAACTTGAATATAGAATGTATACTAAAAAAACCAAAACCAAACCTGTTGTCATCAAGTCGATTCTGACTCATAGCGACTGTACAGGACAGAGTAGAACTGTCCCATAGGATTTCCAAGAGCGCCTGGTGGATTCGAACTGCCGACCTGTTAGCAGCTGTAGTTCTTAACCACTACACCACCAGGGTTTCCAGAATGTATACTAGATGATAGAAAATTCTTGTTACTTTTCTAGGTATAACAATTTGGTTAAATAAGAGAATGTCTTTATTTTTAAGAGATGCATGCTGAAATGCTTAGCAAACAAGCATCACAATGTCTGCAACTTATTTTCAAACGGCTCAGCAAAAGATATACATATACAAACATATGGATAAAACAAATATGGAAAAATGTTATTAAATCAAGAAGAAGGTATCTTTCAACTCCTCTGCATGACTGAAACATTTATGTTCTTAATAAAAAGTTAGGGAAAAAATAGTCTGGTATTATATCTGAATATGTTCTCATGTCTAAGAAGTAATAAAAGAAAAACTGTGCAAACATGTCTGTTAAAACACACACACACACACACACACACACACAGACATTTTCAGCATTGATGGTATCTTTGCAATACATGTCCAGGGTCCCAGGGTGACTACTATGAGAAGGACAATGCCTTTTTGAGTTATGGAAATGCTGGTATGTTTACCTAACATGATGTAATTAAAAAAAAAAGCATAGGGGAATAAAAAAAGCATGAACTATGTAGTTAGACCAGGGTTTGAATTTCATCTTTGCCACACAACTGACTTGTAAGTGGTGCAAGATGTACAACTTCCATAACCCATAGTTTCTCCACCTTGGGACACTGTTGTAAGGATGAAAACAAGATAATGTATGCTAAGGGCCGAACACAATACTTGGCACATAGGAGTCAATACATGTTAGGGAAAAGGTAAATCAGATAGAGTCCACTTATTCTTTTGCACTTACCATATGGCCCATTCTCCAGATGTATATCCAATAGCACTCCCTATCATCTTTCCTTCTATTATCCAAAAAACAGGGTCCCAAAGATACTTGGCTATATAGTCTAACTTTACTTGGTCGTAGAAATTTTATCAAGGTAATTTTTATTCTTTACCTAAGCTCAACCTATTGTACAGAAAGCAAAACTGTGTCTTTGGCAAGTCTAACCAACCCATTCCCTTCCACCTCTCAGTGAACTGCCTCCCCTCAGGTACCCAGAAGAATTTATGCTGCCTCATAAGGTCGGTCCATCAGGGAAGGGTCTATCTGACTGATTACCTCACAATAAGACATCAGTACCTTCATGTGTTATTCTCCTATGGTTATGTGCATATAATGGAACCACAAAGAAAATGGAGTACTTAACACACACACACACACACACACAATCTGTTCCAATTCTAACAATATTTCAGACTCTAAAAATCTGAGTAGCTGATACTTAGAGCAAAAAGCCTTTAGTGCTCTTCAACTTTCATTCCATAGGACTAACTTAACAGTCCACTGCCCCAGTATCTGGGGAGCTCTTTAAGAGCAGAAGCCTCATTTTATTTGTACTTTATGATCTCCAGAGTGCTATGTACTGACTCACTTGGCTTGTGTTCCATTTCCTGCACAATTTTCAACAGAGTTAACAATGTTAGAACAGCTTAACAACGTACCAGCAAAAGGAAGCAGTCTGTCCCACATGGTTCTGGTTCAATCTTGATTTCTTTGTTCTTGCGTTTGTATACATTAGGGGTGGCATGAAAAGCTGGAAAACACAAACTGTCCTTTTTCCAATGGTCCATCCACTTGATGGCATGGGGAGTAATGAAGCTGGATTAGGGAGCTATTGTAGGAGTTAGAATTTGACATAAAAAGCTACCATCGGGGTGCACAAAATTTAGTCACTTCTGATTATCAATGCAATCCTTCCAAAGCTAGGAGGTAGTGAGGGATAATTGTAACTGGAGAAGTGAAAACAGAACTGGCCTTTTGTAAAACCATCATCCAACCAGAAGCTGAGAAGTCTATATGATAAACTAGAACCAAGGCAAGGAAATGGAGGTTGAGGTTGGAAAAGAGGAAAGCATTTCAAACAGAGGAGCCCCACTCACGGTGAAGGAAACAGTCGTATTTAAAGCAGCGTCGGCAAAAAAGTGTGTGGAAGGAGTGCAGAGATTGCTCCCGCTGCACAGACTTGGCATTGGGGCCATCGATGTTGGGTGTGCACTGAGGGGGAAGTGCATTGGGGTCTGACATCTCCGTTAGCTCTCGATACCTATTTAAGAAAAGAGAGATAAGAGTTCCTTCCAAGGGACTGTCTCCACTGAGAAAATACAGACTATTGACAGTCACCCAGGTATGGCCTGCCAACGCAGGATGGGTGTTTTTACGGGCCTTATTGATGGAGGACCTATGTATAACTAAGTGAGTACACCACTGTAATTATGCTGGATGTTTGCCTGAAAAGAGGGGAAATATTTGATAAGCAGGATGCTGGGGTAACTCCCCAGAAAAATGGCAGAATAAAAGTCCTCCGCCGAGACTTACAGCAAACAATGACCCTTATCTGGGAACGGGCATTTAGAGGTAAGCAAGTAAGTACAAAATAACCAGAAGAACAAGCAAATCATAATGCATTTACCATAAATAAGGGTTCTTATTAACCAAAAAATAAGCTTGAATAAAATTCGTATCTAAGCACTCTATACATGGCCTGAGAGGGACAGCTTTGCCTACCTCTCCTTCATGTCATCTGGGACGCCATTCTCAGGGAACATTGAGGCAATTGCACTGAAGATCATGTCATTTGGGAACTGTTTCTTGGAACTCTTTTTGTTGCCTGAATTGAGGATGACAGAAAGCTCCTGAGTGCTATTATCAGACTGTTTTCCCCCTTTCCCTTGTGTCACAGCATTTTGATTAGAGCTGCTTAAGTTAACCTAACGACTGACTGCTTGGGAATACACAAAGATCAATGCTAGCTGCACATGTTTCATACAGGGCACAGGAGACAAGAAAGTCAGAGTCGCCTACATATTAGCAATAAAAGCCACAGTCCCAATTAGACTCTGAAAGTGAAAATAGTAGAGACCTGAATACAGAAGAATCCTATCATAATGTTGATACCGGAGAACAAGACTGATACTATAACTATGTTATAATAAGAGAGAGAACTATTTTCCTAGAAAAGATAATTTAACATATAGTATAATTAAATCCTGGGAGAAAGATGTGGCAGTCTGCTCCCGTAAAGATTACAACCTTGGAAATTCTATGGGGCTGTTCTACTCTGTCCTACAGGGCTGTTATGAGTCGAAATCAACTCAACGGCGCTGGGTTTGAGTTTTTCGGTTATAATTAAATCCACAACATTTATGACATAAGAAAATGCTCATGATACAAGATTAAATAAAAGGGAATAAACAAATTGTGTATATGGCATGATCTCAATTTCACATAATATAGAAAAACATGTTGATTTACATACGTACGTGTTTTAAGTCTAGAAGGAAACATACTAAAATATTAATGCTGATTATTCCTAGTTAGGAAGATTAAAAAGCGACTTTGTCTTCTTTCTAATTTTTCATGTTTTCTAAACACATTACTTTTATAATTAGAAATGAACAATAATGATTATTCTGTAAGTTCTTCTACTTTCTTCTTCAGCTAGGTTACAGCTGTCTTAAGCTATCAGTGATCATGTTTTCTTTTTAACTGGGCCAATGAGAAGCACCAACATCTTTTAATCAGCAAAAAACCCTTTCTGTTCTTCCTTCTTCCCTAATTCTGTCACTTTCAAAGCAGAATAGGGAAGCAGTGCTATTTACCGTCAATAGCATGTCGTTTTCTCTTTCTTGTTACTGGCAGGTCTTCTTTGCTGTCATCCTGCTTTCCATCTGAGGTGTCATTGTGCCCTTCCTCTTCCTCATCTGAGTATTGATTCAGGGCATCTACCAACTCCAGGAAAACGGCATCACTGATCAGGACAGATCCAGGGATCATCTCTGAAACGCAGAGATTAGATAGGTGAGCAGTGGTCCTTCCATCCTCCATTGGTCCTCCTAGCAAGGTTTTCTTGTATTCATCCTCAAGGTCTAGATAGTTAACATATATAAATGTTTATACAGACAATCAGAAAATTACTACCATTTGTTTGGCTCTTACAACTACAACAGTTCAGTTGCTAAAGTGGGTCTAATGAAATCCTAATAGAGCTACAGGCTCTATTCTTCTTCAGCCACAGACAAACCCTGTATTTATGGTTAGAAATCCATAAAAGTGAGCATATAATCATGAGTGGGACAAAGAAAGAATGATAAAATGCAAATACACTTGGATTTGCTGCTTCTGGGTCAGTGGTGACTTCTCTGAATAAAAATACAGCATTTTTTCCAAAAATCATACTATATAGGGATATAAACCAGGAAAAAAAACAAACCTATTACTGTCGAGTTGATTCCGACTCATAGAGACCCTAGAGGACAGAGTAGAACTGCTCCATATGGTTTCTAAGGAGTAGCTCGTGGATTCAAACCACCAGCCTTTTGGTTAGTAGCCGAGCTCTTAACCACTGCGCCACCAGGGCTCCATAAACGGTTATACCAAAAAATCAAAAACCCATTGCGGTCAAGTAGGTTCCCCCTCATAGCGACCCTATAGGATAGAGTAGAATTGTCCCCATAGGGTTCCCAAGGAGTGCCTGGTGGATTCAAACTGCCAAACTTGGTTAGCAGTCAAGCTCTTAACCAACCACTACACCACCAGGGCTCCTATAACGTTCTCTGTACTACGATTCAGGAGAAAATCTTTGAACACCAGGGGGAGCTGTGAATCAATAATGCATTTCAACAGCATCACAAGAGCACCCACAAATGTAAGAAGAGCAGGAGGGGTTATTGGTTTGCAAATCCCAAGAATCTCTCCCCATCTTCCCACCTCTTGCATACTGACAGCCTTTTCTAGAACTACAACTAAATCCATGTGACTTGCTTCTAGGAAATTCAGATATTGGAACCAACTTCTGGGAGATGCAGAGGATACCAGGATCAAACAAGTATGATAGAGAGGTTATGCCATTCTCAGAAAAAGGGGAATAAGAATAAAATGGCCTTGGATGCCATATGGAAAATTCCTAAGATCAAACTTTGCGCACTGAACTTTCTGTCTAGCCACTGATTACTATGTCATCCTCTTATGTCTCAACTCGTTTTCAAGTTTAACTGGAATATTCTTAATATAAAACTACAACTCTCAGCCACATGATGACATTGAAATTCTTCAGTGTGTACCCCAAGCGGCAGCAGATAAAAGCCAGATGATAATGTACCAAGGATAAGACACTACTCTAACAAAGTTTTCTCCCAAAGGGCCCAGCACCAATACCTTCTTCACCGTGGACTTTCCCGTCATAATTATTGATCAGCTCCTCAATAAAAGTCTCATCTTCTTCTTTCACCTCATCTCCCATGTAGGGAATATTGCACAAAACTGTCTCATCTTCTACCTGAAATCAAACCAGATGTGACTCATTCCATGAAGCCACTATGTATTTCCTCTTTCCTGTTAAATGGATTCTTGACTGAGCCTTTTTTGCTTCTTGAGTCTCCTGAAAATGCCATTGGACACAGAGTCTTCTACCTTGTAAAGACTGGTCATTTTATTTTGCCAACAAAATCTCAAAAGGAAGGAGAAATACTCCTTTCAGGGAAAAAAAAAGTCAGTTTAATTATTTGATGGTACTAGCAACCAGAAGTTTAGCTTGATACCAACAATAGCATTTCCAACACCTAGAATCTGATGGCATATTTATTTTCCACAGTGCTTCCATCTATTATCTCATTTTATTTCTATTAAACATCATTGTGAACAAGGTATGAACATCACCTAAACAACAGTCTAAAAAGTCTTTAATTCTTTTCGTAAGTAGAGAGAGAGAGACAAATGAAAAGGAAGAGTATGTAATATAATTAGAATATTTAAAATAGAAACTAGGCAACTATACAATTTTTGGATATTCTATAAACAGACTAAGACTAACCTGTCCAATGGCAAAAATTATGACTACAACTCATGCCAATCACATTCACTGGGAACCTAAAGTCAATTGCAGTATGGGCTACAGATATTTTCCAGCAATAAACAATACTAAAGGATTTTCCCCCCTTTGGTTTAACAAAAGAACATAATCATTCTCAAATCCCTAAGGATCAAGTAGAATTACTACTCTGAAATTTTATTCTGAGAGATGATTGCTTTCTGTAAACCTATATCCTATTCCAGTGAACAGTATTGCTATCTGTCACAGGCAGATGATAAGCAATGGTAGTACTAAGAGAACATGGATTATCAGAACCACAAACAGTCTCAGTAGGAGTCAGCATACAGATCCAGATAAAAGGACTGTGGATCCATGTGCACCTCTCTTATCTCAGTTGCTTTCATAGCATCTTGCCTTCAGGGGATTCAGAAAGGATTGCTTCATCAGCAGGGACATGCCAACCTGCTCAAGCCTCAAGTGTCTGATTTAGATTGTATTTAACTGTACATAATGTTACAAAATTGGCCAAGGTGCTAAGAGAAAATTGGAATTCTGCCCAGTCTTAGTCATTCAAAAAAGAACTCGAGTCAACCCAGAGATACTCTTCAGAGAGCACCAAATCTAACAAGTTAGAACAACTTGCAATATATATTTTTAAGAGTAAATAAATTACTACAACGTTCTGCCCTGCGTGTCTAAGCTTTGTTAAGTGCTCTGACATATGCTTCAATATAAGATAATCATACAGTTTAAACAACCATCATAGTGCTTTCGATACATACCATAAAGTTCTGCTGGAGAGGGGACCAGGAATACATGATGGGAACCAATGCAACTGTGTTCAGAGACCTCATTAGCATATGTTGGCTTGCAAATCCTGGGAAAATGCTCTCTATGGTACACTGAAATACAAGCAATGACATGGAAAGGAAAACACAAACACACAACCCAAGAGAGAATTGCAGTTTTCTTCTACAATGATCCCAGTAGCCTTCTAATTCTTACAAATTAATAAGCTTGGGGTTTTGTAACAATTGGCTCCAAAAAGGAATCATGAGACTATAAACCTGTGGGAAGGAGGAACTATCTCTTGCTCACCTTTGTATCCTCTACAGAGGAGCCCTGGCAGAGCAGTGGTTAAGCGCTGGGCTGCTAACCGAAAGGTCAGTGGTTCGAACCCACCAGCCACTCCACAGGAGAAAGATGTGGCGGTTTGCTTCCATAAAGATTACAGCCTTGGAAATCCTATGTGGCAGTTCTACCCTGTCCTATACAGTCTCTGTGAGTTGTGATCAACTTGACAGCACTGAATTTGGTTTTTGGTTTGGTATCCTCTACAGAGCCCAGCACAGTGCCTGCCACTGTGATTGAATTGATGTTAATTTAATCTAAAACTGTTGGTCTCCTTGCGGTGTACATAACAGCAAATGGCCTATGAAAGTCTTAGGAGATGGGGATGAGATTAGGAAGTTTTCCTGAGGATATAAACTTTAACACAGTGAACATCAACTCAGCCACATAGATGATGGGGACACTACAGAGGGAAGCAAAGTAGTATAGAAATTATAGTTGTATTGTGCTTTGGGAAAGACTATCTTGCTTTTTATATTTTAAAAATATTATCTCTTTAAGAAATTAGAATGTTCTTTTAACATTTACCATAAGGGCTATCCCTTTAACAATATACCCCTGCCCAGTATCCAAGGCACTCCTTTCTCAATACCAAAATACCTGCAGAGCCAAACAAAGTACAAAAAAGGTGGCTTTGGAGCTTGGACACAGAGCCTAGGAAAATAGCTGGTGAATGTCTAGTTTTTCCATGACAAACTCATGATTATACTAACCGAGGAGAATAATAGGTGAAAAGGTTATTCTTTAAAGTACAGATCCTAATTATTCAAAATCGATTATAATGGCTATATTCATTATCCATACCTATTTATGTTCTAATGAGTCACAAAAAAAAAAAACAAACAAACCCTTAAGGCTAACGAAGAGAGTAAGGCTGAGCCGAGACCCCCAGAAGTACCTTTTTGAGGAAAGGATGGCCACTCACAGGCTTCATCAACTGAACAGGTTGGACACGAAGCTTCTTCCATTCTTCATTGAGGATCTGGGTTTTTTCCTGAACTTTTGCAAAATTTGCTACATACAGAGCCTGCAAAGCCAAGAAAAGACTGTTGAGGTTTCAAAACAAGAGTCAAAAAAAAAACAAAAAAAAAAAACCAACCACTGCACACTGGATCAATGTATATTAAAATGCACAGTCTTTCACTTGGGAATTATTTTTTACCTTTGCACCCACATTGGCCTGAAGCCGTTTAAGTTGTCGAAGTCGCATATATTCAGATTTGACTTTTCTTTTCCAATAAGTGATACATTTCGAAGTTGGGGCATTTGGTATATCCATTTTGCTGTAATCTTAGAGAGACAGAGATAAGAAACAGCATTTTATTGCCTGGAAATGAAGCACTCCTCAAATTCAAATAAACACAGTCAAATATGCTTTCATTCCTATTAAATTTATTCATAGAAATATACATTCAAGAACCTGAAACTGTGAGTTCAATAAAAGTTTTAATGAAACGAAAGATTTCACATCAGCAATTTCTGGTCTGAGTACCAGGAAGCTTAGCCTCTGCCCTTCTGTAGTACTTCATTTTTAACACAGCACTCATGAAGTTCTCTCACAGATACGAGGAACTTGGATTATTTGGAAGTTTGGGACCCTACTCATTATCTTGAGTAAGAGAAATGTTCAGCAACAATGAATATCAAAGTGCTTCATATAAAGACTCACCCAGACTACAAAACTGTTCCTGCCACATTGCCTAAATCTACTAATGCCTAGCCATAAAGGTAAGAGATAACCACAGCATAATCTCATCTCCAAGCCAGCAGCAAGACATGTGGAAACACAGCACTGCAAGTCACCTTTTCTTTGGTATCTGAATTAAGGTTCAAAGTTTTAAAGAAGTATTTACTGTAATAAACTCAACTCACCTCTCAGAATATAAGGGGAAAGGTCAGGTTTTAGGATGTGTCTTCTTATCCTCAGAGGAACGGCAAGACATAAAGGCAAAACAAATTTTCACCTTTTCAAAAGAGAATACAGAGTGGTTTTATTAAGTCAGTGGAGCATATTCAGACCCTGATACCCCCCGCAGGATGCCTCCCCAGAACTAGGAAGACTTCAGAGGTCTCCCTTACCACTATTTTTGCATCTAACTCAGCTTGCAACAATCCTTGATGCATTAAGGAAGAGTCCTTTATTTTACTAAATTCTATCATTCTAGTCATGTGTACAAATATATTCTCACAATTATCAAGTGAGCAGTGCTTTTCTGATCCAATTTCTAGGCTCAGTCAGCAGATTCATCAATTATTTTCGAGAAAGAGCAAACCTTAAACACATGTCATAAAGTCAATACAATCTAAAAGGTGTTTTCACTCTACATTAATTACTCAGGTTTCTTAGAAAACTAGTTCTATTCATTTCACCTAACATTTTAAATTTCTGAAAATATTACAAGAGCTTTGAAGAGCCAAATTTTGAAAAAGAAACTTAAGTTTTAGGTGTTTAAAAATGTCCTACAAAGTACTTTTTTCTTTTGGAGTTTAATACCATATTTCTTCTAAAGAAACATTTCTTAAGTTAACCTGTTTCCCTCCAAAGAAATGACAGCACAGGTTAGCAATTAGCAAAATTTAGCTCACCATCACACATATGCCACAATCAGATCATGATTATACTACCCCATGCACCTGAACTTTAAAAGGACTCTACCCAAATGTTTCCTTTGAAGAAGTGAATGCATCTATGTAACGCTGTGTTTAATTCAGAGGGTAAATAAAGGAAGAAAGCAATAGCAAAGAAGTAGACAGACTGTTTACTATTAACCCAATCAAGTGATTCCAGCCCTTAAAAACTGAATTCCCTGTGAGTTAAATATTCTCTCTCTGGGGAAAGCAACAAAACAACAACAAAATCTAAGAAGTTGAATCCCAAAGTGTTAAAGTGGATTTAAAAAAATTAAGCAAATTCGAATTTCTTTCCTCAAAATTGCACAATCTCTCTTCTTCCTACATCTTTCAAATACTTCTCAAAGAGGGCCAAAAGAGGAACTCTTTTTTCAATGATAAAACTACTTAAGAACATACATCACATTCACATGTAACATTGTGTGGTTGCTCATATAATTTCAGCCCTGAACAAGCTTAATAATAATTTGCTCCAGAAAACGCAAAATGGTTTGAATCAAAGACAAAACTGCCTCCCTTGGAAACTATAGGCCACCCCTACTGAGACCCAATTGTTATAGAATCAGCAGCTTACAATTCAATGAAACATCATATCTCCTTTAACAATGGTTATGAACTATAATTCCTCTCCCATTCCTTTTGGAACCCATTTCCCCTTTTTGAAATAAATAGTAAGCTTAGGGCAGGTTGCACCATCCACTTTAAACTGGTGATCA
>NW_004444230.1:335388-351630 GCF_000243295.1 Trichechus manatus latirostris | reverse complement strand
GTGTAGATTCCTAAGAGGAGATGGCCACCCAAAAATATCAATATTTTAATTAAGGAAAGGAGTTATAATTGAAATGTGATCTCCTACAGTCTATCAAAGGAGAAGATGACACTAAACACACCACAATATTCCAACAATGAATGGCGTTATTTCTAATTTTAATCAAGTATTTTATTTGGCCAGAAGAGTATACACACATACATGAAAATGCCATTCAGCGTCAACCAATAACAATGTAAAATAAGCTACACATCCTCCTGTTACAATTAAAGTGATACTCGAATCTCAGGTGCCCATGAGCCAACAACATTTACTTCACTTGGCTCTTTAATGGGTCTTCAGCATCTCTAAAAGTTTATTTGGCAGCTGGTCAGTTCCCACAGAGTGTATAAGGAAGATGAGACATATACTATTTTTGGAAGAGATAGATATGATTAAACACCTGAAACACAGCCACAGGATGGGTTTTCACAGCAGTTGGACCCTAACAAACAAAAATCACTTCAAAGTTAAAAGAAAAAAAAAAAACCCACAAATTAAAAAACCTGCATTCACTAGAACGGGTTTAGAGAAGTGGATTCATTCATCCTGGGCAAAGGGAGTGGCACACAGAAAGTATATTTCTACTAGATCTATTCTTTGGTGACTTACACATACAAAAAAGTATTTATATTCCAGTTAAGTACTAAGCTAGTACTTAAGAACCTTTCATTATGTTCACCTATAAATTGAAAATAAACTGTAAAACATACAGTGTTTTGGTCAGGAAATTTAAAAATGAGTCTTTAAATAACTCTTACAACTCAATAACAAGAAGACAAACAACCCAATAAAAAGTGGGAGGAAAATTTGAACAGACACGTCACAAAAAAAAGATATAAAATTGGCAAACAAGCATACAAAAAAATGCTCAAACATCATGAGTCATTAAATACCCCCTTCCAAAAAAAAAAAAAAGAGTTGCTATCCAGTCATTCTGACTCATGGTGACCCCTGCGCTTCAGAGTAGAACTGTGCTCCATAGGGTTTTCGTGGCTGTGATCTTTCATAAGCACACAGTCAGGCCTTGCTTCCGAGCTACCTCTGGGTAGATTCAAACCATCAATCATTTGGTTAGTAGCCAAGGGCTTAGCATGACTCCCATTAGTCATGAGGGACATGTAAATTGAAACAACAGTGAGATACTATCACACATCCACTGCTGTTGTTGTGTGCCATGGAGCAGATTCCAACTTATAGCAACCCTATATGATAGAGCTGCCCCACAGGGTTTCCTAGGTTATAAATCTTTATGGGAGCAGAACACCAGGTCTTTTCTCCCAGTGAGTAGCTGGCAGGTTTGAACCACCGACCTTTCAGTTAGCAGCTGAGTGCTTAACCATTGCGCCACCAGGGCTCCTACATACCCACTAGAATGGATAAATCAAAGACTGATAATACCAATTGTTGGTGAGATATGGAACAACTGGAATCCTCATGCAAAATGCTACAGCCACTCTGGAAAACAGTTTGTTTCTTATAAATACATACTTGTCATATGACCTGACATACACTTCCTAATTATTTATTGAAGAGAAATGAAAAAAAAAAAGATGTCCCCACAAAAATCTGTACACAAATGTTCATAGCAGCTTTATTTATAATAGTAAAAAATTAGAAACAGCCCAAATACCCATGGATTGGTGAATGGATACAAAATGTAGCCTATACAATGAAATACTACTCAGCAATAAGATACATGTAACAATGTATCTCAAAAGCATTACTCTGAAAAAAAGCAGACACAGAAAGCTATATACTATGCGATTCTCATATATGACATTCTACTAGAATGATTTTGAAAGGGCAAAACTACAATGACAGAAAGTAGATCAGTGGTTGCCAGGGGCTAGGGTATGGGAAGTGATTGAATGGAAAGGAGGGTGAGAAAACTTTACTGGGATGATGAAAATGTTTTATACCTTGGTTGTGGTGATGGTTACATGACTATATACTTTTATCAAAATTCACTGAACTATATACATAAACTGGGTGAATTTATAGTATATAAATTTTTTCCTCAATAAAGCTGACTAAAGAAAAATAAGTTTTTCCTGGTAACAGATCAACCCAGTATTTTCGAGACACTTAACTATTAAATTTCTTTTTTTAAATTGTGCTTTAGATGAGGGTTGACAGAACAAATTAGTCTCTCATTAAACAATACACATATTGTTTTGTGACAGTGGTTGCCAACCCTGCAACATATCAACACTCTCCCCTTTTTGACCTTGGGTTCCCCATTTCCATTTGTCCGATTTCCTGTTCCCTCCTGTCTCCTCATCCTTGCCCTTGGGCTGGTGTGCCCATTTAGTCTCATATACGTGGTTGAGCTACATTTATTATTGTTTGTTTTATGGGCCTGTCTAATCTTTGACCTAACTTATTAAAATTCTGTAGACAATTCCACCTTTTTAAAAAACTCTTGTGTGACTTCAGAATGAACAATAATAATAATAATAAAAGATTGATCAGTATCAGTTCATTAATTCTAGCAAATGTATCATACCAATGTAAGGTGTTAATAACAGGGGAAACTGGGTTCAGGGTTTATGGGTTTATGGTTTATGGGAACTCTCTGTACTATCTTTACAATTTTTTTTTGTAAATCTAACAATTGTTCTAAAAAATAAAGTTTACTTAAAAAATGATTGGTCATTGAAAATAAGAACTATCTTCTTTACAGGCCAAATCTCTACAGAAAAAGAAAGCTATAAAAACTTGAAAATCTTTCCCCAGAAAATTGGATCTCAAGTTTCTTCAAAGGCTAAAACTAGAATGTAGTCTGTTGGAAATGGGAAAACATTATTGAAATTGTTTGGCAATAAAACATTTAAGCAGCAATATTCTTAAACTTAGAGAGACTGAGATCAGAATTTAAAAATTCCAAACTATGAGGTTTTTTCATCTACATAAAGATGTCCCTTTGCAGAAATAACTTCTTTGTCTTAGGGGCGAGTTCAATATCTTTACTACTATCTCTTACAACAAATAATTTTATTAACCAGCAGGCTAAGTAAGGCTTGGAGGCAGTTGGCACTGTAGGTTTTTAAATTTTCCATCTCATTCCTTCCTTTTAAAATCATAATGGAGTATGAAACTTGAACAGCAGAGGTGAACCTACCCCTGCAAAGAGCTCTGTTGTTACTGTGTGCTGTCCAGTCGATTCTGACTCATAGTGACCTATATGACAGAGTAGAATTGCCCCATAGGGTTTTCTAGGCTCTAATCTTTACAGGAGCAGATCACCTAGTGTCTTAGCTATCTAATGCTACTATAACAGAAATACCACAAGTGGATAGCTTTAACCAAGAGAAATTTATTCTCTCACAGTCTAGGAGGCTAGAAATCTGAATTCAGGGTGCCAGCTCCAGGGGAGGGCTTTCTCTCACTGTCGGCTCTGGGGAGAAGTCCTTGTCATTAATCTTGCCTGGTCTAGGAGCTTCTCAGTGCAGGGACACCAAGTCCAAAGGACACGCTATTCTCCTTGCTCTTGTTTCTTGGTGGTATGAGGTCCCCATGTCTCTCTGCTCACTTCTCTCTTTTATATCTCAGAAGACTGATTTAAGACACAACCTGATCTAGTAAATTGAGTCCTGCCTCATTAACATAACTGCCGCTAATCCCACCTCATTAACATTACAGAGGTAGAATTTACAACTAACAGGAAAATCATATCAGATGACAAAATGGTGGACAATCACACAATGCTGGGAATCATGGCCTAGCCAAGCTGACACACATTTGGGGGGGCTACATTCAATCCATAACACCTGGTCTTTTTTCCCTCTAAGCCAAGCTGGTGGGTGGGTTCAGGTTCAAACTGCTGACCTTTCCTTTAGCAGCTGAGCATTTAACCATTGCACCACCAGGGCTCCTTGCAAAGAGCTCTAGTAACACACAACTGAGTCATTCTGGTGATCACCAGTTCCATCAGTGTTCCCATTAAAACCAACTCTGTCTAGGTACACAGCCTGACAGATCCCTCAACTGGTTATCAAGCACATCTTTAATTTGAACCCTTCCACTTCTCCAAGGTATTTACATTTATTCTCATTACCTTACTAACAGGAACCTGTGACCCTGCATTTTCATTGAAAGTAAAATAACATTAATATTTTCTATTGTTGCTTCATTAAGAGAATCAGGTCAACTGCACCAGAGACAATGGTGATAAAAATCAAAGCAGGATTAGTTTTTATGAGACCCAAAGGAAAACACTGGCTTGCAGGATGTACAATGCTGATTCAGAAGTTGGTTAACAAAGCAATCTCCTTGGCTGCTTCTGTACTACACCAGCACAAAGCTTAATATTTAGTGACTGCTCATTATCATTCAATAAAAACAAGACGTTTTAGTGTGTCCATTTTGAATCAAAATATCAGGGCAAGTGTATCAGAGAACACAACACACCAGAGGAACTAAACTCCAATTACCCGTTAAGTAACTCATGACATTAAGGTTAGGGGCACTGAAATTCCAATTGATGATCACTGACAAGACTAAAGAGATAGTCAGGAACCCAATACACAGTTTGAACAAAGAAGAAAAAGAGTTGGAGACTTTCTGGAAGGAGGGTTTTTGTTTTTTTCTTTCTTTCTTTTTCTTCTCTCTTTTATCTTGAGTTTAACTTTCCCATGTAGAAATATAATGTGTTTTTAATGTTGCTGCCTCAAACCTTTCTTGGAAAGTTGCTAGTGAACTAAGCAGAAAGAAGCTTCTAAACTGAGTCCAAGTCTCTGGGGGAAAAAAAAACCTAAATGAATTGTTACATGTTTCATATTAGGCACAAATCGCTGGCAGAAACTGCTGCCCACAGGACTAAGGAGGCCAAGTTTCAGATGCCAAAAGTTAAATAGACAAAATTAACATTTTTAATATTTTTTTAAAGCATGCTAATTCAAAGGCAAGTATAAGAGAAGTAAGTTTGACTACATTTTCTTTACTTTCCCTCCTCTCAAAAGTCTTCTTGGGGATAAAGTTTCACTTTGAATTCCACGCTCTTTTTTCTAGCACTGTTTCAATGGACACTAAAGTAATCATCATATCAAAGAGGTCATTTATACTGCAGGGAGTTTTAAAGCTGTGCCTTAGCATCAAGTAGCACTATTGGCCTACAAGAGCTCTGCCAGATAGTGACAGACAGGATCCAGATCTCCTGACTCCAAGTCTCAGTCCCCTGGCACCTTGGTACCTCCCCTCCCCTGCCTTTCTACTATTTATTAATTCAAAAATATGTATTGAGTACCTAGTATGTGCCTAGCACTGTTTTAGGGGCTTATGGTACATCAGTGAATAAAACAAACATCGCTGCCCTCAGGGAGTTAATTCACACCGTGATACACCCACTCAGCATAAACCCTAACAATAATAGCATTATTACATTTTTATAGATGGTCTTTTCCTCTATCACAAACATGTTTAAAAAAAAAAAAAAGGTAGATTTCCTAACACACCCTTCTATGTAAGTAAGTAATCTCTTTTATCAATGTCACACCATCCCAGCCCTGGGGATTCCACAAGCTCTCACAGAAACCTGATGGAGTTAGCACCTCTTCAGGCTGGAAACTTCATTCAGTACTGCTTCCCTTAACTTAAAAGCACGGGGTGGGAGGATTTTTCTCTTCAAAGACATCATGGCAGCAAACGTGGAGGCAGACACCCACACTTTCAACGCCAACCTTGCACACAACCAATTGTTTGTCTGCCTAGGTTCTTTACCCTCATCCTCAACCCCTTTAGCTCCTAAACAAAGATACCTAGGCTACTCCAGTTACAAGCCTATTATTTCACCTTTCAAAAGACCACCACAATATTCCACAGGCGACACTAACATCCTTCCTATCACTTCCCCTCGCTGCCCCCGGAACAATTCCTCAGTAGTAACTTCTTACCGAAATAAAAATTTGTTCCACATTTCCTAACAGCCACGTCCCAAATACAAACACTTTGCATTTGCTTCAAGGAGCTTTCACTTATAATCTGATCCTTAGGAGAACTGTGGGGGTGGGTAGGGATTGTCGAATGACCACATTTGGAGAGGAGGCAGCCTCCTCCTCAAGACCGGGACTAGGGTGAGGAAAGTGAGGCGCTCTCAGGCGCTCACCCTGCACTTGCACGACCCTGAGAGCGAACTCCCCTTAATTCTGTGCCCGAGGCGCCTCACTCCTCAATCTACTCACGGTCCTATTACTGCCACCCCTTCCTCTTACTGCCACGACCCCCCAAAGCCATCGCAAGCTGAGCCCCCTGTCACTGGCCCTCCCCGTGCACAGCCCCAGGTCCCCGGGAGACGATCCCGCGCTAAGGGCCCGACCGGCGCCCCAGCCCACCCGCGCTGGCTCTGCGCTCGGACTCCCGCCCACCCGGCCCACCCGGCCCTCCAACGGGATTCCCCGTCCTCGGGCCCGCCCCCGCCGCTCCTCCTCCCGGACACGCCGCTCTCCCCGCCGCAGACGCTGTCCTGGCTGGGGGCTCCCTCATTCCGTCGCCCCTTTTCCCGCAGCCCTCGGAACGGGGAGGGGGCGCCCCGGTACCCCCGGCTAGGCAAGCAGTGTATCTCTCTGCTTCTTCCCAATTCCCTGATCCCTTCGCCTCTCTCTCCCTCAGGCCCAGGGCGACGAAGCGCAGAGGCCCGGCCCCACCGCCGGGTCCCGGCTTGTTTACTCACTCACCCTCCATCCTGAGCCGCAGGGACCTGCTGCGAGCACGCCTGCGCGCCGAGGCCCCGCCCCCGCGCCGCGGCCCCCGCCCCACGCCTTCTCCCGGCGCGTGCGCGTTGGGTCGTCGGCCCAGCCGCCTGGGTTTCTGTCGCACGTTTGTTGTCTGGCGCCAGTAGTCCGGCCTCCGGAACCCGAGGTGGTGCAGCGAGAGCCTGACGATTTCCAAGGCGGCACTGTCAGGAGAGAGGAAAGGCTCTGGGGAACCCTTGCTGAGCCTTGACGTTATCCAGCGGCTGCGCCGTCCCCACGCTTTGGTGAGAGCTGTGTCTCCCTTCAACATTTGGAGCCAACCTGCAGCCCCTTCATATTGATCCCTTCACACTTACCTATGAAGCTCTAAGTTACTGTGTAAGCTCTAAACTACCCTCTTGCTTTATTTACAACTGACTTCCCTATTTCTGTCAGTATTTTTCCTAGTCACCTAGATTCAAAATTTTAGCCTTGTATCAAATTATCTGCTCGCAAGATACCTGTTAGTTACAAAGGAAAAAAATAGTAACTTTACAGGGAAGAAATATAGCAGATACCACCTTAACCAAATGATCAAATTTAACATCACCAATGTTAAGACTTATTCTTATCAGGTACCTTCCAATATCACTTCCGTAGTGTTCTTAACAAAAATGCATAACCTGAATTTAATCACGAGGAAATATCAGTCAAACCCAAATTGAGGAGCAATCTACAAAACAACTGACCAGCACTGTTCAAAAATGATAAGGTTGTGAAAGACAAAGAAAGGACAAGGAGCTGTCCCAGATTGAGGGAGACTAAGGAGACAACTAAAAGTAATTTGTGACCCTGGATTGAATCCTGGTCCAGAAAAAGGACACTAGTGGGAAAATTGGTGAAATTAGAATAAGGTCTGTGAACTAGTTAATGGTATCTTATCAAGTGGTAACTTTGGTGAAGGGTAAGACAGTACACAATACTGGGGAAACCAGCACAGCTTGTTCAAGGCAAGGTCATGGAAGCTCCATAGATACATCCAAACTCCCTGAGGAACCAAATTACTGGGCTGAGGGCTGCGGGAACCATGGTCTTGGGGAACATCTTGCTCAGTTGGCATAACATAAAGAAAATCCTCTACAGTCTACTTTGGTGAGCAGCGTCTGGGGTCTTAAAAGACTGTGAGCAGCCATCTAAGATACTCCACTGGTCTCACCACTTTGGGAGCAAAGGAGAATGAAGAAAACTAAAGACACAAGGGAAAGATTAGTCCAAAGGACTAATGGACCACAACTACGACGGCCTCCGCCAGTCTGAGTCCAGTACAACTAGATGATGCCCAGCTACTACCACTGACTGCTCTGACAGGGATCACAATACAGGGTCATGGACAGAGCTGGAGAAAAATGTAGAACAAAATTCTAACTCACAAAAAAGACCAGATTTACTGGCCTGACAGCGACTAGGGAAACCTGGAAAGTATGACCCCTGGACACCCTTTTAGCTCAGTAATGAAGTCACTCCTGAAGTTCACCCTTCATCCAAAGATTAGACAGGCTGATAAAACAAAACAAGACTAATGGGGCACACCAGCTCAGGCGCAAGGAATAGAAGGCAGGAGGGGACAGGAGCTGGTAATAGGGAACCCAAGATTTAGAAGGGAGAGTGTTGACATGTCATGGGATTGTTAACCAATGTCATAAAACAATATGTGTACTGTTTAATGAGAAGCTAGTTTGTTCTGTAAACCTTCAGCTAAAGTACAATAAAAAAAATAGTATCAATGTTAATTTCTGCTTTTGATAATTGTACTATGGTTATATAAGATGCTAACGTTTGAGGAAATTAGATGAAGGATATAGAGGCACTTCCTGTACTATGTTTGCAACTCTTTTGCAAGTCTGAAATTATTTCAAAATAGCAAGTTAAAAATTAAAATACAAAATAATAATATCTTGCATTTGATTCAAACTTTACAATTACAAAAGCCTTTCATGTCCATTTTTTTCAAATAATCTTCACCACAACCCTATGAAGGAGGTAAACAGATTTCAGTTTTATACATGAGATTGTTCTGGCATAAAACAGTTAAAAGACTTGCTTTACACAGAATCTTAAACTCAGGTCTCTGAATTCCAGATCCAGAGTTCTTTCACCAGTATCAGAAACTTTGACTTTGTGTTTTTCCCTCACCCCCACCCAATTAACTACCAAATTATGAAAAGTATTCCTTCATACTTGTAGTTTCCATCCCCACTGCTTTCTAGATTAGTGGTTCTCAAACTTGGCTCCTACTGAAATCACCTGTTGTTGTTAGGTGCCATTGAGTCGGTTCCAACTCACAGAGACACTATGTACAACAGAACGAAACACTGCCCAGTCCTGCACCATCCTCACAGTTGTTGTTATGCTTGAACCCATTGTTGCAGCCACTGTGTCAATCCATCTTGCTGAGGGTCTTCCTCTTTTTTGCTGACCCTCTACTTTACCAAGCATGATGTCCTTCTCTAGGGACTGATCCTTCCTGATAACATGTCCAAAGTAGGTGAGATGTAGGGAACATTCTGGTTGTACTTCTTCCAAGATGGATTTGTTTGTTCCTTTGGCATTCCATGGTATATTCGATATTCTTCTCCAAACTCACAATTCAAAGGCGTCAATTCTTTTTCAGTCTTCCTTATTCATTGTCCAGCTTTCGCATGCATGTGAGGCGATTGAAAATACCATGACTATGGTCAGGAGCACCTTAGTCTTCAAGGTGACATCTTTGCTTTTTAACACTTTAAAGAGGTCTTTTGCAGCAGACTTGCCCATCTTTTGATTTCTTGACTGTTGCTTCCATGGATGTTAAGTGTGGATCCAAGTAAAATGAAATCCTTGACAGCCTCAATCTTTTCTCCATTTATCACGATCCTGCTTATTGGTCCAGTTGTGGGGGTTTTGGTTTCTTTATGCTGAGGTAACTGTGGTCTTTGATCTTCATCAGTAAGTGCTTCAAGTCCTCTTCACTTTCAGCAAGCAAGGTTGTGTCATCTGCATAATGCAGGTTGTTAATGAGTCTTCCTCCAATCCTGATGCCCCATTCGTTCTTCTTCATATAGTCCAGCTTCTTCAAATAGTCCAGCTTCTCAGATTATTTGCTCAGCATACAGATGGAATAGGTATAGTGAAAGGATACAACCCTGACTCATACCTTTCCTGACTTTAAACCATGTAGTATCCCCTTGTTCTGTTCAAACGACTGACAGCCTCTTGATCCATGTACAGGTTCCTTATGAGCACGATTAAGTGTTCTGGAATTCCATTCTTCACAATGTTATCCATAATTTGTTATCATCCACACAGTCAAATGCCTTTGCATAGTCAATAAAACACAGGTAAACATCTTAATAAATACTGATGTCCGATACCCACACCCAGTCTGATTAATTGATATGGCGTATAGCCCAGGCTTCAAGAGTTTTAAAAATGTCCCAGGAGAGTTTAATGTGTAGCCAAGTTTTAGAATCATTGTATGTACTGCATAAATAATTGTTAAAAGAAAGGAAGAATGTGGGTTATCTTAAGAAGAGATGTTCAGGAGATCTGGATGTCAGGAGAGAGACTGGTGAGAGATTTGGGAATCATCAACATTTTGATGGTAACTGTAGCCATGGGAGTGGACAACATTGCCTTAGGAGAGTATGTCAAGCAATAAGAGCAGAGATACAAAGAAATTTCGAGATAACAAGGAAAGTATGCTTATAGAAGTCCCCAAGTGGCACAGTTAAGAGCTCGACTACTAGCCAAAAGGTTGGCAGTTCAAACCCACCCAGAGGTGCCTCAGAAGACAGGCCTGGCGATCTGCTTCCAAAAGGTCGCAGTCTTGAAAACCCTACGGAACAGTTCTACTCTATACATAGAGCTCTGCTCTACTCCAGTCCCCATAAGCCAGAGTCAACTGGACAATAACTAACAACAACAATGGTTACAGAAATATTTGGAGGTGGAAAGGAAAGAAAGTGAGGGGATTTGGATTTATTTAGATCAGTCTTACAGCGCCGTTCCAGCTCCACCACCTCATTAAGCCTCGCAGCTCTCATGGATCTCCTGGACATTTCCACTCCAGTCCCACTTTACATTTGTATCCTTTCATATCTGGCACGGGACTAAACACAGGGCTCAGTAATCCTTGTTCACTAAAGGATTATGAAAACAACTTTCTGCATTACCAATAAGCTTGGAGTTCTTGGGGAAAATTTGTTTGCCAGTTGCTTCCTCTGCATTGTGATTGAAGAACGTTTTTCCTGAGACCAGGCTCTTTTTTAGTTGACAGAGTTCCATGTGGCACTAGCAGCCACTCTTTGTTTGGCTACCTCTTGCCCTACAACTATTTTTATTTTTCAGCCCTTCAGGTCTTTGTCCTGTAAATTCGTAGAAAAGCTATTGGTCAGTTGTCAACAACTGGACCTTTGAAAAACAGTACCATCTCCCCTGCCCCACTCCTCTGCACCCTGCCCCTAGGCAGTTAATGGAAAAAGTCACTCCTGGCTTCCAGTTGCTCACACTGGAGGCCTCTGGGGCCAAAAGAAACTGGACAAAGTGTGCTGAGTAGCCTAATAGGACTGGTTCTTTTTCTGAAAATTCCCTATTGTGGAAAAATAAAATTACGTGTTTAATTTCTGAAACCTGATGCCTGATTTGCTTTGGCAACCATTCTCCCAGGCTTGGCAGAGAGTCCAGCAACACTAGTATAGTCACTGATTAATACCAGCTCAACTTGCTCCCTGGAGAAGGAAAGTATTATTTACTTGACCATTTTTCTTAAATCCTTTTTGATTTGCGTGTATTTTACCGGTAATCTTATTGGCTTTAACATGATGTATCGCTAGCCACTGGCACCGGTGAAAACTTCTCTGCTGTGAGCACTCACAGCCCCATCACAAAGCGGGATTTTTTTCAATCCAGTGATTAGCACTGACAGGTCACGTGTTCTGTTCCTTCTGGGATGGGTGAGTTCTAAGAGGACTTTTGTCCACTGCTGGTCCCCAGGCCACTGGGAGAAAGGGAAGGAGGTGATGTTTCCCAGCAGAGGCCTATCTATGAAAAATAGCACCTATGGCAATTGGTTTTAAATTGCTGAATGATCTCTCACAGCTGGCGATGGAAACCGCAGTGACTAATAGAAACTGCACGCGCCCTACCTGCTGTACCTTAGTTATACCTCTGTTTCCCAGAATTCAAACAGAGTTTTCTGCGCTATTCCTTCCTCCCTTCCGACTTGAGCCCCCTTTGAATTGTGACCCTTAGGCCCATTCTGCCCCTCCCCTGGTAAAGCCGAAAGGGATATCAAATAGCAGTTCTCCAAGGAGGCACAGAGGACTGAGGAAAGGTTGGGCCACAGAGGGTCCCTGACAGGGAAGTGTAAACACAGCTGCGGAGATTGGAGTAGATCAACCCATCCTCCCTCCAACCTTTCCCTCTCTCACCCCACCGCCACCCCCAGTTCCCACCCAGAAGCAGGGAAAGGCCATCCTGCTATTAGGAAACAGCAAAACAAAGCAAAGCACAACCTTAAAGCCTGCACAAAGGTCACCAAAAACTGGGGCTACTGCCCAGGCCTTAGTGGGGCCAGCTGAAGTGCCAGACCTCTCCCTGAACACTTAGCAGTGAAGGCGGCTCCAAAACAAGTCGAGGTCTGGACATTGCTGAGCCTGGAAACATGGCTCGATTTTGAAGCCTCTCCACTCTTGGACACTTTGTCCTTTGATCTCAAAATACCCAGCTTTCCACCCGAGGTGCTTAGCTCCTGACCCCTAGTTGCTTAGGGATCATAATAACGCATTCAGCAAGTAAGAACAGGCCCACAATAAACTCTTGTCCATTACTGTTGTAAGTTTAAACTCTGAGCCTCCAAGCCAAAATATCAGAAAAGGCTTCTTTAGCCTTTGTTAATTACAAAATAAATAATTCCAGCAGGAAGGGACTTCGCATTTGGGAGATTACTTGGGTGGGATTCATGCCTTGATTTGTACCTACTCTAAAAGCTCCAACCCCACAGCTAGGGTGGTGCTGCCTGCTCTCACTCTCTGCACAGCCTTGATCCTGTAGGACATGCCTCTGGCACAGCCCTGCCTGGGAAGTAACCATGAGTGAGTGGACAACTAATGATCTGCGCTTCCTTTCTGGCCATCAGGATCCCCAGCTGTAAAAATGAAACAGCAGAATTAGAAAAATAATAATGATAGCCTTCACATACTGAGCACTCATTATGTGCCTGGCACTGTGCTAAGTGCTTTACATAGACCATCTTGTTTTATATGAAGTTGGTAATATTCTTATACACACTTTACTACTGAGGAAACTAGGGCTTAAAGAGATTCTGGAACTTGCCCAAGGTCACCCAGCTGGTAAGTGGCCAGGATTTGGGCCCAGTTAGTCTGACCCCCACACTCATGGTCTGAACCACTCCACTCTACCTCCTCCATTCTCTGAGGCCTTCTAGCTCTGACATCATGATTCTGGATTCTCTCCATGACTTTTTGCTGTCATCAGTGGCGCCAATAAGAGAAACGTGTCTGGGACTCTAGTCTGTAAGTCTAGAGGAAAACAGTTCCTGAAAGACAAGGGGCTCCCTATTTCCTTTGTACTGGAGATGTCAATCAAAGCTGGACATTTGACAAACCCCCATATCAACAAGGAACAGACTGTGTGTAAGACAAACAAATCTCAGCCAGATAGGAAAGGGGAGCTCCATTGGTTCCGTCCATGACTTCCCCTCCTTTCTTCCCTGGCTTATCAACACAGCCCCACGTTGCTGACGCTATGGCATTTTGGACCCAGTGTGACTAGGATGGGGCACCAGGCTACAGAAATCCTTTTGAAGCAAGTGGCCATTCTACCCACAATACATACCATCTACAGATTACATCCAGGATACTTTACGTAAAGGAACAAAAATAAGTCACATTTAATGCTTTTAGGATTTACGTAATCACTTGACATTGCACTGGGTATGTCTCATGTAAACCTCCCGAGATGGTTGGTAGGTAGATATTTTTATCCCCTTTTACAGAGAAGGACGATTGAGGCTCAGAAAGAATGACAACATTGTCCATGGCCATGTGACTGGTAAGTATCAGAACTGGAATTCGAACCCAGGTTAGATCTGTCTGACTCTAAAGTCTGTATTCTTTTCAATAAAAGGAGTGTTATGTAAAGAAAATAACAAAATTATGAAACTGGAAAGATCCCAGAATACCTGGGAAATACAGTTCTCATAACTATACACGTTATTATGATAGTAACTACCATTTATTGCATGCTTACTAGTGCCAGGCATTGCTCCAAGAGCTTTACATACATTAGCTGTACTGCTCAGTGAGATACATGCTATTAACCACATTTTGCAGATAAGGAAACAAGCTGAGAAGAGTTAAGTAAATTGCACAAGGTCACATACTGTTAAATAAGTGATGGAGTTGGAATTCAAACCCGGGTCTGCATCATCTTTAAGTGTGCACTCTTGACCATTGTTGTTGTTAGGTGCCGTCAAGTCAGTTCCAACTCACAGCAACCCTGTGTACAACAGAACAAAACACTGCTCGGTCCTGTGCCATCCTTAATATTGTTGCTGTGCTTGAGCCCATTGTTGCAGCCACTGTGTCAATCCATCTTGCCGAGGGTCTTCCTCTTTTTCAATAACCCTCTACTTTACCAGGCATGATATCTTTCTCCAGGCACTGATCCCTCCTGATAACATGTCCAAAGTATGTGAGACATAATCTCCCCATCCTTGCTTCTAAGGAACATTCTGGTTGTACTTCGTCCAAGACAGATTTGTTTGCTCTTTTGGCAGTCCATGGTATATTCAATATTCTTTGCCAACACCACAATTCAAAGGCATCAATTCTTCTTCCGTCTTCCTTATTCACAGTCCAGCTTTTGCATGCATATGAGGTGATCAAAAACACCACGGCTTGGGTCAGGCGCACCTTAGTCCTCAAGGTGACATCTTTGCTTTTCAATATTTTTCTTTCCCCATACAAAAATTTATACACACATTGTTATGTGACCCTAATTGCTCTCCCCATACTGTGACAGCACACTCCTCCTTTCCACCCCTGATGCCCAGTGTCCATTCAGCCAGCTCCTAACCCTCTCTGCCTTCCCATCTCACCTCCAGACAGAAGCTACCCGTTTAGTCTCTTGTATCTACTTGAGCTAAGAGGCACACTCCTCACAAGTATCACTTTATGTCCCACAGTCCAGTCCAATCCCTGTCTGAAGAGTTGGCATTGGAAATTTTTTCAGTTCTGGACTGATAGAGAATCCAGGGGCCATGTTTTCCGAGGTTCCTCCAGTCTCAGTCAGATCATTAGGTCTGGTCTTCTTACTAGAATTTGAGTTCTGTACTCCACCTTTTTCCTGCTCCATCAGGGACTCTCTGTTGTGTTCCCTGTCAGGGCAGTCATTGGTGGTAGCCAGGCACCATCTAGTTCTTCTGGTCTCAGGCTGATGAAGTCTCTGGTTTATGTGGCCCTTTCTGTTTTTTGGGATAATACTTTCCTTGTGTTTTTGGTGCTCTTCATTCTCCTTTACTGCAGGTGGTTGGGACCAATTGATGCATCTTAGATGGCCACTTGCAAGCTTTTAAGACCCCAGATGCCACTAACCAATGTAAGATGCAGAACATTTTCTTAAATAAGCTTTGTTATGCCAATTGACTAGATGTCCCCTGAAAGCATGGTCCCCAGACCCCTACCCCAGCTACTCTTTCCCTCAAAGTGTTTGATTGTATTCAGGAAATTTCTTAGCTTTGGTTTAGTCCAGTTGTGCTGACTTCCCCTGTAGTGTGTGCTGTCCTTCCATTCACCTAAGATAATTCTTATCTACTATCTAGTTAGTAAATAACCCTCCCCCTCCCTCTCCACCCTCGTAACCATCAGAGAATGTTTTCTTCTGTGTTTAAACCTTTTCTTGAGTTCTTATAATAGTGGTCTTATACAATATTTGTGTAAGTGACTAAGTCTTCTGTGACTGACTAAATTCACTGAGCATAATGACCTCCAGCTTCCTCCATATTATATTTCACAGCTTCATCGTTGTTCTTTATCGTTGTGTGGTATTCCATTGTGTGGATATACCACAATTTGTTTATCCATTTGTCCGTTGATGGGCACTTAGGTTGTTTCCATCTTTTTGCTATTGTGAACAGTGCTGCAGTGAACATGGGTGTGCATATATCTGTTCGTGTGACGGCTCTTATTTCTCTAGGATATATTCCAAGGAGAGGGCTGGCTGGATCGTATGGTACTTCTATTTCTAGCTTTTTAAGGAAGCGCCAAATCGATTTCCAAAGTGGTTGTACCATTTTACCTTCCCACCAATCGTGTGTAAGTGTTCCAGTCTCTCCACCTCTCCAGCATTTATTATTTTGTGTTTTTTGGATTAATGTTAGCCTTGTTGGGTGAGATGATATCTCATTGTAGTTTTGATCTGCATTTCTCTAATGGCTAATGATCGTGAGCACTTCTTCATGTGTCTGTTAGCC
>NW_004444230.1:321495-330791 GCF_000243295.1 Trichechus manatus latirostris | reverse complement strand
GAGCACTTCCAGCACTGCATGCATTTGTTGAAATATCTCAATTGGTATTCCGTCAATTCCCGGAGCCTTGTTTTTCACCAATACCTTCAGTGCAGCTTGGACTTCTTCCTTCAGTACCATCGGTTCCTGATCATATGTTACCTCCTGAAATGGTTGAACGTCGACCAATTCTTTTTGGTTTAGTGACTCTGTGTATTCCTTCCATCTTCTTTTGATGCTTCCTGTGTCATTTAATATTTTCCCCATAGAATCCTTCAGTATTGCAGCTCGAGGCTTGAATTTTTTCTTCAGTTCTTTCAGCCTTGGTTTTCTATCTCCAGCTCTTTGCACATCATCATAATATGTTACTTTGTCTTCTCGAGCTGCCCTTTCAAATCTTCTGTTCAGCTCTTTTATGTCATCATTTTTTCCTTTTGCTTTAGCTGCTTGACGTTCAAGAGCAAGTTTCAGAATCTTTCCTGACCTCTATTTAGGTCTTTTCTTTCTCTGCCATGTTTTTTAATGACCTCTTGTTTTCTTCATGTATGATGTCCTTGATGTCATTCCACAACTCTTCTGGTCTTCGGTCGTTAGTGTTCAACATGTCAAATCTGTTCTTGAGATGGTCTCTAAATTCAGGTGGATATATTCAAGGTCGTACTTTGGTTGTCGTGGACTTTCTAATTTTCTTCAGTTTCAGCTTGCACTTGCATATGAGTAATTGATGGTCTGATCCTCAGTCGGCCCCTGGCCTTGTTCTGACTGATGATATTCAGCTTTTCCATCGTCTCTTTCCACAGATGTAGTCAATTTGATTCCTGTGTATTCCATCTGGCGAGATCCATGTGTATAGTCGCCATTTATGTTGGTGAAAATGTATTTGCAATGAAGAAGTCCTTTGTCTTGCAAAATTCAGTCATGTGATCTCTGGCATCGTTTCTGTCACCGAGGCCATATTTTACATCTACTGATCCTTCTTCTTTATTTCCAACTTTCGCATTCCAACCAGTAATTATCAGTGCATTCTGATTGCATGTTCGATCAATTTCAGACTGCAAAAGTTGGTAAAAATCTTCAGTTTCTTCATCTTTGGCCTTAGTTGTTGGTGCATAAATTTTAATAATAGTCCTATTAACTGGTCTTCTTTGTAGGCGTATGGATATTATACTATCACTGACAGCATTGTACTTCAGGATAGATCTTGAAATGTTCTTTTTGAGGATGAATGCAACACCATTCCTCTCCAAGTTGTCATTCTCAGCATAGTAGACCATATGATTGTCTGATTCAAAATGACTAATACCAGTCCATTTCGGCTCACTAATGCCTAAGATATTGATGTTTATGCATTCCATTTCATTTTTGATGATTTCCAGTTTTCCTAGATTCATACTTCATACATTCCATGTTTCAATTATTAATGGGTGTTTGCAGCTGTTTCTTCTCGTTTTAAGTCGCATCACATTAGCAAATGAAGATCCCGAAAGCTTGACTCCATCATGTCATTAAGGTTGACTCTACTTTGAGGAGGCAGCTCTTTCCCAGTCGTATTTTAAGTGTCTTCCAACCTGACGGGCTTGTCTTCCGGCACTATATCAGACAATGTTCCACTGCTATTCTTAAGGTTTTCATTGGCTAATTCTTTTCAGAAGTAGATCACTGGGTTCTTTTTTTTTTTAAATATATATATTTTTTATTGTAGTTTAAGTGAAAGTTTACAATTCAAGTTGGTCTCTCATACAAAAATTATACATATATTGTTACGTGACCCTAATTTCTCTCGCTACACTGTGACAGCACACTTCTCCTTTCCACCCGATTTCCCGTGTCCATTCAACCAGCTCCTAACCTTCTCATCTCACCTCTGGACAGAAGCTGCCCATTTACTCTCATGTATCTACTTGAGCTAAGAAGCACACTTTTCATGAGTATCATTTTATTTCCCACAGTCCAGTCCAATCTTTGTCTGAAAAGTTGGCCTCGGGAATTGTTTTAATTCTGGGTTGACAGAGAGTCTGGGGGCCATGCTTTCTGGGGTTCCAGTCTCAGTCAGACCATTAAGTCTGGTCTTTTTACTAGAATTTGAGTTCTGCACCCTACCTTTCTCCTGCTCCATTAGAGACTCTCCGTTGTGTTCCCTGTCAGTGCAGTCATTGGTGGTAGCCGGGCACCATCCAGTTCTTCTGGTCTCAGGCTGATGAAGTCTCTGGTCTATGTGGCCCTTTCTGTCTCTTGGTCTAATACTTTCCTTGTATCTTTCCACGGGGTCCTTCTTCCTAGTCTGTCTTAATCTGGAAGCTCAACTGAAACCCGTCTGCCATGGGTGACCTGCTGGTATATGAATACCAGAGGCATAGCTTCCAGCATTACAGCAACACACAAGCGTCTGTCTGTCTTGACCATCAAGGTAATAATAAATAAATAAACATTGACTATGGGCCAAGAACTGCCAGAAATTCAATCTGGATTCAGAAGAGGACTTGGAACCAAGGATATCATTGCTGATGTCAGATGGATCCTGGCTGAAAGCAGAGAATACCAGGAAGATGTTTACCTGTGTTTTATTGACTATGCTAAGGCATTCGACTGTGTGGGTCATAACAAATTATGGATAACATTGCGGAGAATGAGAATTCCAGAACACTTAATCATGCTCATGAGGAACCCGTACATGGATCAAGAGGCAGTCGGTCGTTTGAACAGAACAAGGGGATACTGCATGGTTTAAAGTCAGGAAAGGTGTGAGTCAGGGTTGTATCCTTTCACCATACCTATTCCATCTGTATGCTGAGCAAATAATCTGAGAAGCTGGACTATATGAAGAAGAATGAACGGGGCATCAGGACTGGAGGAAGACTCATTAACAACCTGCATTATGCAGATGACACAACCTTGCTTGCTGAAAGTGAAGAGGACTTGAAGCACTTACTGATGAAGATCAAAGACCACAGCCTTCAGTATGGATTACACCTCAACATAAAGAAAACAAAAATCCTCACAACTGGACCAATAAGCAGTATCATGGTAAACGGAGAAAAGATTGAAGTTGTCAAGGATTTCATTTTACTTGAATCCATAATCAACACTCATGGAAGCAGCAGTTGAGAAATCAAAAGACACATTGCATTGGGCAAATTGGCTGCAAAAGACCTCTTTAAAGTGTTGAAAAGCAAAGATGTCACCTTGAGGACTAAGGTGCGCCTGACCCAAACCACGGTGTTTTCAATCACCTCATATGCGTGGGAAAGCTGGACAATGAATAATGAAGTCTGAAGAAGAATTGACACCTTTGAATTGTGGTGCTGGTAAAGAATATTGAATATACCATGGACTGCCAAAAGAATGAACAAATCTGTCTTGGAAGAAGTACAACCAGAATGTTCCTTAGAAGCAAGGATGGCAAGATTATGTCTCGTATACTTTGGACATGTTATCAGGAGGTATCAGTTCCTGGAGAAGGGTATCATTCTTGGTAAAGTAGAGAGTTATTGAAAAAGACGAAGATCTTCAACGAGATGCATTGACACAGTGGCTGCAACAATGGGCTCAAGCATAACAATGATTGTGAGGGTGCTCAGGACTGGGCATTGTTTTGTTCTGTTGTATATAGGGTCCTTATGAGTTGGAACAGACTTGAGGGCACCTAACAACAACAACATGTGCCAAATACTGTTCTAAGTGCTCATGTCTTATAACTTTTAGATACTATTATTATCCTCATTTTAGAAATGAGAAAAGTAATTGCCTTTTATAGTGTTACTTATGCTCAGCTACTAGTCAAAAGGTTGGTGGTTCAAACCCCACCCAGAGGCGCCTCAGAAGACAGGACTGCTGATCTGCTTCCAAAAGGTCACTGCCTTGAAAACCCTATGGAGCAGTTGCACTCTGTACACATGGGGTCACCACGAGTCAGAATCGACTCAACTGCAACTAGCGACAACAACAAGTCAAATTACAGACACCCCACATGTTAAATACACATATGCTATTAGTAGTATATTTGCTTAATGTGTTGGATATTTGTTATGATCTAGAAGATGATTTGTTTCATAATGTCATGGTTTTGTTTCATTGTCCATCTAATGCATTAAGGTATTGGAGGAAAGAATATGAAAAGATGTTGTCTATAGGTGAATCAAGCATAGTCCGGGGAGGGGCAGTACTCCAGCGGGAAGGTCCCCTGTGCCACAAGGAGCCATGCCTGGTTGCCCTTTTGTTAAATCTTCCTCATTCTTTCCTATTTGATTCTGTCTAGAAAGTTGGCTTCCACCAAATATGTGTGAAGCAGAGGTGAAGTGCTCAGGCTTCAGCATTAAGCAAACATGGGTTCAAAATCCAGGCTCTGCCAGTACTATTTGTATGACCTTGAACAAGCCACTTAACCTTTATGAGCCTCAGTTTCCTCATCTATAAAATGGGTTGCTATGGTACCTAAACTTAATAGAATTGTGAGTTTTAAACAAAACAATTCGTGTGAAGCACTGAGCATACAGGGCTTGGTCAATGAACATAAGCACCCAATGTTATACAACATCCAGCCTCCTGGGGTGCTGGGAGGGGGTAGAAGGGTTCTTGGGGATGGTTTCATAGGACAGACACAGAAAGCACACCCCATCCTGAGAAATGGAGGGGGAGCATGAAAGCAATCCTGGCATCTGGCATCTGGCATTGGGTCCTGACAGCAACTATGAGTCAGCCCTAGGTGCCGAGGGACCAACTGTGTTCTCAGCACTGCTGGGTGTGTGCTGTGGTCATTTGGCCATGGTTCTCCTCAGTCACGCTGTCTGAGTGTCATTCTTGTGAATCTAGCCTTGGTTCTTTTCAGAAAAACAGCCTACACTATGTGATGTAATGGTCCAGCCTAGGTTGGGGAAGAAGGGATCAGTGTGGTCCTGGAAGAAGCCCTCTATCCTTCTCTCCTCTTTTCGAGACTCAGTAAGGAATCAATCTGGAGTGAGAGGGAGATGATACATTAGAATGGTTAAAATGTGAACCTTAGCGTCAGATAGATCTAGGTTCAAACACTGGCTATGCCAATGACTAGCTCTGGGACCTTGGGCAAATCACTTAAACCCTCTGATCCTGTTTCCCCATTTGACTCATGGAAAAGACAGTTCTAATCTTGTGGTGGTGGGGCTTTACAAAATACACACAAAGCACTTGGCACCTGTGTCAGAGAACACACTATGTGGCTCACAGTAAGTGTTCAAGAAATGACAGCTACAGCAGTCAATGAGGAAATATGACTTGACCATTTTCTCTGCTTTTTAACCAACTCAGGGGCCAAAGTTTTCTCCAATAACCATTCTTTCTTCTGGGAAGCAGTCAGGCTCCTCCTGCCATCCTGGAGATCCGGAGTCTGGGGAGCAATGGGGTAGTTGTGCCCCTACCCTTTCGCCTTCCCTCCCTTAGCCAGCTGGCTCTCTGACTGCAGCTCCTCTGATTATCCTGCTGCCTTCCTTCCCTCTGAAGAAATCTGTCTCCTCTCTCATGTTTGGAAGGATCAGCCTTTCCCAGCCAAGACTTCTGGCTTCCCTGACCCTGTCTGTCTCTCACATCTCCTGTGCTCTGCTCAACATTTTGCAGACAGCTGGGGAAGAGGCCAGCATGTGTGAATGTCTCTACAGGGTAAAGATACTAATTGCAGGATGTTCTTTGTAATTTGCATGGTGTGGGAGACCCTCCCTGCTTCCCCCACCCCGATCCCCCACCACCCCAGTGCTTTTTACCCCTTCACATTGTTTTAGATTTGGGTGGTGTCTTAGTTATCTAATGCTGCTATAACACAAACACCACAAGTGGATGGCTGTAACAAACAGAAATTTTATTTTCTCACAGTTTAGGAGGCTAGAAGTCTAAATTCAGAGTGTGGGCTTTAGGCGCTTTCTCTGTCGGCTCTGGAGGAAGGTCCTTGTCTCTTTGAGCTTCTGCTCCTGGCCGGATCTTCATGTGGCTTGGCATCTCTGCTCTGCTCACTTGTTTAATCTCTCTATCTCTAAAGAGATTGACTCAAGATACACCCTACACTAATCCTGCCTCGTTAACATAACAAAGACAACCCATTCCCAAATGGGATTATAACCACCGGCACAGAGGTTAGGATTTACAACACGTATTTTGGGGGGACATAATTAAATCCATAACAGAGGGGAAGGCTGAGGATTAGAAATGGTGCTCCTTCTAAGGGTCAAGTCACTTCTCCCCTTACTCCAGGCAGGATGGCCCTTGGCCTGCCACAAGAAAGGAAATTTACATGGTAGTAGGATCCCCACCCAGGAGGACTCAATCTAGGGTGGGGCCAGAAATCTCAGGAAAATGGCCACTTGGATTCCTCTCTTCCCAAGCACTGGAGTGGGAGTACAGCAGAGGAATAAGGGAATATGAACGGACCTTAAAGATTAGCCGCCACTGGATAGAAGAAAAAAAGACTAAAGGCAATACTACACCTGGCCGGCAACTAACAACAGTAACATGTTACAGTTAAGAGGAAAGAGGCACATCTATAGATAATATCATGCAATGATACTCAAGACATATTATTAAGAGGAAAAAAAAGAAGTCACTGAACAATAGGTATACTAGATCCTATGTATGTTTTTTTCAAAATCCAAAATATGTGGGAGAGTGAGGTAGGAGTGGAGGTATAAATTTTTGTGTTTTTAAATAGTTTACAACTAGTATAAATTCATGCATTACTTGTAATTTAAAAATATGGGATTTTTTTAATACCAAAATTAGAAATGGGCTTAGAGAGGGCCCCTGGGGTAGGAAACGGAACTTCCCATGAACCAGCCTCAGACCCTAAGGAAATCGTTCCCTCTCCCACTGCAGCAGATCATGCGACCATCTTCTATAGCAACTTGAAAGAGGAAGGTGAGGTCTCCAGTCACCTGTTCAGCCCCAAAGGATTCCTATAACAGACTCCCATTACTAGCAAGCCCCAGCAGTTAATGAAAATATCCAACTGGTATGAAAAAGTGGGGGTGGGGGCGAGGAGGAAAATCAGGAAGAGAGGAAATTCCTTGATTCTCCAACTAGAGGCTTTGTACTCCCAAGTTCAGGGATGACTACATAAGCTCTCCTTTGGAAGTCACTATGTCATGATGCAAACTTAACCCCAACCTTGGACTAAAAATAATGCTTTCTACCAAATCGCCTACATTTTCCTTTTGGATTCTAAAGTCATTTTATGTATGAAAATATTGAGGAACAGAGATGTGATCTACCCAAGGTTAGACAAGACAGAGGCAGAACCTGCCTTCAGAATCCTAACCAGTGTTTATCTATTAAACCACACTGCCCTGTTTCAAACCTAACATTTACTTTTCAATCTTAATCCTGGCCCCCAATCCCAGGCTTAACCCATAGTAGGCTCAGGTGCTTCTGGCCCTAAAACCCCTTGCCATCAAGTCGATTTTGACTCATAGTCGATTTTGACTCATAGCCGATTCTGACTCATAGCGACCCTATAGGACAGAGTAGAAATTGCCCCATAGGGTTTTCAAGGAGTGGCTGGTGGATTCGAACTGCCAGCCTTTTGGTTAGCAGCCAAGCTCTTAACCACTATGCCACCAGAGTTCTGCTTCTGGCCCTAAATCAACACAAAACAAAACGCATTGCCGTCAAGTCGATTCCGACTCATAGCGACCCTATAGAACAGAGTAGCTCTTATCCACTATGCCACCAAGGTTCCCGTTCTGGCCCTAGCCCAGTGGAAAGGGCTGGTTTTACTTTCTGCCCCTCCTTGCTACCTCCTCCCATTTTATCACCTAGAAATCTCCCTCTTGACCACAATCATGGGTGGGAGGGAAGGGATAGCATTTGGTCTCTAGCCTGAAGGTTGACTGCCTCTCTTCTGCACCATTGCAGTAAATGGTCCTCCACAGGAGGGCTTGGGGGTTAATGCCAAGTGTGCCACCTTCCCACTCTCTCTGGATACCTTGCTAAAGCAACATCCATGGAACATGGAACATGGAACATCCAACAGCCATGGAGGAAGACAACAGGTTATCAGCAGCCACAATTCGAGAGCCTGAGACCCTGAGATGAAGATTTTAAGAGAGAGATGAAGAAAGATAATTCGTGGTGGGGAGGAATCAGCAAACTGGGACAACAGCAGCAGCTGAGTCCAAAGGTCAGTGTCTGGGAGTAATTTAGGAACATTAGGCGCTGACAGCTGTGTCTGGGAGTTGAACGTCATGGCCATCCCAGATCCTGCGTTCCTCTGATGCTCCAAGCTAATGAAGCGCGGGCCCAGGACACAAAGACAGCTGTGGTGTAGCAGAAGTCAGGGCCACCGGGGCCTCGAGCTCAACCATGCTGCTTCCTAGCAGTGTGACCTCAGGCAAATCACTTAGGAAAGGAAGAAAGGAAACTAGCATTTGCTGAGTGAGTGCAAATGCCCTTTCACATATTTCATCCTCATTACAGTTTGGTGGGGAGGATAATGTCCCTGTTTTACACTAAAGGAAACTGAGGATCCAAAGATAAATGAGTCATCAAGGTTACAGAGCTCGGGAGTAGATAGGTATGATTAGGACCCAGAGCGTCTGACCTCAAGTTCTGCGCTCTTTCCCTGAGCTTCATTCAGTTTTTCCCTCTGTAAAATGGGGATAATAACATACACCCTCATAAATGAGGTCTAACCCCTCCCGCCTTTCTTTCTCACAACCTTGGTCTTGCAGAGTTGCGACCACTTTCCTACTGGGAATGTAGGAATCTTATTTTTGCCCCTCCCACCCCCTCAACCCAGTTTGTGGATCTAGGACCCAGGAGATGCCCTGAGGGGAGGGTATTTAGACTTTGGTTTCCCCTCTCCCCCTATCCTCAGGCTTTCTCCTCATTCGGGAGGGCCGACTCCCTCTTCCCCCCAGCGATGGCAGGCGGGCTGACACAGTGGGTGTTCCCAGGGAAAAGCAACTCTGAGTTGCCTGGCCCAGCTCCAGGGGCCCCTTCCCCCACGGCCCAAGACGCCCCTGCGACGTCGAGAGGCCCTCCAAGCTCCCAGCCCCCTTTCCTCTTCTTCAGGTCTTGGAGAGCAGCTTGCGGCCCCCTACCCCCTCGCCCCGAAAAAAAGAGGGAGATTAGAGTCAGGGGAGCGGATGCTGAGAGACCCCAGTGAGCTGGAGGCTCCAAAAAGAAGAGCCCAGGAAGTGGGTCCGGGTTCTGGGGTTATCCGGGGAGCTGTCCAGCCCCGCAGCGTGACTAGAAGAAAGTGGGGGCCACGCCAGCAAGGCGGAGGGAGCGCGGGCGCGAGGGGTGGGGTGCGGCCGCGGCTCCCCCCTCCAGCCTGCGGCTGCGGGCGTCGCCCCCGCCCC